>NW_026989784.1:7500-356532 GCF_036321535.1 Camelus dromedarius | reverse complement strand
GCGACCGCGCGCAGACCGCGTACCCGAAAGGGGGGCTTGGGGGACCCTGACCGCGACGGAAAGAGGGTCTCGGGGCGGGTACCTGCGACGGCACCTCACATTGCTCTGTAAAATTTGTCAATGTGATCCTGGCCTTGACTGTTCGGACTACACCATCATTTCTGCTGGAAGCGCTTAGCCCCTGGGTGGAAGGAAAGGAGAGAATCGCAGACACTATTAACCAGACTGTTGGGCTTCCCTCTCCTGGTCCAACCCGTCGTTCCTTTTCCTACTCCCTTCCTGCTTCTAACTTCAGCCAAAAGAAAAGTAAAGAATCGGAAAAAAGGGTAGGAAGATATTGGAATTTGAGTTGGTAAAAGAAGTTTGGGGTCGTCCTTTTTGGACTATAGAGACAATGTTTAATGCACTGATACCGCTAACGTGTTGCACTATCTAAAGCCCATGCTTGTCCAAGGAATTTTAAATCCTCTTCTGATAATAGATGTGTGAAGTGAATCGACATTAATGCGTCTGTTTCGTAGATTAAGAAAAATGAGGTCACAGAGAAACAGTGTGCCAAAACAAGGACGTGGACTCGGAAGTGGACTTGGAACTGACTTCCAAGCACGATGTCATCATTTAAGTTCCAAAACCACAGCTCCAGAATCGTATCATTCTGCCAGTAATCACAAGCTAAGAAGTTCGACTTTTACCCCCGGTGAGGGTCGGGGAGCGGAGAAAAGCCTTTAATATTGTTTAAACGGGGAAGGAGGCAGGGGAAATAAGGTAACTAACCTTGCTGGGGTGGGGGAATTTGAAGTCTATCAAACAATGAGTGGAATGCCTACTGGAATGTCTAATGGAATGCTTATTAGGATATAATTTTGATCTTTTGAAAAGATGCAACAAATATTTTCAAATGAGTCCATGTAAAAGTATTTTGTAAAGTGTATTTTATGATGTAATATGTTGTTTCTATCCCAAACATGTTTTTTTTACTATGTGTGTCTGTATCCGTGTCTGTCTATAGTGCAGCAAAAGTCATGCCTGTAACTAATACATTATTAATCACTATTGATAATAGTGCACTTAAATACTTCTAGAGAAACATAGAAAATCACATACTCTTTGATCTTTCCAGACACAGGTGCTTTATTTTCAGACACTGAGAAATATTTTTAAGAACACAGGGTGATAAAACTGTATGACACAATAAACATATATTTAGTCTCTACCCCTGAGTGATATCCAGACAGGATGTTAAGAACATCTTTTGTTCTAGTATTTAATCTTTGACCCTGTTTCCTGACACCAGAGCATCTAAGACCCTTGGAATCCCACAGTGCTGCGTGTCTTTTTGTATGCTAATGAAATGATGAGTGGTTAGAGTCATTAGCTTTAGGCTGATCTCTAGAAAGACTAAGGCAAGATTAGAAGGTTGGAATTTTCAGTCCCACCCCCCACCACCCCACCTCAAGGAGAGAAGACAGGCTGAAAAAGTTAATCACCAATGGCTGAAGATATAATCAATCATGCCTGTAATGGAACCTCCATAAAAACCCTACATAATGAGATTTAGAGAGCTTCCAGATTGATGAATGTAAAGATGCTAGGAGAGTAATATGTCCAGAGAAAAGAGGGAAGCTCTGCACCCCTTCTCCCATACCTTGCCCTACGCATCTTCCGTTTGGCTGTTCCTGAGTTGTACCCTTTGTAATAAACCAGTAATAGAAAGTAAAGTATTTCTGTGAGTTCTGTGAGACATTATAGCAAATTATCAAACCTGGGGAGGATGTTGTTGGAACCCCCAATTTATTAGCCAGTAGGTCCAAAGTATAGGCAACAACCTGGGACTTTCAACTGGTGTCTGAAGTAGAGGGCATTCTTGGTGGGACCAAGTCCTTAACCTGAGCCATTCTTGGTGGGATCTGTGCTAACTCTGTGAAGTTATTGCCAGAATTGAATTAAATTGTAGGATGCCCATTTGGTGTCCAGAGAATTGGAGAATTGCTTAGTATGGAGAAAAAAACTACACACATTTGGTGCCATGAGTGTTCTAAGTAGAGAAATGAAACAGTTTTTCCATTTAAACTGACATTTGCTTCTACTTTTTTGTTTTTCAAAAATTAATTTAGTTTAAATCTGCTTATTAATGTCACATGCTAAGGCCTTCTCTACTGGAATTCTCCAGTGGAATCTTTTGACTAATATAATAGACCCTCATCTACTGCTTAGCTAGATGGGTTATTCAAAATCTGTGTGCTCCCCTGCAGTTTATGATAATCCCATCACTAAAATAATATAATGGAGAACTTAATTACCCCAAAAGAAAACAAGTGGGTGAGACATAATCATGTAAGAATATCCTCCACTAATCTACCGGCTTCCCATACAAAACAGTCCTGCTTACCCTGTCTGGCCACTAATTCCTAACCATTTACCTCTCTTACATTAATATTCCATCAATTATTTGACTCCATCAAGACCTCCAGTCCATTGGCCCTTCTTTCTTACGATCAGTCATTTCCCTGGCATCCTCATTTCCATCAAAACCCAGCTTAAAACCTATCATCCAACTTTATAGCACCCCCACACATACTATACAAATATGCTTAACTTCTTCAGCTCTCTCTTCCTCCATTGTTTTCATCTAGCAGAACCCAAGCTCAACTTCCCACCTACTCTGTGCTGCACAGGGGTAGCTGAATATCACTAGAGATACACATATGCAACTGGGGCTATTGGGCTTACTTTATATTAATAGTTACAGATCTCAGACAGGCACTCAACACTCTCCACCAGCAGTCCTGTTATACTTTCTTCCTGTCATCTTTCTCTAGATCTCCAAAATGGCTTTTACATCTACAGTTGTTTCACTCTCTTACCTTGCATTTTCTTCAAAAAACAAAACAAAACAAAACAAAACAAAACAAAACAAAACAACAACAAACCTTAGAAATAAATCTGACCAAGGAAGTGAAAGACTTAAATGCTGAGAACTGTAAATCTGTTAAATGAAGTTGAAGATAATTCAAAGAAATAGAAAGATAGCCCATGTCTTGGATTAGAAGAATTAATATTGTTAAAATGGCCATACTTCCCAAAGCAATCTACAGATTTAATGCAATCCCTATCAAATTACCCAGGACATTTTTCATAGAACTAGAACAAATAACCCTAAAATTTATATGAAACCATGAAAGACCCAGAATTGCCAAAGCAATCCTGAGGAAAAAAGACAAAGCTGGAAGCTTAACCCTCCCAGACTTCAGACAGTATTACAAAGCTTCAGTAATCAAAATAGCATGGTATTAGCACAAAAACAGACAAAAATGGAACAATGGAACAGTATAGAGACCCCAGAAATAAACCCACACACCTATGATCAATTAATCTTTGACAAAGGAGGCAATAATATGCAATGAAGAAAAGACAGTCACTATAACAAGTGGTGTTGGTAAAGCTGGACAGCCACATGTAAATCAATAAAGTTAGAACACTCCCTCATACCCTACATAAAAACAAATTCAAAATGGCTTAAAGGCTTAAATATAAGACATGACACCATAAAACTCCTAGAAGGGAATAGAGACAAAACATTCTCTGACATAAATCATAGCAATGTTTTCTTAAGTCAGTCTCCTATACAAGATCTTATGGTAGCTCACAGAGAAAAAAATGTGACAATGAATATATATATGTTCATATATAATTGAAAAATTGTGCTCTACACTGGAACTTGACACAACATTGTAAAATGATTATAAATCAATAAAAAATGTTAAAAAAAAAAAGAAATGTAAATCAAAACTACCATAAGGTATCACCTCCCACCTGTCAGAATGTCCATCATTAAAAAGTCTACAAATAACAAATGCTGGAGAGGGTGTGGAGAAAAGGGAACCCATTTACACTGTTGGTGGGAATGTAAACTGGTGTTGCCACTGGAGAACAATATGGAGTTTCCTTAAAAAGCTAAAAATACAGTTACCATGTGATCCAGCATCCCCACTCGCGGGCATATAACTGAGGACACTCTAATTCAAGATATATGCACCCCAATGTTCATAGCAGCACTATATACAATAGCCAAGACATGAAAGCAACCTAAATGTCCATCAACAGATGAATGGATAAAGAAGATGTGAGATAGATAGATAGATAGATAGATAGATAGATAGATAGATAGATAATGGAATACTACTAAGCCATAAAAAAGAATGAAATAATGCCATTTGCAGCAATATAGATTAACTTAGAGATTATCATCCTAGGTGAAGTAAGTCAGAAGGAGAAAAACAAATACCATATAATACTTACATGTGGAATCTGAAATATGATACAAATGAACTTATTTACAAAGCAGAAACAGACTCACAGACATAGAAAACAAACTTATGGTTACCAAAGGGGAAAAGGGGTAGGGAACAGATAAACTAGGAGTTTGAGATTAGCAGATACAAACTACTATGTATAAAATGGATAAACAACAAGGACCTACTGTTTAGCACAGGGAACTATGTTCAAAATCCTATAATAAACCATAGTGGAAAAGAATATAAAAAAAAATATACACATATATGTATATGTCTCTTGGCTTTAAATTTCATCTGTTTGCCCAGGACTTCCAAGTCTATTTCTCCAGGACTGACTCTTCTCAGGTTTCCAGACTTGTATAACAAACAGTCTACTTCCAATATTTTGTCTTGGATGTCTAATTCAAACTTAACATGGCCCAAACAAAACTGTTTCATTTTTATCTTCAAAACTGCTTCTTCACCAGTCTTCATCTGTCTTAGTCTGTACTACCACCAGCTACTTAGTTGGATCAAACCAAAAATCTTGGAGTTATCTTTCATTTCTCTCTTTATCTCATCACTATCTCTGCCTCCAACCAATCCATCAGAAAAAACTGACAGGTGTCCCTCCAAAACATATCCCAAACCTGCCACTTCTTTCCATCATCACCCAGTCCATAGCACCTTCATCATCTGTCCAGACTAATTTATTTGCTAGTTGGTCTCCCTGCTTTTACTTTGGCCTCCCTATAATCCAGCCACTACACAGCAGCTAGGGACAACTTTTTAAAATGCATATCAAATAGTGTCACTGTCCTCCTTGATTGTAGCCTTTCATCATAATCACAATAAAATCCAAATACCTTATCCTGGCTCACACACCCTGTCAAGCTGGCCCTGCCTGCTCTGCCTTCTATTTATAACACTTAGCTAATTATATGCCCCAGCCTCCTTGAGCTTTTATTCCTCAGTTGCACAAAGTTTATTCCTGCCTTTGCACCAACCAGAAAAGCACTTAAGAAATGCTTTTCCCTGCAATCTTGTGGTTAATATCTTTGCATGCATATTGTACCTTAAAATTCATCTCCTCAGAGATATCTTCAAGGATCACCTCATCAAAAGCACTAGAGCAGTCTTCAATCTACCATAGCATCCATTTTAATTCTCTGCATAGCTGCGAAAACACCATTTCTGACTTTTCTTGTTTCTCTATTTGTGTCTCCCCAACAAGAATATGAGTTTAGGACCTTGTCTCTTGTCCACTGCTGCATTCCCAATAATTAAAACAGTGTTCAACCCATAGTTAGCAAAAATGAATATTTGTTGATGAATGAAGAAAGGAAGGAAGGTACTATGGTTTAAATGTTTGTGCCCACTCCCCTCAAATTAACATGTTGAAATCCTAACCCCTAAAGGTGACAGTGATAGTGACATCTGTGGGAGGTGATTAGGTCATGAGGGCGGAGACTTCAAGAATGAGATCAGTGTTCTTATAAAAGAAACCACAATGAGTTCTCTAGTCTCTTCCTCCATATGAGGGTACAAGGAGTCTGTGATCCAGAAGAGGGCCCTCACTCGGCCATGCCAGCACCTTGATCTTGGACTTCCAGCCTACAGAACTGTGAGCAATAAATTTCTGCTACCCAGTTTGTGGAATTTTGCTATAGCAGCCTGAAATAAGATAGAAGGGCACATAGTTATTCCTTTAACAGTTGCCTTGCAGGGTTCCTCAAACTAATATCTTCCTGCTTGTGAAGAAATGGTCCAAATCCTACAACCTTGAGAGCAATTCATCATCTTTTGATCCTACTTTTGATATAATATCAAAAGATATATGTATGTATGTATGCTTCCTGACTCTTCAGAATTTCCCAATATTTATTGGAAATAGCCTATCCCCCACCTTCTGTAAATTAGAACATTTTTCTTCTTATTAATTTCATTTGCAACTAGAAGCAGATCCATGAAAGATAGTTTAGAGATTCTAAGGAATACACATAGGACTACTAATGAGCTATTTAGCATCAAGCAATTTTTAATTTTCTCAACTTAACTGAATTGTTCACTTTTTAAAAAATTGAAGTATGGTTAGTTTACAATGTTGTGTCAATTTCTGGTGAACAGCATAATAATTCAGTCATATATATATATATTTGTTTTCATATTCTTTTTCATTATAGGTTACTACAAGATATTCAATATAGTTTCCTAAGCTATATACAATATAAACTTGTTGTTTATCTATTTTATATATAGTAGTTAGTATCTGCAAATCTCCAACTCCCAATTTATCCCTTCCCACCCTCTTCCCCCTACTGGTAACCTTAAGTTTGTTTTCTATGTCTGTGAGTCTGTTTCTGTTTCGTAAATACATTCGTCTTTTTTTTTAGATTCCACATATCATTAATATCATATGGTATTTTTCTCTCTCTTCCTGGCTTAATTCACTTAGGATAACATTCTCCAGGTCCATCCATGTTGCTGCAAATGGCATTATTTTATTATTTTTTGTGGCTGAGTAGTTGAATTGTTCACTTTTAACAAATTATGTTAGTATCATTGAGCCAACTAATTGAAGCCTAGTACCAATTTGTGCTTCTTTCCGCCCTTGAGGGAAGGATGAAAAGGGAGACAAAGGCAAGAACTTCAAAGGAGTGAGGAGACATAGGAATTCTCCAGAAGTCCCTACTGATTTTCTTCATATTCTCGTTGACATGATTAACCCCAAGAAAAGTATCAGGTCCCTATTAAGTTTCTTCAAAGGCAGGTTTAGGGAAGGTCCAAAGTGATAACTATGTTTTAAGATCTATTCAAAATTATAAATTATATATATGGCTATGGCCAAGCCTATTGCATTTAAACCACAAATTGAGTTGGTGGAATACAAAATAGACCATGGAATCATGTAGAGGTGACACAACAGAAATTCCCATCTATGATAACAGGGTGGAATCTTGATGCCAGTGTAGCTCCTTCAGTCTTACACAGAAAGTTCATGGTTGGGACTTCTGAACCTGGTAGACATCTCATTCTGCAGGGGTTTTCTAAAACTACACATTTTGGGAACCGGGAAAACAATGGGGAGCTGGGCTAACTCATCTTTTTGATCTGGTGACTATTCCTTACATTGCCTATTTTAAAAATATCAGCGGTAAAGCAAAGTGAAATTGATGTTAAATCAAATCCAAGTCATCATTTTTATCAGTCTTCTGAGACCAACCTGTGGAGCTCCTACCTGAATAGCTAACTAAATGGAATAAAATACATGGACTACTACAAAAGGTGGTGTGAGTTAATTGTGGAAATGCAATTAATATCTGAAGCTGTGTTCTCACATGTTTCTAAAGTGTGTTTATGAAGTCAGATGAAGTTATTTAATGAGTTTGGTAGAGAGATGTCACCTGAGTGTTGGTCAGGGCTAGCATTCCCTTGGATTTGCTCAGTACAGTGTTCTTCTGAGTTTGTCTCTCTAAGCCCTAAGTGGTCCCTCAGAGGCCACATCAGTGGATGGGAAGAAGCAAGCAATTGAGACCCTACATTAACCACCCTTGCATCAGCTGGTGTAGTTTCACTTTTACCTGTTATACATAATGGGGTTCTGAGTAAGATTTGCTTCCAATAAAAAGTAAAGTATCAGCCAGGGATCCAGAAGGAATATGTAATTGAAAATATTTTAAAGGAGGAAACTATTGAAATAGGTACGGTCAAAGGTTCAGAAAGCCAGTTAAAAATGGTGAGGCACACCTAGGTTAGCAAGAGCAGGAATTACCATAAATCTAGTTGGACTAGTGCCCAAAGGGGCAGGGAGAAGGAGCAGTTACCAGAATCCAGAGAGAACTAGGAGAGAGAGCTGCAGGACAGAAACTGTGACCTTCAGGAGAGGGGTGTTTAGGAAACACTTAGACATGAAAGGGAGGGTACCAAGGACTCTATGTTCTGTCCTCATTCCCTTCTCAACTTCTCAATTTCCTGCTGGTGCTTTCCACTGGCCCAACTCAACAAGGAGCCGAAGGGCAAGGGAGCCTGTGGCCGCAGTGAATGGATCAAGTTCAGCCTCCAGAGGGAGAGCAGTTAAGACCTCATGTTAAATAGGAGTCAAGCTATCCTCCCTCCGGTGAAATGTTGGAAAATAAACTAGTTTCTGTATGTTCATATATATTAGGTCTAAGCTATTAAGAGCAAGGAGCCTGCCCAGTGCTAGACGTGTCATATCTGCTGTCTACAGCTCTATGTTAAATATCATAGACAAATTTGCTGAGGATCAGAAGTTTGGAATTTGTCCAGGCCTACAAAGCTGTGATGCTTTCCATCTACTACATTAAAAGGAAATACAAAAATAATGGTCAGCATTTTAAAACTCTTTTCAATTAAAAAGTTCTGGAAATGGATGGCAGAGAATAGTTCCACAATGATTTGAATGTACTTAATGTCACTGAAGGGTACACTTAAAAGTGATTAAAATGGTAAATTTTATGTTATGTATATTTCACCACTATTTTTAAAAGGCGATAGAGATTGGACACAAGGCAGGGAGTGCAAGATGTGACAACAGAAGCAAGATGTTGGAATGAGGCAAGGAAGGGGCCAAGAGCCAAGGCATGCAGGTGGCCTCCAGAGGCTAGAAACATTCTCCCCATGAGTCTCCAGAGGGAACCAGCCACTGAGGACACCTTGACTTCTGCTCAGTGAAACTGATTGCAGCCTTCTGGCCTCCAGAGCTGTAAGGAAATAAATTTGTACTGTTTTTGAAAAACAAACAAACAGACTTTTCAATGAGCAATATAGCATTGAATTCAGAGTGTATTGATTATGACACAGTGTATGGTCCATATCTGTAAATGAGTTCTGAAAGATAAAAGGAAGGAAGGGAGAGAGGGAAGGGAGAAAGGAAAAATTAAATTTCAGGCTAGTTATTGGTAATAAACTTACTGGGAAAACCCTCCAAAACATGTAAGTATAGCCTCTTTCCCCCCCCCCAACTCTGGTGATTTTAAAACATATCTGCAAATTCTTTGACACCCTCCCACCAAAAGGTAGAGTCTAATTCTCCTTCCCTTGAAGGTAGGCTGGACCTAGTAACTTGCTTCAAATGAATAGTCGCTGTGTGACTTCTGAGGCTAACATAAAGCTGTTTAACAAACACAATATTTTATTATGTGATAGTTAGCTCAATATGCCTTCCAAGAAGTTGCCTAGTTTGGAAAAATCATATCATGAACTTAAACTTTAAGCTTCCAGTCATGTGCTAGAACTAGTCAACTTTGGAAGGACACTGCCAAAATGTACATGGAAGAATGACTGGTATTATTATGTTGATTTTAGGAATTTGGCTAAACAAGGTGGACCACACCTAGGTTTACAGCTACTGGGCCATTTCTATCCACCTCCCATACATTCTCAAAAGGTGACCAGACACTTTTAGGGTTTCTATTACATGTTATTTAGTTGCTGTTGATTCCCAAATCTGCAGTCTGGCTCTATCTCCTACATATGAAACCCAAGTATTTAACAGCCTACTGAACAAATTCACTTCAATGTCCCCCAGAATGCTCAGGTTCAATTCAAAACGTCTGGGCTCTAAACTGCAACACCATCTGCCTCTTCCGCCCACTCCACACTCACTTCTCTATGACCTCCTGGCTTCCTATATCGTTGTTGGACCGCCGTGCCCAAGGTAGAAACCTGCCATCTTTGTCTGTTCCCTTTTTACTTCTGCCCATGCTTAACTAATCACCCAATCCTGTAAATTCTCTCTCACATCGTCCCAGTTTTCAAGTCACTCCTTTCTGACCTAGAACTCATCTCTGGTCTTGGTCTTGCATCCAACTAGCTCATTCTCTACCCTGCAGCCACAGTGATCTCTCTAAAGCACAAACCTGATTGTCATTACTCCCCTACTTAAAATTCCTCAGTAGTCCCTATGATTTTCAGGACAAAAACCCAAACTCCTTACTGTGGCTTGCAAAGCCTTCCATAGTCTTGCTGCAGCTACCCCTCCCCCTTATCACTTGACAGTATTTTCTTGGCACTGTACGCTTCAGGCATGCTGAACTATTGCAGTTTCCTGGCTCATCGCAGTCTCTCCTTGACTTTTGGGCCTTGACATATGCTATTCCATATGCCTGGAATGTTTCCTACATTCATCCTCCCTTTGTCTCTCTAATTCCTACTCATCCCCAACTCTCACCCCACCCCAAAGTAAGCTATATGGCCTATGTGTGCCTCCACTTTGTACTGAATCCTATTATGGGTGAGAAGGAAACACTGTAAATTCAAAATGCTCTAGGCTACAAGCCTGCCCCTAAGGTACATCATTCAACTATCTCCTCTTATTCTGAATACAGACACCACCCCCAATTTTCAATTATAATTGGCTTCCCAGGTAGTTTTGTCTTTAAAGAGCAAATGCACTTGTCCTGTTGATGCAAGCAGAACAATCCACATGAATATTTTATTGCCCATTGTAAATTAATAAAATGACATTCCAGTCTCTGTAAGCTTGAATAATAAGAGTTTGCCAAGAGAAGACTTTACTTTCAATGTGCTGACAAAAATTCAAGTTTTGAGCCTGCAAAGCCAAGATTCAGACCTTGTACTACAGTGAGTTTACCAATGTAAATGAATTTCCTGAGATCTCTTGACAGCTAGCCAGCTGGCCTCCCCAGGCAGCATAATTAGACTGAGGAGTTGTATAGAATTTAGACTTACTGCACTTCCATCTCCCCTTAAGATTTGATAGAAACTCAGTGACAGAAGATTTCAGAGGCCATATAATTCAAACAGTATGTTGCTTAAGCCCATAGACTGCTTAGAATGGTCTGAAAATCTACAGCATTGTGGTCAGGGCTCAAACAAATGGTCTTTTGTAAAATATTAATCTGAAAATGTCTTGTTACTACAGGTAGCATAAGTGAGGAATGAGAGATGATACAGTACTTTACTTAACATAACTATTAGTAGTAGTTCAATTATTATCGTATAAAAAATATTCTGGATGGAAGAGACTCTCTTTGTCTCTGTATCTCTGTCTCTGTCTCTCTCCCCTCTATCTATATCTGTCTGTATTAAGAAATGTGTTTTCTTTGTTAAGGGAGAAAAAATCCACCTGATAACTCAGGGCAATCAGCTCATTCATGGTATCATTTCTAAATGATACTGCAATAGTATACTTGATGCCAGCTTTGCAAGATTACATATAAAAATAACACAGTACCCTTTTTAAAAATGTTTTAAGAATAATGCTTGTTATGGATTAGTTGGCTAAAAATGAGATCCAAAAATACAATTTATTTGACAGATTTTGGTTAATATATAAAACAGATACTTGGCTGACAAAAAACCAAGAAGACAAATTAATCTGCGAAGAAAATTAAAGAACCACTTTTGGAAAACACAGTGTCCTTCTTCTCCCATTTACCTTGTAGGGGAAGAAAGGCTTCCTCTACCCTCTCAGCTCAAGTACCTGGGGAAATGCAAGTTAAACTAATGAAAGACAGATTAACAGGAGAGACAGCATATGAATTTAATTGATGTTAATATTTGCATGTGTAGGACAATTTCACACAAAAAGAAGTGAAAATCCAAAGAAGTGTTTAGACTCAGGGACTTATATGTCATTTCTAACAAACGGTGATACACTGTACAGAAGTGACTAGACAGGGGTTTGGGCTTCTAGAGCAGATAAATTGTGGGAAAGTGACAAGAAAATATATGGGTAGAAGGAAAGGAGGATAAGGGTTATTTTAGTACGGTTTGTTTATGCAGACTCATCTCAGTGCCAGCTCTCCATCTCCAGTGTCATAAATTAATCAAAAAGGAGGCCATTGATAAATTAATTAAATAGAAGGCAACACCTTAGCAGCCTACAGAAACAAACCAAAACCTAAGTCCAAAATGCCTCAGAATTGAGAATTGAAAACCTAAGGACAACCAATCACAAACGGCCAACTAGGCTTTCCCAGTTAATGCAATTGCTTAAACTATAGCCAAGCAAATAATTTCCTTGCTTAGCTTCCACCTGTTCTCTGTCAAAGTCCTTCCCCTAGCTCCTGTTGGTAGACTGTTCCTAAACACTTCCAGTCAGGCACTGCACAATTCAAATCAATTTTTGCTCAAATATACCCTTAAAAAATTTTAATATACTTTAGTTTATCTTTTAACAAATAATAAAGATAGCTCTCCTTTACCTGGTACAGGAGAAGGGAGAAATATATGCCCTGCTTTTAAGCAGAAAGAAGGATGGTAAACTACTATTTTCGAAAAATGATCAAAGAAGACAATTTAGGTGATACAAACAAACATATCATGGTATTCATGGTCTCCTTTCAGAAAACTGCAAAATGAGGTGGAAGACAAGAAGTTTTTATACAATATAAGAATAAAGAATAAGGAAGAGACAAATAAAAAATATCTGATGGCCCAGGACCGCATAGTCAAACTTGTTTGGGTGAAAAAGCCCAGAGGTGGCTTGGCATTTGGGGTTTGGCTGAATGAATATTCAATGGGCCCTCTGTATTCATGGGTTCCGCACCTGCAGATCCAACCAACCATGGATTGAAAACATTCAAAAAAAGAAATTCTAGAGTGTTCCAAAAAACTTAAATTTGCAACATACCAAACTCCTATGAGAGTTTGGTATCGTTGCCCTGATACCAAAACCGGACAAAGATATCACCAAAAAAGAAAATTGCAGGCCAGTATCACCAATATGAACATAGATGCAAAAATCCTCAACAAAATACTAGCAAATCAAATTTAACAACACACTGAAAGGATCATACACCACGATCAAGTGGGCTTTATCCCAGGGATGCAAGGATGGTTCAGTATCCACAAATCAATTAATGTGATACACCATATTAACAAACTGAATAACTAAAATACAAGAGAATCTTATCAATGGGCACCCACCTAAATGTGCATAAGAAATGCTATCCTTCATTAGTAGGTTTTTCCTGGTAACCTCCTGTAACTGGCTTCCTCCCACCAACACACAGACACAGACACACACACACACACACACACACACACACACGCCTTCCTTTCTTTTATCTTTAGCTGAAGATGGTCTTTAAACTGATAGCTTAGGCTAGTTAGGGAGTTACTCATTTTTCCCTCGGTATATCCCATATATACATGAGGTATGCATGTTAATACACTTCCGTTTGTTTTTCTCTTGTTAATCTGCCTTTTATTACAGGGTGTCTCAGTCAGTAACTCAGAAGGGTAGAGGGAAAATGATTTTTCCTCCCTACAGTTCACTCAAGAAACTAATTAGTAGATCTTGGGGTGAAATTTAAAGCTAATAATAAATAATTTAGTCTTACGATGAGAAATAAATGCCAAAATCAATTTCAAATCCTTTTATATACTGAAGAAAAATTCTGAGATATCATATGTTAACAAGAAAAACTACAGCCCCAAACCATGTCAGCTGTGCTTAAGATAAATATCAAACCCAGATTTAATACCAAACTGCAGTTTCCATCTTCCTCAGGAATGTAATTTTTTTTTTGAAGTAGCATAGTATTGGTGTAAACTTTATACAGTTGAGCCTTGAACACGGGTTTGAACTGTGAGGGTCCACTTATCTGCAGATTTTTTTCCAATAAATGTACAGTTGACCCTCCCTGATCTTGTGTTGCACACCTGCAGATTCAACCAATCACCAGTTGAAATTTCCATCCACTGTTGGTTGAATCTGAAGATGCAAAACCCACAGATAATGGAGGACCGGCTGTATTCACTGTACTATTCTATTTTGTATAAGGGACTCGAGCATGTGTGTTATTTGTGGGGGGTCCTGGAACCAAACCTCCATGGATACAAAGGGACAAGTATATAACATATTTACTGACCTCGCCCCTTACCTCTCTGAACAGTTTCTTAGAGCTATGTGAGAGGATGTCTCCGGGGCTACAGTCCTCAGTAAGATACTGAATAAACTTGACCCGCAGCTTTCATGTTGTACATTTCATTTTAGTTGATAGTTCTATTCTTAATTTTTTGGGAGACCTCCATAGTGGTTTCAACAATTTACATTCCCACCAATAGTACAGGAGGGCTCCCTTTTCTCCACCTTCTCAGCAACAATTTGTTATTTCTTGTCTTTTTGATAACAGCCATTCTAACAGAGGTGATAGCTCATTGTGGATGTGATTTGCATTTCCTCAGTAATTAGTGATGTTGAACATCTTTTCAAGTGTTTGCTGACCATCTTTGTGTCTTCTTTGGAAAAATGTTTATTCAGATCCTCTGCCTCATTTTAAATTAGGTTGTTTGTTTTTTTGTTATTGTTGTGTTGTTGTTGAACCCAAGTTCCTGTTCTCTGTGCACAGTGAGGCCAACCAAACCAAAACATCAGGGTCTGAAGCAGAGAAAGGTTTATTGCAGGGCCAAGCCAGGAGAGTGGGAGATGCTCAAAAGACCCAAACTCCCTGATGGCTTTTAGGGAAGAGTTTTTAAAGGAAATATTTGGGGTGAGGGGTGCAGGGAGCATGACTTTCTTCTGATTGGTTGGTGGTGAGGTACAGCAGTCTTCTAGGAATCTCAATCGTCAAACTTCTGGTCCTAACCAGTATGGGGTTTCAGCCTATAGTTACCATCCTCCATCTGGATGGAGGGGCCTTAGCTCCTGCAGAACAACTCAAAGATATGTATCAGATTCTTATGTATATCCCTCCAGGAGGAGCTCAGACTCTGTTTTATCAGCAAACTATTGTTTCTCTCAACTGATTTTCCTTTGTTTCTGCAGTTTCTCACTTTGCTAATTAGTAACTGCTTGAATCTGCTCTTTGGAAGAACTCAGGGAAGGCCTAGGAGACCAAAGCCCTTTTCTACAAGCAAGAAATGGGGGACCCGGAAAGGCTTTTGCACCCAGGAGGGCCTCACAGGGTTCTGCTCATTTTCAATACCCTCTTTTGCTTTGATACTCCTCTATCCTGAGGGGAACCAGTACAGGACAAGAAAGGGAATAATGTTTTGGATAGAGAGGTTAATCATAAACTTGGCAGAGGAACTTTCTTTTAGAAGGACTCAGTTTCAGTGTAATATGAGTTCTTCATATATTTTGGATATTAACCCCTTATCAGAGGTGTGATTTGCAAATATTTTCTCCCATTCGGCAGTTTTCTTTTCATTTTGTTGATGTTTTCCTTTGCTGTGCAAGGCTTTTTTAGTTTGATGTAATCCTATTTGTTTATTTTTGGTTTTGTTTCCCTTGCCTAGGGAGACCTATCTAAAAAAAATATTGCTAAGACTGATGTCAGAAAGTGTACTGCCTATGTTTTCTTCTAGGAATTTATGGTTTCAGGTCTTACATTAAAGTCTTTAATCCATTTTAAGTTACTTTTTGTATATGGTACAAGATAGGGGTCAACTTTCAATCTTTTGCACATAGCTGCCTAGTTTTACCAACACTATTTATTAAAGAGACATTCCTTTCTTCATTGTATGTTCTTGCCTCCTTTGTCATAAATTAGTTGCTTGTATATGTGTGGGTTTATTTCTGGGCTCTCAAATGTAACCTTAATCAACTAGTTTGTAATGTTCTGGTCAGCACCAATGAGGTAATCTGGAGACATGGCCCCTCCCCAGCCCCCAGAGGAAGAAGAACCAATCTGCATAATAAAACCCTTGATATTCCTCTGCCCCTCAAAAGAGGATAACCCAGCCCAAAATGACTATTTTCTTTTGCTAATGACTTCCTTGCTGTTTAGCACAAGGAACTATATTCAATAGTTTGAAATAATCTATAATGAAAAAAACATGACATATATATATATAAAACTGAATCACTGCACTGTACCCCAGAAACTAACACAACATTGTAAATGAACTATACTTCAATTAAAAACAAAAAAGAGAGAGAGTGCTAAGGCTTAGATTAAATAACTTGCCCAGACCAAGAAGTGGTTGAGTCAAGATATGAAGCCAGGTAGTCCAAAGCCTGTTCTGTTAATGATTTCAAACACTTGAATAGCTAGTGGACTGGTGGAAAACATCAGTAAAATAGGCAATATCATTCTAGGAGTTTAGTTGTTTAATTTACTTATCTATTGTAAAATTAGTTATATAAGATATCCATTAGACTGAGTTGGTTCTAATACCTTAGCAGCCTATCTAAGCAAATCAAAACCAAAGCCTGAAATGCCTCAAAGTTAAGAAATCAAAATCTAAGGACAACCTAACACAAACATCCAACTAGCATTTTCCAAATAAGACAAATGCTTAAGCTATAGCCAATCAAATAATTTATTTGCTTGGCTTCCACTTCTTCCCTATAAAAGTCTTTTGCTTTGCCCCTTTTGCTAGAGTGCTCCTAACCACTTCTAGTTTGGTATTGCCTGACTAGAACAGATTTATGCTCAAATAAACTCTTAAAAATGTTAGTATGTCTCAGTTTATCTTTTAACACCATCTGTATATTTTAAAAACATTTTCATAATCTTTCATCTCTTAACTGTATGGTGTTCATAATTTTCACTTCTAATGCCTCGTATTAATCAATATTAGAATGTTAAAAATCAACTCATGAAGGTTTTTTAAAACAAATATTGTATTATATATTTGTATTAGTTTTTATTTGTTTTCTCATTAAAGATGCTTAGCAAATCAGAATTATATAAAGCATACTTTATATGTTAATATGTAATTTTCAAAAAGTTAAAAACATGACTCTCAGAGTTGTTGACCTCATTAATGAGAGAACCAGCAGGATAATATACCTGGTTCAAATGGGGCATAGAAAGACAAAAGTTATTTATAGTCATTGAGAAAAAAGTGCTATAATAAGATTACTCAATTACATAAAAATTGGTTAATGCCCCATAGGGCAATAAAACTAACCTTTGGGTTACAACCCAGTCTTTTCTACCAGACACAAATCATTTCCATCTCTATGAGACAAAGATAATTGCATTGCTAAAACATAAGGATTATCTGCATCAATTACTGGTCTGGTTTTCTACAATTTAACATCTACTCTTACAAAGTCATTTTTTACCATTTATCACCATCGTACTACATTTTATGTATTTACCTTGTTTATTGTCTGCTCCCTCCATTAGAATATAAAGGCAGAACCCCCCCTTTGTGCATTGTGATATCCCCAATACCTAAAATAGTGCCCTGTCCCATAGTATGTACTCAAAATATGTGCTGAATGAACAAATTAGTGAAAACAAAGAAAGACACGGTTCACTTTGACTTTAAAAACATAAGCCATTTTAGGACAAAAAATGTAAAGTAACCAAGCCCAAAGTAAATTAAAAAGTAAACCAAATTGCCCGAAGGATAACCAAGACCTCATACTGGTGCTTGAATAGAGGAAGTTTCCAGCCCAACTTTCTGCAGAGAGAGAGATTAATGGAGATGACATATGATGAGATGGAAAATCAAGCAGCACCTGTAGAAAATCTGTTAGCCTCTCATTCTCAAAGTGAAAGTAGAGAGGAAACAATAGTGTGCTCTCTGAAGAGAGCTGGGGTGGGGGAGGGGGAGGGAGCAAGAACCAGATTGTAAAATTCAACAAAATAAATTCCACCTCAAGAAGCCACTTGTTACTGAAAGAATCAAAATATGTTGCTTTAGCATAAGGATTATTTTGAGCTGAAGGCAATTAAGAAACAGCAGGTATAGGGGGGAAAAAAGTATACTCTTTCACATTTAATTCTTTAGTGCATCTGAAATTGATTTTATACATGGTATAAACTAGAAATCCAATTTTTTTTCCCCATATGAATAACCAGCTGTGCCCACTATCTCTCACTGCTATTCATTTCCAGCTCTGTCAGATATCAGGTTTTTCAATAAACAGATATGTAATTTGGGTAGGTAGTTTTCTATTCCATTCTATTGATCTGTTTGTCTGTCTCTTGCCAGTTTTTCATTACCTTAATTTGTTGTAGCTAAGTCTTGATATCAGCTTGTTCTTTTATACTTAACTTTTCTAGTCTTGGCCCTTTGCTTTGTACATAATTTTTAGAAACATGTTGACAAATGCCACTCAAAATAAATTCTCTTGAGATTTTAATTGAAATTGACTTGAATCAATTTCATCAATTTTGGAAGAACTATATCTTCAATTATTGAGTCCTCTAATCCATGAGTATGTTTTGTCTCTCCATGTATTTAGATCTTCTTTAATACCATTCAGTAATGTTTTACACGTTACTACAAAATGGTCTTAACACATTTTGATTAAAATGATTCCTATATACAGTTTTTGCATTTTCTAACTGTAGCTACTGTATCAAAATGTAATTAAACTTTTATAGGTAGAGATAGCAGGATACAAGATTAACATACAGACAGGCTGTTCAACTAATCACTTCTGTGGCAGACACTGGGAATTTGGTGTCTGTATCTTGCCTTGTCATAGGCAAGGGGGCCTTTTGAGTCTTATCTAAGTCATACGGGGAGGTGTGGTTTCCTGCAGTAAGCCATTTTCCAGAACACGAAATGGCAAGGGTCTTTCTCAACCTTCAGGTAAAATTCAACATTGTCCAAACACAAGTACAAGGTGGACAAAGGATGAGAATGAGATCAGGCCTGTCGCCAAGGCCCAAGCTACTTAAGTCCAAGGTCGACTCTCCTCACAGGAAGGAGGGACAGAGAAAAGCTAGGAAGTTCCTGGTTTCCAGTGGAGAAGGGCGAGCTGTCATAGGGGCTCAGGCCTGCTGGCTCCGGGCACACAGAGGCCGGCCTGGTTGGCTGAAGGTAGCCACTGGAAGGAGTATCATCAGTTCCACCAACACCAAGGGAGCAGGTGCAGACCTGGTAGGTCACAGATGTGGGCCCCAAAATATCCTTAAAAAAAATTGGGAGCCATTTCAGGATTGGGGAGCCAATAGAACATGCAGGACCAGAAGACCCCTTGGATTTTACTCATAGCCATCCCCACAGCCATCATGAGCCATCAGGAAAGACTCAAAAAAAAAAAAAAAAAAAGGACATTAGTAGGAAAAAAACATAAGAAAAAGACTCAGAAAAGTTCCAGGAATCAGTTGATGGCGGCTTGTGTGAAATAATATTTTTTCTTTTGATTACTATTATCTTGGACCCTCACTGTATCTCAGGGTGATGTAATCTGGGAGGTGATACTTGCCACATTACATTTGTATAGATGATCACATTCTCTGTAGGGATGCAGGCCACCGGGGAATGCCCTTCAGTTAACATTTCATCAGATCCTCCTTTCTGTTTAACTTGATCTCATCCCCACCATTCAACTCAGATTTATTGCCTTTGTCTTACAGTCTAAAGAACTGAGGGCTGCTTTTGAAGTGGACATGAAATGTGTCACCCCAAATAGACTACCCACATATCATTGAAAGTTTAAAACAACAAACAGAACAACACAAATGCCTTCCACTGTTTTGAGCATCCCAGGAGGTCTTCCCATTGTTTAAGTCACTTTTGAGTTTAAATTGTTGTCATTCTAGTAAATTAGCTAACATCTGCTGTACATCTGGCAATGAAGGCCACTCTATTAAAAAACAAATACACCCTCAACTTGAGTCATTCATTTAATGTTCAGGACAGCACTCACTGTCTCACAGTAATATAATGCAAGCCACATGCCACTGTAAATGTTGCAGTAGACACATTAAAAAAGAGAGAATGAAACAGATGAAATTAATTTAACAATATGTTTAATTTAGCCCAGTATATCAAAAATATTATCATTTAAGCTGGTAATCAATATAAAAATTATTAATGAGTTATTTTACATTTTTTTCTTTATACTAAGTCTTCAAAATCTGGAATGTATTTTACTCTTTGGGCACATCTCAATCCAGACTTCCTACTGACTTCCTAATCTTACTGAAGGGGGTCGAGATATGCCACCCCAAATATGCCACTCTGGCATAAGGATGAAAGCAACTGAGTATCAACTGATGCAGAAAGAATTCTCTGCCCTCCCATTATCTGCCTAAAAGCAGAGCATACACTTCCCTTTGTGAAGGTGCCCCACTCCTTGCACCAGGAAGGGAAGAGCAAATTTTATCGCTGGAGACGTGGAGATGAATTTGCATCTGCAAGCCTTACTAGATAACTCTTATCTTCCATTAGTTCCCCAATATATTCCCTAGGCATTTCCCCATGATTTATAATTCCTTGAAATCCTAACTCCCTTTCCTTTGTTTAAATGGTATTTAAGCCCCCAAATCTAACCACTTCTTTGAACTTCACTTCCTTTCTGTGAACTCCTATGCATATCAATAGCTATAAAACTTGTGTGCCTTTTCTCCTGTTAATCTCTCTTCTGTCAGTTTATTTTACAGGTCCCCAGGTCCTGAATTTAAAAGGGTAGAGAATGTTTTTCCTTCCTGATACTACCTTTCAAGTGCTCAATAGCCACATATGGCTAGTGGCTACAGTATTGAACAGGGCAGGTCTAAGAGAATGACACGTGGTATTGTTCTAATGTAAACTTCATTTCTAGTCTCCCCCCCTTCTTTCTTATATAAAAACTATTTTTGTCAGTATTTTCCATGGTACTGCAGAAATTCAACAAAAATAGTATTAAATTTTAGCAACTGGTAGAATTAATAGCTTAATTGAGGCTATAGTATCTCAATTTTAGATTCTTGAAGGTTCCAGAGCAGGAGAAAAAGTCATTCCTTTCCAAAATTCCTTCATACTTTGGTCTTGAAAAAGGTTTTACTAATAGTTTTCCAAAATTAAAAAAAAAACACTCAATTCAAAAATTATATGTGATTTTTATTTAAAAAAAGACATACAAACCAAGACTAAATCAAAGTAAAAGTCAGATTTGTACCTTGATGCATTTTCTATTATGTAATCAATGGTGGCTTCTAGCAGTGCCTTTATTCTGGATCCAGGGTGGGGAAACTTTTCAGATCCCAAATAAAACAGCTACATGTTCTGAAGTTAATTAGAAGTATAAATCATTCAGTTATAAATAGTAGGATATCTTATTCCATGGCTTTAATTATTTCAGATCTTTGGAACAAATGGATTTGATTAAAGTGCAATCTGATTTATAAAAATCTAATTGAGGGCATATGTTTTAGCACTTCTAATATTTCTCCAAGAACTTAAGGATGTGTGTTTCTCCCTTGGTATATTTTTTGGCTTTATTTAAGATTGACACAAGTGTTCAATATCTAAAATCTAAGATTAGGATTAGGTGTAAAATCACTACAATACTGTTATTTTGTTCTTCCTACCACAACACATGCCAGACATAAAAAATGAATTGCAGATCTTTCATCCTACTTTTCTTCCATGCCCTGCTCTGCTGCAGTACTTGCCTACTTTTCTGAATGAAGACTCATGCTGTGGCAGTTCAATGAAAATAATCTTCCTTTCTCTTTAGCCTATTTTTACCCCAAAGGGTATTTTTTTCATTGTATACTCTCTGGCAAAGAAGAAGTTAAAAATTCACCATCAATAGCTTGGATCTATGGCTTGGTTGGCTCTCTGGTGATACTAATTAAATATGTAATAAATGAATGACTCTGTGAGTCACTAGATGAGTGAAGATGGCCATAACCCAGGATATGACAAATGACTAGAAAACTGGTGCTAGAATCAGTTCTGGGAAGGCTCTGAGTGTCATCCACAGTCTTTGTTCCATCTTCCAGAAGTAATCCATGATGACTCTTATCTAGAAGCTTGTACAAAAGTAAATCTGCAAAAAGTGATGGGTTTTTTTGGTTGTTAGCACTGTTCTTCAAAGTGCCTGAAGAACTGGTAAGACTCTTTTTTCCATCAGTAAGAATGTTTTATTTAAATTTTGCTGTTTTGATGCCTGGTCAGATTCTGTACAACTCTGCAGTCCTTACACCCTACCAAGTCACAAATACACAAGCTGTGGCAAGCTGCTGTTCAGTTTAGCTGAACTATTCACCTATAAAACTGAAACTGTTAAGAAAATGAGCATATCATTTGAGTGGCTCTTCTGAAACCAAAAGTCAACCCCACTCTGGTGCTTCCAGCTTTTTTTCTATCCTCAGTCTACCTGAAGGGTTTTAAATTATAGCCCACAGACCCCTACTCAGATTATGGCTTTGAAACCATGGTTATGAACTTTTGGAAATAATGTGCTTCATTTATTTTTTCATTTTTCTGGAAAGAGCTTTTAGTAGATTCTTGAAAGATTAGGAACCCCTGCTCAAAGCAGACACTTATCAACTGGGAAGAGAGGAGCAGCATTGTTATAATCAGCCAACAGCGAAGACCCTACCGATGCTGGACTGTCAAGGGCCTCGCTCAGCTGTTTTGCATCAAGAGAATGGACAATCCTGGCTTAGTATTTACACATCAGCAATGGGGTGGCTTTTGGTGTGGAGGCCTCAATTCACTCTATGCTTAACTGTAAGCCACACTGGGCTTTATTAATGAGAAGCTTTAGCCATAGAGAGATCTGGTAGGAATGGTACATGAAATGGTTGTGTCTTGAGTCTTCTGTGGCACACCTACACAGAGATGGCAATTAAAGTTAAGATCACCATCTTTTGATACAAGAGCAAAGGAGGAGCTTGACCACAAGGCAACTGCCCTGTCATACCGTGAAAATAGCTACATGTGGGGACATTCATCTCTATGAATCAATTTCCAAGTTTATCTAGGTTATTGAACTAAAAACCATGGGGAAAAGAGAACAATTATATTCATTCTTTTCTTCCAAATTTTATTGAGGTCACAACAAGCGTAATTTATCTCCCTGGGAAGTTTTATGTGTCTGCCTTGGCCCAAGTTCTTTTGATTAAAGAGGCAGAGAATAAGAACAAATTATTTTTTCAGCAAAATTAGCTACAGTTGCACTTTAACCCCTTTAATTTAATTAATATGAAGAGCTACATGCTTTATTCTATATTATCTAATACAAGAGAGTGTTGAGGGTAAATTATAACAGTATATGATTTATCCCAGGAATGTAAGGATGGTTCAAAGACAGAAATTATGGCAGTGTAATTCATATTAATGGACCAAAGGACAAAAATCACATGATTTTCTCCTATATCTGCCAAAAATAAAGTTTAAATCTATTCTGAACTTTTGAAAAAGATGTTTAGAAAACAAAGAGTAGAGAAGAAGTCCCATAACTTGATAAGGGCATTTTCTAAAACTCAGCAGCAAATTTAATATTTACTGAAGAAATATTAGAAGTATTTCTTTTAAGGTTGAGAATAAAACTCAGGTGCCTTTTCTCACCCTAATTTCCACGTGATATTGGAAGCTTTGGCCACTAAAATAAATCAAGAGAAGGAAATAAGTATAAAGATGGGAAGGAAAAGAGAGCCAAGAGGCTCAGCTATGGTTATTTTCAGATGATATAAATATTTGCAGAAAACTCAGAAGAGATTCAACAGAAAAACTAGAACTGTCGATGTATTAACCTAGGAATCAACCTAACAGGTATGCACAAAATCTCTCGGAGAAATCTTTAAAATTTTACTAACCTAGTATTTTTCTAACTTTAATTACATACAAATCACCTGGGGATCTTGTTTAACTAGCAGATTCTGATCCAGTAGGTTTTTTTTGGGGGGGGGGTGTCTAAGAGTTTGCATTTCAAAACCTCCCAGGTGAGGCTCATGCAGCTGGTCCATGGACCACACTTTGATATCATAGCACTGAAGCAGTTAAGAATAAGTGGAAATATAAGACATGCTCACGTGGAGAAATCTAACCATGATAATGATTCTAATTCTCTCCAAACTATTCTACAATTTTAATATCATTCACAGCAAAATTTCAGTAAAATTTGGGAGTTTGGGGGTGTTTGCTTAATTTATATGAAAAAAATTAAAGTTCCTTTTTTTCCAGAAAAAAAGAGCCAAGTGGGGGGAAAGGATATTCCCCTACCATATATTAAAACATATTACAAAACTAAGGTAATTAAAAAACACAATTTGGTAGTGGCAATAGGAACAGACAGTAGAACAATAGGACAATAGAACATAGAGTCCAGAAACAGACCCCAAGATCTTCATTCATGAAAGAGGTGGCATCAGAAATTAGTAGAGAAAAGATAAACTGTTTGGTAGATGGTGTGGAGAAAACTGACTCACCATAGGGACAGGTTAAAAGTTATACTCTAACACGCACACACGTACACACACACACAGGGAGCAAAAACCTGCAATGGACTATGTTTCTGGATGGAACTGACTTAGGCTTCTGATTCCAAGACAGAAGCAGAGGAGAGACTAACCTTACTTTCCAGCAGGATGTTTCCCCACATGAGCACGTGGGATCTACCACTTATCCCCTTCAGTTATTTTCTCTGAGTCTTGTACTTCATGGAAATTCCTCCAAGTTTCTCACAATGAGCCAGTCCTTGGACATGGTCCCAATATATTGCATTGTGAGTTTTCAAGAATTTTTTATCTTCATATTTTATTGTAAAATTGATAAGAGCCACATTAACAGCTACTAGCCAGATGCAGGTTCAACTACACTCGACTTTTTGATTATTGAGTTCAACATATTAGCAGTTTTTTCCAACTTTGTATTGTACACAAATATGATTTTCATATCTTCTTTGTTTTCATTCAGGTTCATAATAAAAATATTTGAATAGGCCAGGGCCATGGACAAAGTTCTCAGACAAATAATTAAGAGTTTCCACAAAGCTGATATGGATCCATTAACTAATCAACAGTGTTTGGGTAAGGCCCTTCCTGATTCCCTCCCTTTGTATATCTACTCTTTCTATAGCCTCAGCCATAGAGAATTCCAGCTATGGGCTTGGCCTCCTTTAGTGTCTAGGAACAATCCTCGGAATTTGAAGGTCTCTAAACTAAAACTCTAGAGCTCAAAGTTGGATCATGTTTCCTCTTAGTATAGTATTGGCTTTCATCCAAAGTGTAACAACTAGGCTTCTACCATGTGGCCTATTCTTAAGTTACTGTTTTGATGAGTTGCTTTTTAATCCCTATTATCCTATGATTAGCACATTTCCATTTTTTAAAAATAGTTAAACTTGAGTTCTTTTCATTTACTTCCCCTACGTCTCCACACAAGAATTTTTTCCACCTGAAATCCAGCACAAGAACTGGAAACCTGCAACCTGTCAATTTTCCTGTGGTGCCAACTCTTGCCTCCCTAGGTTTCTAATGATCATTTGCACCCTATTCCCAGCACACTTTACATCTTTTAGTATGTCCCACTGTTTGTATTAAACACTTGTCAGCCCTCCCCGTGCTGATTGCTTGCCTATACCATCATCTATTTGCTATTTGTCACAGTACTGTTAAAATGCCATGACCTGCCAATCGACCAGCCTTGTTTTCCTCTAGCATCCTGTCTTTATTCAACATCTGCATCTTTCCCCAATATTTTCCCATTTTGTGGACCAAGACACTATAAGCAGTTTTATCTGACATTTGCTGAAATCAAATATTTCCGTGACTTTCTCTGATATGTAATTTACTATCCACTAGTTTTATCAAAAAAGAAATAATTTTAGCTTAGCACACTTGGTCAGAGTAGATTCTACTGTTTACCATTCATTTCTCTAAATGCTTGCATATGAAATAGTGTTCCATTCTCTGGGATGACTTTTATCTGGGTAGGAGATTTGAATGTCCATCTCCCACAAAGTTCTGGACAACAAAGCCATCAATTTATAATCACCAATGTATAGACAATAAGAAAAATTTACTATCTCATATAACAAAAAATCCTAGAGTAGGTCGGTGCCAGGTTGGTTGATTTAGCAGCTTAATGATATTCTCAGCAGCCCAGAGTCTTTCCATATCTCTGCTCTGTCATTATCACTATTTGGCCTTGCCCTTGCCTGGCTCCCTCCATGGATGCAAGGGAGCTCCCACAGCTCTGAGTATCATGCCCAGCCAAAAATAAGGACTGTTTTCCTTGTGAAGTGCTCTTTTAGGAGCAAGGAAACCTCTCCCAAAGGCTTGCTCTCACTGGCCTCTCATTACGTTTTATTGCGCAGAACTGGGTCACCCGCCCCTTCCAAACCAATCACAGACAAGCTCAGACTGATCAGAGTTTAATACTGAGACACACAGGGAAAGGATGGGCACCCCTTCAACTTGGCTTTTTATCAGACAGGAGAAAGCAGGCAAAGGCTCTTGGCTAGGCAACCACACTGTCTATTCCAGACAAAGGAATTACTCCCTAACTTGGAGGGCAAGGATATTTGAAGACAGTTACTGAAGAAGACCCATTAAAATAGCATGGATTTTTATCTGTTCAAAATAGTTGAAAGCAGGATTGTGTCCAAAACAAAGGGGTAGATTAAGTTATCTCTAAAATTCCCTTCCAACTGTTTAATGCAGTGATTCTGTTCTCATTGTTTCCACTGGGGAAACTGCTTGCAATTTGGAATTGTGCATATCAGCAATGTCTGTGCTGCCAGCAAAAGTGCACAGTTGCTGATCTGTGAACATTTCCCCTAATAGCACATTTGTGGAAAACTGAGTCACAGGGATTCTAGGTACTGTGAATCCATTGTCTGATCAATTTTCTGAATGCCTTATATCTTAGACACTGGCAGCTTCCCTGTAAACAGACAAACTGTAATGAAACAATTGACATAGAATATGCGTTTGGGCAAAGCAAAGCAAGTTGGGCTAAGTAGCTTTTCACTGGCAATGTTCCATTTTATTTAGTTTGGGCTGAAAGCAGGAAATTGTGTTTTATAAGGCAACAAATTAAATGTGGATGTGAGTGCTACGAGAGAAAACTTGCAGCAAGTTGACCTGACTCATTTAATCATGTGCAGAGACATGACCATGCTACATGGTGAGCTATTCAAATGACATACATTCCATGTGACTTCCACCTCAGCAACCCAAGTCCTTCTAGAGAAAACTAGAGGAATGAAGGGGAAAACTGGATGAAGAAGAAGGCTATTTTTGTGGCAGTCAAGGTATGATTAGTTGCAGATCCATAAATTATCAGCCAAGGTTCTTGCTTCTCTGGCAGTAAGACTAGAGAGAAGTAGCTAAATGTAAGTGATACTGCAGGGGTAGTAGCATCATTGGACCCAGCCAATGATTGGATCTGGGGAGCAAGAAAGACTTGACGATAATGTTGAGCTTTCCAAATGAGAGGTTTAGTAATGTTGTTGAAAAAATTACTGCATGATGGACACTATGCTAAAGTGGGTAACATAATTTTTACGTGTCTCACTTCTCCCCATAGCTCTGTTAAGTCAGTACTATTGCTATTTCCATTTTATAACCAAAGGAACTGAGGCTGCAAGGGATTCTCTTAGTAAATGATAGATATGAGATTAAAATCTAGATCCCAATTCTTTTTTTTTTCCTACATAGAGGGAGTTTGTTTTTTTTTTTTTTTAAACTTAGTCCTATTTTTTAATTGAAGTATAGTTGGTTTACAATGTTATATCAATTCCTGGTATACACTGTAATGTTTCTGTCATACATATACATAAATGTATTCCCTTTCATATTCTTTTTTCATTATAGATTACTACAAGATATTGAATAAAGTTCTCTGTGCTATCCAGTAGAAATTTGTTATTTATCTATTTTATATATAGTAATTAGTATCTGGAAATCTCAAACTCCTAATTTATCCCTTCCCACCACCTTCCCCCCTGGGTAACCATAAGTTTGTTTTCTATGTCTGTGAGTTTGTTTCTGTTTTGTAAATAAGTTCATTTTATTTTAGATTCCACATATAAGTGGTATCATACAGTATTTTTCTCTCTGGCTTACTTCACTTAGAATGACAATCTCCAGGTCCAGCCATGTTGCTACAAATGGCATTATTTTATTCTGTTTAATGGCTGAGTAGCATTCCAATGTGTGTGTGTGTGTGTGTGTGTGTGTGTGTGTACCATAACTTTTTTATCCAGTCATCTGTCAATGGACATTTAGGTTGTTTCCATGTCTTGGCTATTGTAAATAGTGCTGCTATGATCATTGGGGTACATGTATCATTTCAAATTAGAGTTCCCTCTGGATATATGACCAGGAGTGGGATTGCTAATAGATCCCAGTTCTCAATTTATCACTACACTCTGCCTTCCCGGGTGGATAGAAGGAAAGTGAGGCATTTCCATTTAGACATAGTATTTTTTAAGCATAAGTGGGCATTTGATTGAAGATGTTCAATAGGCTACAGGAAATGTGAAACTAGGTTTAGGGAAAAAATTAGGCTGGAGGATAGATTTGGCAGTCATTTGCTGAGAGGTACAAGTTAAAGTCATGAGCTTGCTCCTGGAGACTCTGAGGTCTACCAAGTCAATTTTGCTGTGCAGATATCTTTAGGCACCTCAAACATCAGAAATTGGAAGAAAAACTGATTAACCCATAGGCTCGTCTTACTGGTTTGACTGGCCCACTAGCTCCCTGTATGACTTTGGGCAAGTCACTTAACCACTCTGAACCTCTGGTAAATGAAATCTCTTCCGTTCTGAAATTCCAGGCAAACAAAGTCCTAGACTAAAGCAGTTGCAGGGGGAGAGGAAAAGAAGATGACTACAAGAGTTACTGCAGGGACAACTGACTGGATGCCAAAAGATGCAAGAAAAGGAGAGACAGAGATGGAGGTAACTTTTCTAACCTAGAATTTAGGAGAATCTGTACCATTAACCAAGACAGAGAAGGAGGTGTTGCCAAAGAGTTTGGGAGAGATAATGGGCTTCGTTGTGAATGTGAAGAATTTGAGGTGTTGTCCACATGGTATTTTGTTGGGCATTGATAAGTAAATCGTTGGACTAGACATTTATTTATATAGACACTGAACATAGATTTGAAGGTAAGAGAGCAGAGCCAGATGATTCATCAGATAACCCTTGAGATCTCTTCTGTCTCTGTGCCTCCCTGACCACCATCTCCATAGCAACGTGACTCACTGGTGGTGTTGGATTACCTCCTGGTGGATCAGCTGGTTTTCATGCTGCTGACAAAGGGCAGAGCACCCTCAGTATTTTCTGAATGAGCAGCAATGTGGCACTGGGGAGTTTAGGTAGTTTCTCCCACCCCTGTTCAGTGCTCCTTCCCTTTCTTTTTATACTCCTTTCTAATAAGCCCCACCTTGAACTTTTCCACATCTTGAAATTCCTTCCCTTAATTTTTCTCCCATTAGTCACTGCTCCTTCAGTGGGCAGCTCTTCACTATTTCATTCATCTTTTTCCCTATAGCCTCCAGTTTCATTCATACCCTTTCTCAGCCCCCATGGAAAGCTTCCTGCCTCCTTAATTACTGACCATCAGTAATTCTACCCTTCAATCTCTTGCATCCTTATTTTCATTATCAATAGCCGGTTTACCCCAGGCCTTGAATTAAGTGTTCTGTATGCATTAGCTCATTTAATTGTTACCATAATCCTGTGTGGTAGGTACAGGGATGGAACCAAGGTTTGGAATAACTGCATTACTGGCCTGAGTCCCACAGTGAATGGGGGGAGCAAGGAGTGGAACCCAGACTGTTCGATGCCACAGCCCACACTCTACTCACTCTACGTGTCACTGCTTTCTCTGGTCAGATAAGTGGTTTTGTGATTCTTACCTTTGACCTACTTTGTCCTACTTTTCTGAAGTGTTCTCAGCATTTTCATTAATGAATACAACAATTAGTTAAGCAACTAACCCTTAGATACAGTTTTACAGGAAGCCCTTTTAGTTGTACATTATCACTCCCAAATCAACCAAACCCACATATCATATACACAAGGCATTCATCTACATTTAAAAATTCATTTCATTCCTGCTTATCTCAATTTAATGAAGCTAACAAGGAAGAGTTTACATATTAGGGGAGGAAAGCATTACAACAAGAATATGAGGCATAGACCCAATTTTGGTTAAAAAAAAAACACCCACTTGCATGAGATACAGATGTACAAGATACAAAGTAACTAAATAAAAGTAAACAACAGTGAATGATTACATATTCTAAAGAAAAACAAAAGCAGTAAACACCACAGGAATCCATGGAAGAGGAAAACTTTAAGGTTGAGTGGAATTAGGTGCCTGGAGGACAGATATCAGAGTGAAGACACAAATCAGTGTCTTCATCACTGACCATTATTTAGCAAGCACCACATGGGTTGGATATTAAATTAAAGTTATTGGGATAAAGAGATGTATAAGCTACTGTCTTTCTCTCAAATAGTTGGATTATGGAAAGGCCCAATTTAGAGATAGTGAAATAAGTAGCAATACGAAGAGGCACATAATACATGGATCAAGAGTTGCAGTAATTCTGAAAATGAAAGGAACTTATCCTAGCAACAGAGATAAGCACAGGGACGGAGAGTGAGCCATTAGGCACGGAGCAAAGGGCTCACTTGTTGTAATGATAGTTCTCTGTAAGTCAGGCAGTGAATACAATTGATACAAGGAGTGTAGAGGCAACTGGAGGAAACAGAAATGTGATTTGTGAGGGCAGGATATGAAGAGGGGCTACTTTTCCTAGTCAGCAGCATCAGAGAAGGCTTCCTGGTGGAGGAAAGTAGGTCACATGGGCCATAATGGTCAAGCAGCATTGGCAGGACCCTTCTGAGCAAAAGCACAGGTTAGAAGGTGCACTTGGAGTGTAGGGAGAAAGAACAGAACCTACAGGTCATTCACTATTGCTGTGAGAGCATGTGGAATGACCTCGAAGACACAGGTGGAGGCTGAATTGGAAGGGTCCAGGTGGCCACATTAGGGAGCCTGGACTTGATGTTGAACCACTGAAGGAAGTATGTCAAGCATCCTTCAGGTTGAGGGGCTGTAGGAATTCCATTTAGGTTGGGCCCAGCTTTCAACGAGCTTCATATGCCAAACTGAGAGTCTTTCCTCCATGTGAGTTTTCTATGATCACCATTCTTGTAGCTCAGAGAATAAACTGGGCACTAGACATTCCAAGAAAACAGCCCAACTCAAAGTAGAGCTGCTGAAAATTTATCAGCACCTAAAAGAACAGGATGACACAGTATTTCAAAGGGCTGTGTATGAAAGGTGGGCGTTCTCTGGAGTCTAATTTCAAAGCCCAGAGTGTCTCCTCCTCTGTGTCTCCCACTTATCACTAACTCAAAGCAGGTCCAGAGAACACTCTTCACTTCCTCTTTTTCTCTATCATCAACCTTTCAGTTCGCCTTGAGTCTTTTTCTTTTTCCCACTTATGATGACCGCTTGGTCCTAATGTGGAGAATGCACAGCTGAATGCCATTTTCATCCACTGAGTGTCTGCTGTGTCCCAGGCATTGCTTTGGGCACTTTAAAGCATGATCGCGTTGACTCCTCATATCGACAGTCAAAGGTGAGTGCCGGTTCACAGATGGAGAGTCCAAGGCACAGACAGGATCAATAACTCTCCCTGGTTCACACAACTAGTGATGGACAGTGGTAGGAGTCACACAGGTTTTTCAAGTACAAATTCAAACACACCCTTCTCCATTTCAAACCCTTGGTTTGATGTCTCAGTGCTGTTATGATTAAAACCATGTATCTTCGGCATAACATACAAAGACTAGCATGGTGATTCCCTGCCCTGTCTCTCTCTCACCCTACAAACAAACTCAGACAGCTGGTGTCCAGGGCTGGAGGTCCTGGACACTTTAGTATATAGTCTCCAGGTTTCCAAGCAGCTATTTAAGTTCCTTTATATACTGCAAGTTATAAATTGTACTCCAGCAGTTTCCGATATAAGTTAACAGTCTTTCTCACCAAGGAGATGATCAACAAACAAAGAGCCTTTCAAAGGATGGTTGGGTCTGGGCTGGGTTCCTCATCTCTTGGTTTATTCGAGGTCTTCAGTGTGTCCCACCCTCCTCAGAGACTATCCTGTGCTATGGCACAAGGCTGCTTCCCTGTATAGGGGCCCTCACTCTCTACTGTCAGGAAGTCTATGGTCTTTCCTCCTGTTGAACTTGGCTTTATCACTAAGTGGCTCTGGGATTTCGTGTTGTCAAGTCTCCTTTCTAGGTTTCCTCCTCTAGGCATAACACTGCAGCCAGACTGTTGTCTCCAAAGTGTTGCTCCCTTCAAAAAGTTTAGAATTCCTTAAGGGCTTTACCCAGTAGTAGAAAAGAGAACTCACAAGTTTATTAACTAGGACCCCATATTGCTATTGTCCGTTATAATTATTTAAACTTTCTATCTTTAGGACATTTATTGTTACTTCTTGTAAATGATAACTGTGGAGAAGGTCACAAGTTATTTAATGCCTTTAAATGTCATCCAAAGGTACTTTCCAGCTGAAAAATTCCATGATTTTACGTTTGTATCAATTTCATGTCAGGCAGGATCAGAGGCTTGGTCAATATTATTTTTTCCACAGTGAAACTGTGTAAGGCAGGAGATCTTCCTTAAGCTAAAAAATGTGTATCCTTCACAATGGAAGAATAAATGAAATTATTACTTGTGAATCTGCTAAGGGTTCTTTCTTGATAAAAATATTAACCTCTTCTACTCTTTAGCAAGAACTTAATACACATATATAGGTGTTAGATTAAAATGTTTGTGAATTTTTGTGTCTTACAGTGATTTTCTATGAATTTATTTTCCATCTCCCAACTGGATCGTCTCCAAATGTTCTCGACGTTATATTTTCATGTATTCATCATCATTGAGATCTTTGGCTCCTTCATTTACTGTGCTCAGCCTCACCAATATTTCCATATGTCCTAGATCACTTTTTTTCTACAAAGAAAGTTCCCTCAGATATTTCAGTATTTGAAAGTGGTTGACACCAATAAAGAATTTACTCTCTGTTTACTTAAATATAAGGATCTACCCAAATTAAGACCTTACATTTTTTATCTACTTATTTCTAACAAAAATCCAATTATACTTAAGTTGTGATAACTGCAACATATTATATCTAAGTAGTCACTATTAAATTGTTTCTAAATACTAACAGTAAAAACTATAGTCCAGGTAAATTTTGGAACACCCAAGTAATCCAAAGGGGAATGAATTTTCAAAAAAAATAGAGGGCACAGTGCTGCACATTTCAGTCTCCAGCTTCAGCAGGGAACTGCTCACAAGCTACCTTTTCCAATTTTGCTATTAACACAGGTTAATGTAAAACTACCTGCTGTGGGTGAAACACTCAGCCTCTGCAAACGGTCTCATTCTGAAACCGTAGGTGTCATGGAAATTGTGTTTCCCTGTATAGCTCATTGAAATGGAGATGGGATAGAATGGAGGAAAGGAATCTGCTTTCTAATGAGGCAAAATGAGATTCATTTGAACTGGGGCATGGACTGAAATGAAGGGAAAATCCAATCAGTGCCCTGTTTTTACATCCTTACAAGGTCTTTAAGCAGCTGAGCAGAGCAAAAGTACACCCATACTCAGAATGTCCCAAGTAGCACAGGAAATTATATTTAATATCTTGTAATAAACTATAATGGAAAAGAATTGAAAAAAAGAATATAGTCATGTACATATATATGTGTAACCAAATCACTTTGTTGTACACCTGAACCTAACACAATATTGTAAAATCAACTATACTTTAAAAAATGTCCCAAGTAGGATGCAAAATTCATAAGGAAATATTTTCAACATTTGTGAAATGGCCATATTGCTTATATTATACAATGTAAAGGGGAAAATGACTAACCTCAGAAGCAAATTTCCGTATTTTTCATCACCTGAGGTTTTTTTTTATATAAACATAAGAAACCCACTCCAACTGTTATAGAGAACATTTTGCAACCTTCACTATTGCATAGGACTCGGGTGACAGCAAGAACAGAGGTATTAAAGGAAGCACACACACCAACAACAAATGAAAACCACAGTAAAAACTTTATAACATATCAATCAGTGAAAAATGTATATCCTAAAAAATTGTGATATACTATGTAGCTATACTATATTCCAGTTCTACCATTTAAGTCCTTTTAAGACTTCGTGTCTATAATACAACCTAGTAGAGAAATGGTAGAAGAATGAAATTTTACACAATGGATCATGTGAAACAGAAACTTACGAAACCACATTTTCTAAATTCTTAATTTACATAGAATTACTTTTATTTTTGTCTTTTTAATTCTCCTGTATTTTACAATGAGAGCAGTTTTAGGTTAGTGGTTCCCAGACTTAACTATCTCAGGACAAACTTCCCAGAGCGGTTGAGAGCTAACACAGAGTTGCCAAACTGCTCATTTTGCCAACAACAACAGTAACAAAAAGCTACCATTTCCATCATTTCAGAAAGGAAAGGAAATTTCAACACCAAAAATGTAGGAAATTCGTAATTTCAGAACAAAAGAAAGCTCTTCCCAGGAAACACTGTTTGTTAACCAGAGATTATTTTAAAGGATATATTTATAGTTTTATATAAATACAGAAATATTTAAAACATTAAAATTTATTTTATAATACAATGTATGTTAAGTGTCCTTGGTATAAGTTTTCTTTTAATATGGTAGCACTATATGTATCTGATACATTTGTATTTGATTTTGCTCATGAGGAAGAGCTGTAATGTACAACTTGTTTCGGTGTATCATTTTTATCACTACCACTGTCAAAAATTCCATTTCACTTTGATATGAGCAAAAATGAAATCATCAGTCTTAAAACTATTTCAATTAGTTTGAAATAGTCCAGGCAAACCAAGATGCTAAGGAACAACAGCTCCCACGTTCCTAAGCCCTTTCTTTCACCTTGCCCACAATGGGCAGGTAGGAAGACTAGTTGAGTGCCTGGGCCATAGGAAGTAAGCCAAGAGCACTCCCCAGTCACTGCTCCTACTCTTCAGACAAAACTGTTACAGCCCTCCCTACCTTACAGAGGGAAGCTAGACATTTCTACACTTGGGGTTCTAAAGGCAAGTAAAAACTCTGTCCCTGACCAGTGTTGGGTACCACTGCTGTGGGTTATTTAGTCTTTGAATCTCTGAATGTCACGTGGTCCAAAGCAGCCTGAGGGTAAGTGTGGTTGTAGGTTGAGTTCACATCCACCATAAAGCACCTTTCCATTTGTAAGCTAAGCAATGGAGAAAAAGCACTGGTTTTAGGGATAGAAATGCTAGCCTCAAGGCTCTGTTAAACATTTACTTGATTTCTTGATATTTTCTCATGCTTAGACTGGTGTTATAGTATTTGGGCAAGAAGACCATACAGGTAAAGACCACACATCCTATCAAGGGTACATACTATCAACATAACTTTATCCCTGTAAACATCAACCTTAATCATCTGGCTGAGGTTGTGTTTGTTATTTTCCCTGTTGCAAGATGATTGTCCCACAGCCCCTCCTTTCCACAATGTGCTGTTTGGGAGGAAGTCACCACGTGCAGCCCACACTTACGTGTACCACCTTCTACAGGGTGGAGTACCTACAGAAATTATTTGGATTTCTGGATAGGAGATTCATTTATTCTCTTCCATTTATTTATTATTCAACTATTTATATCAGTATGTTGTCACTATTTTTTAAATTTAATTTTAATTTTTTTTGGAGAGGAGGTAATTAGGTTTATTTACTTATTTATTTTTAAGGTACTGGGGATTGAACCCAGGACCTTGTGCATGCTAGACATGCACCCTCCCCCTGAGCTATATGCTCCCCCAGTTGTCACTATTTTTTATTTTAGCTGTTTTAATACGTGTATTAGATAAGTGATGGTCTTAATTTACATTTCCCTTACTGGCTTACAATGTTGAACATATTTTCAAATGCGTATTTACCATCCATATATCCTCTCTAGTAAAAAATCTTTTTTTTTTTTGCGAATTTTCAAGTTGGAATTTTTTTAATATTGAGCTTGAGAGTTACATATATATTCTAAATATTAGTCCTTTGTTAGATTATGTGATTTGCAAGCATTTTTCCCAGGCTTTAATTTGTCTTTTCATCCTCAACATGGCCTTTTGCAGAGCAAAACGTTTAAATTCTGATGAAGTCTGGTTTTTCTATTTCTTCTTTTATGGATTGTGCTTTTGGTAATGTATCGAAGAACTCTTCATCAAGTCCTATGTCCCAAAGACTCTCTTCTATGTCATCTTCTAAAGGTTTCACAGGCTTACATTTTACATTTAAATCCATGGTCCATTTTGAGTTAATTTTGTATAAGGTATGAAGTTTAGGTGAAGGTTTACTTTTGACCATGAATGGCCAATGAGCCAAGACTATTTTTAAGGGACTGATGTCGATGAATATGAACTCTGTGATGGATGAGGAAGAAAATGGAGATGAGGGGAAGCTTATGGATAATTCTTTCTAAATGGTAGATTTTACTCCTAAGGTAAAATAAGTTTAGCTACAAAGCAAGTCAGCTGATTACTAAAAAGGAGGTAGTGGCTGGAGATTACAGAAAGGAAGCAGTTCCTGGTGATGTGAATAAAAGGTTCAGGGGATGCCAAGAGGGTGGGTAGCTGAGCTGAGTGGAGGGGGATGAGGGAGTTAACGACCTGGGTATAGAGAAAGTCACCTGTGAGAGCTGAGGTCACAGGAAGACAGTGGGAGTGGGTGGAGAGGAAGTGCATAGGTCAGGGGCTCAAGTAAATTCCTTTCAATGAACAGTAATAAGAATAAGTCAAGGAAATGACAGGTCCAAGGTGGGAGGAAGGGGCAAGAGAGAGCAGTTTCAGGAAGGAGGGAGAGAAATGCTTTGCAGTCACCAATAAGGAGCCAGGGGGATGCTTTTTCTACTTCTCAAACTTAAGGTACAAGTGGACATGAGAAAGAAAAAAGAAAATAAATGACACAGAAAACTATGCTATCCCTCCAAGAGGCCGCAGGGGAAGAAATGTCTTCAGGAGACTTCTGGGTCTCTGTTAAGGCAAGCAGGGTAAGGAAATACTTGGAGAAAATGTTGCATTAGCTGATCACAGAGTGATGGGCAGGAGGGCAGCTGCAGAATCCCAGAAGTGCTGGGAGTGGGGAGAACTTGGAATCCAATCAGAGAGCAAAGCCCGAGGGATGGACAGGCTTGGACATCATGCAATTCTGAGGGACCCAATGGTGTTGGACTGAACCTGGAAGTTAAGAGAAGTAGTTCTGAGGGATCCTTAGAGAAGACGAGGATGAGCAAATGTCCACATCACCAAATGAGGTAACTCTGTGAAAGCACTTTGTTTACAAAACTACAGTTTAAAAAAAAAAGCTGAGAAATATTAGATACATAGTCAGGAGGCAAAAAATATTACAGAAAGCAAGTTAATATGTCTGATCCTCACTGTCTAGAAGTTACTCATTTAGAACACAGGACAGTATGTTAGAGTATCTATTGGCCTAGATATAATGATTCCTTAGTTAGCCATAAAAGATAGATATATGAACACACACCCACACTCACAAACACAATTTAGCCCAAAATGGTAAGGTCAGCAGCTATAAAACAAAATTACAGATGGTGTTTTAAGGCCTGGATTGGTTCAACCCATCTTCTCACTGGTTCCTGCCTCTTTCTTCTTTGTTCCAATTGCATTTTTCATCATGTTTTGACAGGTGAGGTTGTCCATGCAAAGAGATCCAACAAAAATATAGGAATGCCACCTTTGCCTCCTTATCTAGGACAGAGTAACCCTCCCTTTCCTCCTTGCAACAAAGCAGGCAAAATACATACTCTTCCCCTCGCCCCTTCACTGAGCAGAGGGAGGAATGTCGGTGGCACCATTGTTTCGCTTGCAGGGAGGGAATTTGTAGGCAGTCAATAGGTCAAATAGGTCAACTGGCCTCTCTGCTCATGATCATCCCTCCACCCAAACCCCTGCACGGTTCAGTCTTAGAATCCCTCAGACTTCAGCCAGCACAAACATGCCACAGCAAGAGGGATGGTGATTGTGTTTGCACCTGCAACTGGTTTAAGCACAGGCTTTGTTTGATCTTTAAAAAAAAAAAGAAGCTTTATTATTACATTATAGCTAAAAGAATTTAGCCTTTAACCTACAATTTGCCTGTTCTCAGTAATATAAACCTTTTTTTTTTCCTTTCAGATAAGAGGGGAGGCCTGATGGAATTTTCTTCTTTCCCCTGGGGGTGAGGGAATTAACTCACAACTCTTTTGGACTCTGGTTTATACTAAAATAATAGAAAGGGGTCTTTGGTAACAGGGAAGAGGGAAAGAGCATCTCCTGGTATAAAAATGCAGAGAAATGCATGGTTAGAAGTGATTAATATCTGTGAGAGAAAGATGTTCCTCCTGTAGCTGCTCCACCTGAGGCCGCACCAGGTAAGCCATTTTCTTTTATGACCCTCCAGTGGGCAGAATGGAAGAGACTTGAACCCTCCCTCCACTGCCCAGCTCTACTGTGAGTTTGAGAGGTAGGTCTCCAGAGGGCCTGCTGAGAAGGAGAGGGCCAGCAGAGAACAAAAGGAGGCAGAAGAGAGACAAAGGTCCCTGTTGCCCACTGAAAAGGATTCTTATGGATTGATTTCCTTCAATGGAAAAAGCCCAAGAATGGCTTGCATCATCCTCTGAACCCTATGTACATGTCTGCCTACTCATCCAATAGCAGGGTTTTTTTTTCCCCCCAAGCAAGGACCTCTGTGTTAGTGTTCTGTGCTGTGTATCAAATTAACACAAACTTAGTGACTTAAAACAACACACATTTATTATTTCATAGTTCCTGTGAGTCAGGAGTCTGGACACAGCTGAGCTGGGTCCTCTGCTCAGGATCTCATGAGGCTGCAGTCAAGATATTGGCCAAGGCTGAGTTCTCATCAGAGGCTTGCCTGAAAACAGATCCGCTTCCAAATTCCCTCAGGCTGTTGAGTTTATCTCCTTGCTACTGTAGGATTCATGGCAATTTGCTTCTTCAAAGTCAGCAAGAGGGAGAGTAAGAGACCTTGGTGTGAATCTACTGGGAAGATGGACTTAATAACCCAACACAGTCACGAGTGACACTCCATCCTCTTTGCCATAGTCCATTGGTTAGAAGCAAGTCTCAGATCCTACCTACACTCAAGGGGGAGGGATTATATGAACAGCAGGAGGCAGAAATCATGGGAGCCATGATAAAGCCTCTCTGCTCTGGGAACTAACTTCCTAGCCCTAAAAATTTACAGGTATGCCTAAGGAGTTATAGAAGCAAATATTTGTAGGAGAACCATAAAATGAAGGAGGATGTTTTGTATTTACACACACACTCACACACCCTAACCTAAAAATAAAGTTAGGAATTTTTCTTAGTGGTTGATGGCATGTGACTTTGCAGTCATACAGCATGGATTTGAATCTCTGATCTATGGTATAGTGGTTGCTTAATCTTACTAACCCTCAGTTCTCATCTTTAATATGAGAATAAGGGTACCCACCTTTGGGGTTATTGTGAGAATTAAATTGGTGAGGTAAATAAAACACTTAGCATAATGGAAGTGCTCAATAAGTCATCACCGTCATATCTAGGTAAGAGGCTTGTGTACCGGACCCAAGGATTTTTCAATGTGTTCTAAATGCAGAGAACTTAATCCCCAAGGCAGGGGGAGTTCCCCTCTGAGGCCTCAGAGGATTGGGCACCAGTTTGCCTCCATGCTTCCCACAAAGCTGTGGCTGTCCTCCAACCTTCTGGTTGGCTCAGCCAGGGGTCTCTAATCCACCTTCTCCCGCATCTTCACCAATGGAACAAGTAAGCCTTTGCAATGCTGGATTCAGGGTCCCTGCAGAACTCCAAACTTCCCAGCTGGAATGCCTCAGGGAGGGCTTCCTTAGTCCAGATGCCCCCACCCACCCTGTTCCTAGGAAGAAACTCTGCGGTTATAATTGACCACAAACTTCCTATCTGCTGTCTGTTTGGTTCTCAGAACCTGTTTTCTGAGATGGATCCACTCAGTGACTCACTCCCTGAATACTCACTCAACACTCAACACCTACCACGTGCCAGGCACTGGGGTAGTTTGGAAAGAAAGCAGTAATGAATACAGAATCCTTCCCTCAAGCTGGCCATCGACAAATGCAGAGGCCAACACAAGCCAGCAGAGCAAAACTGACCCTTGTCTTTGGACAGGCGCATTCCTGACACCTTACACAAATCCCTCAGTCTGTGAATATAAACGTTCAGACAGGCCCCTCGCTCTCTCCCACATCCCCGTTCCATCGAGACTCACACTCCCTGCGCAGTCTCACAGCACTTTTGTGTTTCCAGCTTTCACTACAGTTTGATGTCTCACTTGGTAAGCAATTTTTGTGCTAGCTGGAATCTTTACTAAAACAATTTCACAAATCACGTTTTCCTTTCTCCACAGAGTGTGTGTAGTGGACTAGTTCCTTCATCGGTATTGGGCATGGCCCAGGTGAATGTTCCACTTTCCACTTATTCCAAATTTCAGACGATTTTCTAAGAACCATCACCATCTTAGAGCTCATTACTTTTCCTTTATTCGTATCACCGGCACCTGCTGATATCCTTTTAAAAACTTTGTTTTCACAAAGAAATGAAGTGTTTATTATTTCAGAAGAGATGTTCTACACACATCAGCAAGTAGAGAAGACAGAGCCATGCCGAGGTGTGCATGCTCTGTTGTGACCAGCGCGCTTCAGGAAACTGAAGTTCAGAGATTTTAGGCCATCTACCCAAGGTCATACAGCTAGTAAATATAGTGCAAGATTCAATCCCCAGTAGCCTAATGCAGTGTTGTCACCCAAGCATGAAGAGGGGTGTGTGGATCTGAGAACAAAGTTAACCAACTTATACTTTATCCAAGCTTAGTCCTGGCTCCAAAGCCAAGGGGACAAGGCAAGATCAGTAGCCACAAAGTCCAATGGTTAGCCAGTCACCGTACTTTTGGGGTATCCACCACAGCCCAGCTCTGGATATGGGTAAATAAAAGATAACAATGGGCCTCTGTGCAGGGAGCTAATGCGGAAAAATCAAGAATAAAAGAGAGACAAAGGATAACCTAGCTAAGAAGGACTAGGGAACAGAGACAACTCTCAGATAACTGTTTGGATTGAGGAATAAGAGCCTTTCATCTGAGCAAAGCTTGTAATTCTGACTGTGAGTCTAGGGTCTCTAACAATGACAGGGACTGATGGCTGTGAAGGGCACGAATCAAAGACATAGTAGACTTATGTTTACTCTAGGGAAGGACTGCTGACCCTGCACAGGCCTTTGAAGCCGCCCTTGCTCCCACAGATCATAATGCACTATGAAGTAACGTCTTCAGAGAATAGGGGGGAAGTTGAAACATACACTCTAAGCCAGTTATTTTGCCAAGGCACTTCGAAGAAACATTTCCTCTGATCATTTTGACTTCTCATTAATAATAAATGTGGATATATTACTCACAGAAATTACTTGGAGATCTTGAGCAGATCGAGGCTTCAGTCTGACCCATCATCGGCACAATGGGGAGGATACAGTAGGGAAACACACACTGGCTCTTAAAGCTTCCACCTAGAAGTGACTCATGTCCCTCCTACTCACATTTCATTGGCCAGAGCAAGCCACATGGCCCGCCTAACTTCCAGGGCCATATGCTGGTATGGGGGGATAGATACTGACAAAACCTGGTGCCAGCACTGATGGCTACCACAAAGGCCAAGGGAAAGTAGGAATTTTTAGGAAGTCAAATGAAGGAGTATGGTCAAGAGAATAAGGCACTTAGGAGCTTTGTTATTACATTTTCATAGTAATTTCTCAGATGGAATAATCCCATAAAGACCTTCAACATGAACATCACAATTGTTTGAAGAACAGGTGTCCCAATCTGGGAAAATCATCAAGGAAAAAACTCAAAATTGTGAAATTTATGTAACTGGGATAAGGGCAATTTTCTCAAGTGGAAGAGGAGGAAACACCATTCGTCTGCTGTCTGGATCACTGATGAGAATGCTAAGAAAACTGTAGGACTCTGCAAAGGAAGACTACCAAAACTCAGATGGCACCATTAATCTTTTATCCCTCGAACTTGCCTATCGCCTTGCTATATCTTCAAGCAATTTCAAAGCATTTTACTATATAATCATATCTAGAACTTCAAATCACCTGACAATGACCATTTATGTTTGTTCACTTATTACTTTATTCAACAAACAGTTATTGTCAGGGCCTATGACATGCAGTAGACTTCCCTAGACACGAGGGGTACAAAGATAAGACATGGTCTTTACCCTTGGAGCACTGATTAATAAATGCAATGGAGGATAAAGACCAAGGATTAGAAAATTATAGAGTTGTGTATCCAGGTATACATATATGTACCACATATGGGAGAGCTGTTAGGACTAACATTTATTAAGACCACCACCTGCCTTGGAATGGAGCAGTGAACCTATATGATCCACCCCATACGTAGGGCCATGTCTTAGAACTGTGCAAAGGTGTATACTGCACAACTCCAGGGTTCACCATTCCCATGTATGCTTCTTAGATTTGGATGGATGCCAGTTAGGTGTCTTGAACAGGGGTGCCTCTGTTTCCTCCAAAGTCATCACTGGGACTAACAGCAGGATGGCCAGCATCTAACCAACATTTAGCATTCTGCAATATCTTCATTATATTCATATATACTTATTCTAATTTTTATTAGTTTTGATGTAATGGTAATCTCTAACTAATTGAACCAATTTTTTCAATAATCATCGATTATACAGCTAGTCCAAGACTGTTTTAGCTACACTGGAAGTCCTCGTGGCTAAAACCATAAGCCACTATCGTTGACCTCAAAAAACTTTTAAACTAACCAGAGAAGAAATAAAAAACACATAAATCAATTAGAGATTAGTCATTTCTAACCTGTGTAACACTGAGTCTAAGAACAATCTGGGTTGTGAAAACCAAGAGATCAACCTTAGATGGGATTTCATCTTAAGCTTGAAGGATATAGAATATTTAGATAGACTGGAGGGAGGAGACTCATGAGAACACATGACTCTCAGTCTTTGTCCCTTCCTTCCAGGGAAACACACCTCAAAACTCACACCTTACTCATGGACATTAGCAGCTGCCCCTGTATTATAACAGAGAGGGCAATACAGCTGAAAAAGGGTAGTGAACTCTGCTCCTTATCCCCCTCCCCAACCTGCTTCTTCCAACACATCACTTACCCTGTGTCATTCCCCTGGATTCCTTTTGGAAAGAGCAATTCCTTCTACTGTTATCTTGTAGTGCATAAGAAGACAGGGAGGCTACTACACTGATTCTCAAAGTGGGTACCCGATCATCAACATGAGTATTATCTGTGAACTTGTTAGAAATGCAAATCTTTGGGCCCCACCCCAGAGCCAGTGAAACTCTGAAGGTGGAACCCAGCAATCTACGGCTTAATGAGCCCTCCAGGTGATTCTCATGTACACCAGTGTTTGAGAACCAGTGGGCTCATCAGACATCCTGAGTTCAACTTCTAGCTCTTTTGGCACTCACAGGTTCCATGGCTAAACCCAGTGGTTAATTTGGCTAAATCTCAAAAGAGTATACCCGTAGTGCTCACACTCATGGGGACATTGTGGAGAATAAATGCTATGAACATGGGTGTTCAAATACCTCTTTAAGTTTCTTCTTACAGTTCTTGTGGGTATATACCCAGAAGTGGAATTGCTGGTGGTCTAATAATCTTAACAGTTCCTCATACTTATTAGAGAAGCCTTTCTCTCCTGGCTCCTCTGTCAAGCTGCTATGTCTGTGGCTACCAGTGAGCAGACACCATCCTCTTTCTGTATCTAGGACAATGGTGTAGGATTGCCTTGCAGTCTTTAAAAATCTGAAACTGGGTGGGTAAGAGCAAGTATTCCACTAAAACACATCTCCTCCTACCCTAAACTCCACTTCACCATAGTGAAGTGCTTTTCTGCCCTATCTACAGATACAATGGACTCAGAAAACTTTATTTTTTTCCATCCCACTGCTGATAAGTCCAGAGAATAAAGAGGGATTATAGGGTCAACTGTCTGCTATGATAACTTATTTTTCCTCCAGTTGTTTCCAACTAAACATACAGTATCATTAACTTTGACTGTGGTCATCACTTTGGCTTCAGGCTTAATCTATTTTGACTAGGAATATTGTCCTCGGAAACACTACAATTTCCTGAAGAGACTGCAAATCAGTAGTCTTGCCTGAAATCCTACGTGGCCATTATCTTTCCTCTGCTTAAAGATGTACAAACATCTCTGGGGTCCTGTCCCTGAGTTGGGGTCTCCCCTTCATTACCCCCCTGCACTCTGTCTGTCCCTGTCCCTCCTGGACCCTCTTGGAGTCCCATCCCTGAGGTGGGTGTCTCCCTTTGATTACCCCCTGCACTAAGTCCCTGCACCTCCTGTACACTCTGTGGAGTCCTGTCCCTGAGGTGGGGTCTCCCCTTCATTGCCCCCCTGTCCCTCCTGGAACCTTTGTCAGGTCCCATTCCTGAGGTGGGGTCTGGTGTGTTCTGACCCAGGTTCCAGGCCTCAGGGACCCCACAGAATGTCCAGGACAGACAGGGACATACAGTGCAGGGCGGAAATGAAAGGGAGACCCCCACCTTAGGGACAGGACCCCACAGAGTGTCCAGTAGGACAGGGACAGACAGAGTGAAGGGGGGAAATGAAGGGGAGACCCCAACTCAGAGACGGGACACCACAGAGGCTCCAGGAGGAACAGGGACAGAGAGAGTGCAAGGGGGCAGTGAAAGGGAGACCCCACCTCAGGGCCGGGACCCCACAGAAGGTTGAGGAGGACAGGGACAGACAGAATTAATGGGGGCAATGAAGGGGAGATTCCACCTCAGGGACCACAAAGAGGGTACAGGAGAGTCAGGGAAGACAGAGTGCGGGGGTCAATGAAGGGGAGACATCACCTCAGGGACGGGACCTCACAGAGTGTCCAGGAGGACAGGGACAGACATAGTGCAGGGGGGCAATGAAGGGGAGACCCCACCTCAGGGACGGGACCCCACAGAGGGTCCAGGAGCACCTGAGCCAGCACGGGGGAAGGCAAGCTGCCCAGGGGTCGTGCTGCCCACCCAGCACAAGGATGAGGGAGCCCTGGCAGGGGCTAGCCCTCTCCAACAGAGCTGGTGCATCAGAGGCCAACTGAGCTGAGCTGGGCTGCCAGGCCTTCAGGGAGCGTGTCCCGATCAGTGGGCAGAAGCCTGCCCTGGGCTGCACTGGGCTAGTTGTGCCAGAGACACAGGGCTGGCCTGGGTTCCCGAGAGCTCGGAGCTGGCAGTACAGGGGCTGCACACCAGCTCCACTGGCTACAGGAGGGGCGATGGGAGCCAGGGCGCAGGTCAGGACTAGGAGCTGGGAGCAGGTGGGCGCAGAGACGCAGACCAGCACCTGGAGGGAACTAAGGAACAGGGGAGACTTCTGGGGGCTCAGGGAGCAAAGAAGAGGCTTAAGGTACCCAAGGGTCAGGAGCTCTGCTGGGAGGGGACCAGGGTGGGACAGAGACTCTGCCAGGGGACAGCTGCCCAGAAAGGGAGGGGCACCTAGCAGCTCCAGGGAGAAGGGCCCAGGAGCAGAGCGGAACGAGGGGGGTGACCTGCGGCAGGTCAGAAGGCAGGGGCCGCTAAGGGCCAGCACCCCAGGGACAAAGCTCAGGGAGGCCACAGGTGAGCAGGCGACTGAAGACCAGGAAGGCAGGGGGCTTCTCAGGAACATGGAGAAAGCAAGTAGAGCATGTGTGGGTTAGCAGGGGCCGGGAGGGCAGGGCGGCCGCTCCAGCATCTCCAGGAAGCAGGTAGGGCTTGTGCAGGTGGGTGGCGGCTGCGGGGCACAGGGCTAACACAGGATTTCAGGAAGCAGGCAGAGTTTATGCTGGTGGACAAGGGGCTGGGAGGGCAAGCAGCTGACCCAGGAAATCCAAAGAGCAAAGCCAGTCCTGGGAAAGAAATTCCCGGACTGGATCTGAACTAGGCTGAGGGCTCTGGGGCCGGCCAGAGGGGCTGGGGCTGTTCAAGGCCTGTAGCTCCAGGGACAAGGGTCAGAGACGGTGTAGGTGAGCAGGGGGCTGCACCAGGAGGGCAGGGGGCTGCCGCAGGGGCTCAGAGAAAGCACGTAGACCTTGTGGAGGTGAGCAGGGGGCTGCCGTAGGAGCCCAGGGACATGGCAGAGAGTTTGAACTAAGGTCTGAGTAGCTGAGCAGGCCCAGCTGAGGGCTCCTGGGACAGCAGGACCCTTGAGCCCCTGAGGGGCTGGCCGGATGGCGTCCTGGGGTGGAGAGAGGGACTTCTGTGGGAATGAAGGAGAGGGGTCACCCCTGAGGGGACCCGATGGGCCCCAGTCCTTGGGCTCAAGGGCCTGTGGCGGGCTGGGAAAGGAGGGGTGGATGTGCCATAGCCTGGTGGGGTGAAACAGACCCTGGACCCCCCAGAGGGAAGGAAAGCGTGGGGCTCGTTCAGGGCCTGAGCTGGGCTGCCAGACGGAGCAGAGCAGATGGGTCACGGTGAGAGGAGACTGGCCCGGCCAGGGATGTGCCCGGGCTGCTGGCACCGAACAGGTGAGGAAGGTGGGGGCAGTGTGGGGCTCCAAACTCTGCTGAGGGATGAGCTGGACTGAGGAAGGACAAGGGCAGAAGGAAAGCAGGGACCTGAGAGCCACGAGCTGGGGTGGGGTCAGAGGCCCTGGTGGGAGGGGGAAGTGAGCCAAGGGGCTGCAGCTGGAGGTCCAGAAGAGGGACCGGAGCTCCCCAAGGCACAGACTCGCAGCCGGGCTGAGGCCACAGGGATGAAAGGGGGGGGCCAAGGAGGAGGCCTGCAGGGACAGAGCCCGGGGGGGCCAGGGCCCAGAGCCCAGGGCCCAGGTGCTCTGGCTGCAGAGCAGACCCAGAAGACACGGGCCCGGAGGGCAAACAGCAGGCCAGGCAAGGGGCCACGAGCAGGCTTCTGGGTGGTGGAGGCCCACCACGCCAAGGACAGGCCCGCTCACCCAGGGCAGGGCCGGGCTGGGGCAGCAGGACGGTGAGCTCAGGGGACCAGCGGATGCTGGCCGGGAGCAGGCAGCACTGGTCAGGACTCAGACACAGGGCTCAGTCAGGCCAGGCACTTGCAGGAGGTTAGGGACCTGGGGGGCTGTCACCCAGGTGATCACCCAGCTCTGACCCACAGCTGCAGAGGCACGAGGCCCCAGGTGGTGAGGGCCCTGCCGGCCAGCTGGTTTGCAGACATTCTGGAAGCACGTGTGTGCTGGGCTCAGGGGTGCCCAGACCTGAGCACGTGACACCCTGCGCGGACCCTCCCATGGGTGAAGCCCCAGTGGTCACACGGCCTACTTTCTTGCAGCCTCCAGCAAGGCCCCATCGGTCTATCCTCCGACTGCTGGATGCTGGGACACGCCTGGCTCCACGGTGGCCTTCGGCTGCCTGGTCTGGGGTTACATCCCTGAGCCGGTGATGGTGACCTGGAACTCGGGCGCCCTGTCCAGCAGCATCCACACCTTCCCGTCCATTCTCATGTCCTCGGGTCTCTACTCCCTCAGCAGCTTGGCGACCATGCCCGCCAGCAGCTCGGCCGGCAAGACATTCATCTGCAACGTAGCCCACCCGGCCAGCAGCACCAAGGCGGACAAGCGTGTGGGCAAGAGGACAGGCCTCAGGGAGGGCGTCCACTCCCAGACAGGACCGAGGTCAGCCCTCCTCCCAGCTCAAGCCACATGCCAGGATGGCGACCTCTGCCCAGGGAATCAGAGGAGATGCGGTCTCCTCACCTGAAGGCCTCCCAGGCTATGTGAGGGGTCCTCTGGGTATTTCCACCAGGTTCAAGGTGGTCACAGGCTGGACAACTCTAACCCACAGAACTGGTGCCGATCTGCACCTTCCACAACCTGTCCCTGACCTAAACTCCACCCAGGGCCATCTCCCGCCCACAGGAACCCCACATCTGCTCTCTCTGCAGTGCTCCACAGCGAAGACCCCAGCTCCCAGTGTCCCAAATGCCCAGGTAAGGGAGCCAGGCTACACCCTCCATCGCAAGGAAGTGACCAGACACCAGGCCCCGCCTGATGAGGGAAACGTGTGCCCTACAGGAGGCCCGAGCAAGTGCTGACCCACATCTTGTTTCCCCCTCCAGCCCCTGAGCTCCTTGGAGGGCCCACGGTCTTCATCTTCCCCCCAAAACCCAAGGACGTCCTCTCCAGCACCCGAACACCTGAGGTCACGTGCCTTGTGGTGGACGTGGGTAAGGAAGACCCTGAGATTGAGTTCAGCTTGTCCGTGGATGACACAGAGGTACACACGGCTGAGACAAAGCCAAAGGAGGAACAGTTCAACAGCACGTACCGCGTGGTCAGCGTCCTGCCCATCCAGCACCAGGACTGGCTGACGGGGAAGGAGTTCAAGTGCAAGGTCAACAACAAAGCTCTCCCGGCCCCCATCGAGAGGACCATCTCCAAGGCCAAAGGTGGGATGGACAATGGGCGCGGAAGGGTCCTTTGGGGCTGCTCAGAGTGACCGTCATGCTCGCAGACACACCTGTCCCCACAGGGCAGGCCCGGGAGCCGCAGGTGTACACCCTGGCCCCACACCAGGAAGACCTGGCCAAGGACACTGTGAGCGTAACCTGCCTGATCAAAGGCTTCTACCCACCTGACATCAACGCTGAGTGGCAGAGGAACGGGCGGCCGGAGGCAGAGGGCGCCTACGCCACCACGCTGCCCCAGCCGGACAACGCCGGGACCTACATCCTCTACAGCAAGCTCTCAGTGGGAAAGAACACGTGGCAGCGGGGAGAAGTCTTCACCTGTGTGGCGATGCACTAGGCTCTACACAGATCACTCCACCCAGAAATCCATCTCCCAGTCTCCGGGTAAATGAGCCTCACCCCGGCACCCAAGCGAACCCCCCTCCCCGAGGCTCTCAGGGTCCCGCGTGGACACCTGAGCCCCACCCCTGTGTACATACCTCCCGGGCCAGCATGAAATAAAACACCCAGTACCTCCCTGGGGCCCTGCAACACTGTCATGGTTCTTTCTGTGCAGAGCTCCGGTGCCCGCCGGGCCTGCGGGAGGCGGGGGCAGGCCAGGCTCTGAGGACAAACTTGGTGCCAACGGAGGCAGGCAGCAGCCCGAGGCCAGAGAGGGGGCTCTGCCAGAGGCAGCCGCTCCCCAGGTTCCAGGGTCCGGTCAGCACCTACTCAGGCTGGATTGTGTAGAGGGGACTGGTAAAGCCTCCCAGGGACCCTCATGGAAATGAGGTGCACGGTTCTTCCCACCTCTGTCCAAGCCCAACTGTGGGACAGTGGCAGGTCCTTGTCCCCGCAGTTCCCATCCCCGGGGCCTCGAGGGTCCACGTGCTGACACCCTGTCAACATGGGAGCCACGCCTGGCTGGCGATGGGGGCACAGGCCTCCTGCTCCCAGGACACACGGAAATCAGGCCCCACCTTCCCGCAGGCGAGGTGCTCGGGGCCAGACCTGTAACCTCGAGGGGACACTCACCCAGGCCCACAGGAAACAAGCCCTCTCATGGAGCACACCAGCCTGCACACCCCTCGTCCACCTGCAGACTCACGCACACGCACGTGCCTGTGCAACTGCACACAAGGGCACAACCACACAAGTGCACACAAGCCAGCCTTGCTCACTGGGTCCTCAACGGGGTACCCGCACAGGGCCAGACCAGAGCCTGGAACTGGGTCTCATAAACCCTCTGTGGACACCAGCTTGGTCCCCACTCGTCAAAGCCCCAGCAGCACTGACCACACTCTGACCACACTGGCCAGCTCAGACCCCCTCCCCTCCTCCCCCCAGGACACCCACACCCCCTGCTCAACAGACAGAGACCCAATACCCCACTGGTCCCTAGCACGCCCACCCCACCCCTCGGGCACACAGGGACACCCCAAGGTTGCCTCCGCCCTTACCTGCAGTAGGGCCCACCACAGACCTGCTCTGCAGACCCCTGCCGTCTAGGCCTGGCCTCCGGTGGGAGGGAAGGCAGGGGTCAGGGCACCCTCTCCCCAGAGGACCCCATGAAAGGCACCGCAGAGTAGAGGATGAGGGACACCCACTGGCCAGGCCGAGATCTGGGCCCAAGGAGTCCGGCCACGACTGAGGCCCAAGCTGGAGGAATGGGGGACACGAGGTAGGTGCCCAGGGATTGACCTCAGGGAACCATTGATCCAGCCCCCTAAGGGGATCCTAGTGCCCCACCCGCCCTGTCACAGAGGGACCCACCCCCAGGCGCCACTGACCCTGCCCTTCCTGTATATGACTGGCCCCAGTCTTCCAATAGCATAATCCACTGGTTTGGTCCATTTGTTTTCTTCATTAATAAAATTATAAGCATGTGAAATAAACCCTGCCAGCTAAAATGAGGCCCTCTTTTAAAATCTACCTTTTACCAATTTCTGTTGATACCGTCATGTGGGGAAAGGTTCATAAAGAAGTTAAAAGGTACAAGTTTTTGAAAGTTAGATTTATTCAATTTCAAAGGTTATAAGCTACAATTGCCCTTTAAGAAAATAAGCTTTGTTTAATATTTAGAATTTTTTATAAGAGTTAGTTATGGGAGAAATAGAATTCAGGTTATAAATATTTTTCAGCTTCTTCTAATACTATAAACTATATATAATATGTTAGAAGCTAAGAATTAGTTGTAACCCAAATATATACATATATATATGTGTGTGTGTGTGTATATATATATATATATATATATATATATACACATATATATATATATATATTTCATATTTTTTGGAGCTGGGAGTTATTTATAACCTGAAGATAACAGAGATAGATATATATATGTAGAGAGAGAGAGAGATGTGTTCATTGTATCATACACTCAGTATACTCTCACGAAATGTCACTTCTCTTTAAAGGTTTATCGTGTTCTCCCCGACATAAGAAACCTTTCAATGGAAAGCAACATTTTGCAATTCAAAGCTTTATATCATAATTCAGAGGAACTTCATTGAATCTCTACTGGCAGCTAATCTTTCTAGTAACCAAATATTATGGCATCTTGGGGATAGATATTTTGTGTGAGGTTCTTGCATGCTGAGTTTATCAAAAAGGTACACACAAGAAAGATTTTACAAGGAGCAAATGTAAGGCAACTGTGGATCGCATCAACATAAAGAAATGGAAATGTCTTTTAAAACGTCCTTTTATCCTCAAATGTTGAAAACCATGTTCTTAGTTATTGTATCCTCTACCAACTTACCTGTAAGGTGCCAAAACAACCTCAAAGCGGGCTAAGGGCTACCAAAAGGCACACTGGCACAGCAGTACTCATTAACACTTCATTTTTATATACAGCATAGAGCAAAGGGGATTCACAGAACTTTGGGATGCAACGGGGTCCCAACTCTCAACTGTTCCCTGGGCTCCTTTGGTTCCCCTAGAGAAGTTAAATGAGTCTCCGAAGATCACACAGCTAGTCAGTGCTGGGAGGACGGTTAGAGGCCCGGCTTCCACACTTGCCCAGTGCGCTTTGTCTAAAGAAGCCGCACAACCAGGGGGAGATACAGCATGCAATTTCAGCTAGACACCTCGTAAAGAGATGAAGGAGGCAGGCCTGCCGCTTGCCGTTTGTGCACTCGGGTAACCACGAATGAGTTACCACGTGCAGAGACTCGACTCCTACTCTAGGCCTCTCCAATGAAAGACATCTGGATGAAAATTGGAATTTTTAGTTGAAACCCCAGATATTTACAAATACATGTTTTCATCTAAATATTGGATTGTGCATAGACAGAGCCTTAATGTAGGTAAGTGGAAAAGAGAAAAATCACAAATCTCCGTGATTGCCTTCGCTTGGTGAGGGGGGCCAGGGTGGTATGTTCAATATGTGTGAAGCATTTTGAGATGTTTGCTTCGATGGATATTTTTAAACTCTTTCCAGCCATACATAGCATGCAGAAATTAACACAAGAATATCTTAATTGGGCCTATTTTATATACAAAAGAATAATGGGCTAAATGGGATGGAATGAATGCCATATTTATCCTTCAAGGGAGGAACGACATGATGATTCACAGGCTGCGATGCCAAGAGTATCCAGCCTTCTCATGAGTAGAATAAATATATCTGCTTTCATAATATTCTGCCTTCTAGTCCTTAAAGGCCCCCTAAAGGCACACAAAGAAAAGAGATGGGAAAATCGGAAACAATCCATTTTAATTTCACATACAGTAATTTTCTGTCTGGGATTATGATGCAGAGCCACAATAATGGGGTGACAACTGTCTGAACTTTAAAATGTCCAGAATGACACTGTCGACATCAAGTGTGACTTCCCAATGTATCACACACCTCCTATGTGCAAGGCAGCCATTGACAAGGAGACGCAACAATGTATGAGCTCGTGAGGGTCTCTCCTTGGCTTCTGAGAGTGTCTTGTATTTCACGATTCTGTGGACTGTGGATTTACTCCCTTAATCAAAAATGGGCTGGAATTCCCTCAGCAGGGAAAGGACAGGAGGAAAAGGCAGGCACGAATTGGGCTGGGTGACAAAGGCCATATAAACTCGCTGCAGGCACTCAGGAATTAACAACAAAATATTCAGAGCTGAGCAAAAAAAATGACTCTAGTTAACAGAAATGAACGTTCATTGGGGGAATAAAAAAAAGCGAGTGTAGAGGTTGAGGATTAACAGATACACATTACTATATATAAAATAGATAACAAGGACCTACTGTATAGCACAGAGAACTACATTCAATTTCTTGTAATAACATGCAATTGAAAATGATCCAAAAGAAAATACATATACATATGTATATGTATAACTGAATCACTTTGCTGTCCACTTGAAACTAACATTGTAAGTCAACTACACTTCAGTAAAAATTTGTTTAAAAAAAGAAAGCAAGTAGGGGAAAATGATGTCTAGGATCTCTTGCATAGAATCATTCATTCAAGAAAACTGATTAGTTCTTTGCCCAGAAGGAAGGATAAGAGGAAACTTCAATAACCTCAAAGGGACAACGTGCAGGAAGTGGGCTGCTAGAGAAATCTGGATTCTGCTGACTCGAAGGTCGGCTTCCACAACTCCTGCTGGCTAGGATGAGGTGAAACCATTCACCCTACCAAGCAAGGATCAGTCCTCAGAGGGGTTGCAAACTGGACTGCTGTATCTCATTTGTTTAATCTGGCCCCTAGCATCAGATCCACACACGGCATTAACAGACTCTATTCTCCATCAAAAGGACAATTCGGCTTTCCATTTGATTCTACAAGGCATAGGGTTTCAGAAAAGCATAGCAGGCGAAAAACAAACAAAACGTAGTTGTCAGTGTCATAGGTGTGTAGGACACTGGGCTCTTGCAAAGTTGTTTGTAAATTAAACTATCATCTGTCAATTTCCACTTTCTCATTGACTATTGTTTTAAGAATGGTTTGTCTTCATTTCCAATTGATCACCAACTGATAGTTTATCCCGACAATTCAGCTCCCTGTCTCTGATGGTCCCCAGCCTCGCCATTAAGTTGTTAATGAGCTGCCAATGCTTTATATATCTTATTTAAAGAAATGTGCTCAGATTTTCTTCTGCCATTTTTTCCCTAAACTGGATATATGGTTGTTGTTATTAACTCAGTGAATTGATACCAAAGCACTGGGCTTTGTTTTACAGAATATGCAAATGAAGGAGACATAAACCACTCTAATTCAGGCCCAAAGTACCAAGAAAGTGCTGCGGGAACGTGACAGCCCAAGATTTTACCTTAGGCTACAAAGATCTGGAAAACTTTCTCAGAAGAAATGAGGATGTGAGGCAGATCTTGACAGGTGAGTTAAGGTGCATAATGCAGGGAAAGGCACTTCAGAGAGAGGGAATAGTCTGGGTAAAGACAGGAGACTAGAGCACAGGGTTCCCGAGGGTGTGTAATGGGAGACAAAGCTGGGAGCCAAATTGTGCTGGGGTTTTAACCCAAGCCCAAACATCTGGCCTTGGTTTTGAGTGGGACAGAGAGGGGTGGAAGGCTACCCCATTGCTGACCTCTTACAAACAGCTGGCAAGGCTGCAGCACACCTCTAAACGTCCCCATTCCCACTGCGCCCTGGCTGTTTTTATTGTAAAGAGCTTAGGGTGAGTGGTCTCTTTTACTTAGTTGAATAAGGTCAATCCTCAGACAAGCCATTTCATGTTCATTTTCATCACTTCAGCAATTCTTGCCTGGGACAGCATCTGTATCCATTTAATTCTCTTTGCACCCATCCCCGCCCAAGCCCTGCATCCCAGTGCGTAACGAGCGATCCATTTCTTAAGATGATTTCCACCAAGACCTCCCTATGGATGCCTTCAAGATTTTGCACCTGCAATTGGCTGATTGCCAGCACAATGGGCCACTTGAGCCTTCAAAATTAAGGATTTAACGTTAAGTGGGGAATTGCAAAGATAAATGAAAGGCTGAATTCATGCTTCTGATTTCTATGGCCTCATATATTAGGGGGTGCAAAATGGAGGCAGGCCATAATGAAGTCTACAAACGGTCCTTCTGGTCACCATTGAGTGTCCGGCAAAGAGCCTCTGCAATTCAGAAACTGGTGTGAAAGACCATCTTAAAACTGCTGATGTGATCATTATTATAGCCTCAAAAGGCGGCTTCGACACAAGCACGGCAATTATTTTGTAACTTTTGTGGAAGAGCAACCATGTCCCCTTTCCCTCCCTCTCCTTCTCAAGGGCCAATTCTAGAGGGAAAAAAAAGCATATCACGAGGGCCACATTTTCCAGGGCCTCAAATGACTCGGGAATTTTCACCAACAGGATCCTAAATAGGTGCACAACAGTTATGTCTTCTTACTAAACAGAAAACTGCCTTGTACTAAATGTTCAGTCCTAGCTTCTTCCTGTTCCCACAAGGTGAATTACCAAGTCACAAATCCAGCTCTTAAAGAGGCCACAAAACTGGGACAGGTCTGACGGCCAGCTCGCCTTTTTTTTTACTGTGAAAGCCTCCAGAAATGTCTTTCCTCCACAGGCAGCGTCTGTCTTGAGAAGTCTCAGATACTAATTAATATACATAAAATAGATAAACAACAAGTTTATACTATATAGCACAGGGAACTATATTCAATATCTTGTAGTAACTTGTGAAAAAGAATATGAAAATGAATACATGTATGTATTCACTGTGCTGTACACCAGAACCTGACACATTGTAAACTGACTACACTGCAATAGAAATATTTTTTAAAAAAGAAGTCACCTCGTTTGCTAATACGGCTGCATAGACTTTTCAGTTTGGCAGCAACAGAGCGGCAACAGGTGGAGAGTGGTGTGGAGTTTTCCATACCTTTAGTAGAGAGCTGACCTCCTCATATTGGGGGCATCCTTGGAGGAAATTACAGAGACTATGCCTTACAGAAACAGTGCTCAAGAAGAGAGGGTTTTGCTCATAGAGGTTTCAGACACTTGCAGCAGGGGAAAAAATCTCCAAAGATCCGAAATCTCTTTAGACAAGCCTGCTAGGTTACACGGACTGGAGCTTAGAAGTCTCTATTCTCAGAACTATAAGAGGTGTCTGTCTAACTGACCACAGAACTCACACGAACTTTCGTATAGTTTTGCAGTCCTAAAAATGAGCCAGTGCATAGTTTTCTATAGGAGACAGAGGGGACCTCCACGTGCAAGCTAAGAAATTAAATGTCAACATATTTAAATGGCATAAAGTGCCTGATTAATAGCACAGGAAGATAAATCCCAGAACAAAAGGCCTGCAAAACTAATCCCTATTCACACACACTGTTATCAAGGAATATGTATTTAAGGCTTACTGGGTGCTAAATGCTGAGTGCAGAGCTTGCCAATGTGGAAGGGATGGCCCCGATCGCAAGGTTATAGTTACCTGGAGAAATAAGACCTATTGATTGACACATAAAGATGATTAAGCAAATTAGACGCCCCCAACAACTGTCAAATGAGTGCTATAGATTATAACCACCGGAGGGCTCAGAGCAGGGAAAATCCTTGAAGGCTGGAGTGGGCAAGCAAGGCTTCATGGAGGGGTTGAAACTGGAGCCTTGCAAGATGGAAGGATGCTGAAGGAGGCCCAGGGAATGGAGACGACGTGAGACCCAGGGCTAGGATGGCACCCAGCCCACTCAGGGCACAGTGAGTGCCCGAGCCTGTGTGAAGACAGAGCCAGTTTAGGAGGAAGGCAAGCTCGGGAAAGCCGAGGTTTTTTTGGTAGGGGGGGATCGTGGAAGGTATGCGACGCAGGCTGAACAGTTCAGACTTTATCAGATGGCTTAGGGAAGAAGTGATCTGTGCCAAGGAGGGCTCTGAGCTGAACTTGGAGTCAGATGTAAAATGGCTTAAAGGGGAAGAGACCATAAACAGGACAAAACTGCTGCATTGTTTGGTCAGTGGGAGACAGTGGTGGGAGACACCAGATAACAAATGGAAGGGCAAGTAAGAAAATAAGGCGAAACAAGAGACTTCCGGGTTACCCGTGTTTCAGATTTCAACTAGCATATCATTGTGTTAACCACTTTTTATTCATATAGAAACTAGCCCCCAGGGTGCTTCTAGAACTTTGTGGAAAATCTTTCACTCAACCTCAAGGGAATGCAAGGATGGATGGGCATCTGAGGCACACAAAGGTTAGTCCACTGTGTGGCTGGCTGGATAACATCCCCCCAAAAATGTCCACACCCTAATCCCTGGACTCTGTCATTATGTCACCTTCTGTGGCAAAATGGACTTCGTAGAGGTAACGAAGGTTGGATCCTGATGTAGGGAAATGGTCCTGGATTAGGCAGGTGGCCCAGTGTTATCACTGGGGTACTTCTAAGAGGGAGGCAGAGTCAGGAAGGAGAAAGGGGAAAAGGGAAGCAGAGGTCAGAGTGATGCAGGGCCAACAGCCAAGAGACACAGGCAGCCTCTAGGAACTGGGAAAGAAAGGTGAGAAAAGGGATTCTCCCCTAGAGCCTCAGAAGGAACACGGCCCTGCCAAACCACTTTAGACCTCTGACCTCCAGAACTGTAAGAAAATAAATGTGTGTTGTTTTAAGCCATGAACAGTGCAGTGATGTCACAGGAGCCATCGGAAACTGATGCTGCTGCCAATGGATATATAAATAAGAGTTCTCATTTTCACAGACTTATTATGCTAACCACGAGACCACAGTACCTGTTTTTTTTTTTTTTTAATTTCGACAAATTGCAGATGAGACAGGAAGACATGGAGAATGATCCAGAAGCAGCAGGTAACAAGCCAGCATCTCCCAAGAGAGCAACCTTCCAAAATTCAAATACTTTCCTGGAAGTGTCGCCTTCCAAGGAATAACATTCTCACAATCACAACACTCTCAGAGCATCAGCTGCTGTCAGTTTTAATAAATTAGAAAGCTGTATCTCAGGAATGCACCATGGAGAATCCTCCGGTGCCTAACACACAAGTACTCAGCCAGGGCCTTCCCTACCCGCCAGTACACTTGACCCTGAAGGTCCAAGCTTCAGCTGTCTAACCAAAGTCATGCTATATAGTCCATAAATGGGCCTGATTCCTATTTCCCACTGGAAACACTAGGAAGACAAAATAATATTTGAAAAACACGGGTCTGAGTCATGAGAATTACAGAACATTATTTTAATAAGTTACTGCTTTTGGTGTTACTAATCCAGTTTATTCAGTGTTGTTGCCTCCTTAGCTTTATTTCCCATTTAACAAGCTCCCTGAATTACCTTTTAAGGGGAGTGTATTGTCTATATGGAGACTAAAAATACATAAAAATAGATCTTATTCTAACTCTTAACACAGAGGACTTTGCAAACGCTGATCTGACCAGTTGAGGCCAGTTCCCTGGGGGTGGAGATAACCCCATGCCATTCTCCAACTGCCAAGTTGCAGGAAAACCTGGTGAATCGACCGCATCGACGCCCCAGCCTCTCCAGGCACGTGACCCAATAGACGTGCCATTGATGAGGCAGACGTTCCCTTGGCGAAGTCGACCCCCAGCTGACTCCATAAATCACTACGCTTATAGACTCCCAGTGCAGCAGCTGCACACCTTTTATGGTTCCCTCAAAATAAGAGGAAAAACAGAAAAGGGAAGTACAGTTAGATGTGAATCATTTGCCAGGATTGTTGTTTTCTGTTTTGTTTCTTCAATGTTTGGAGAGGAAATACATAAAAACATAGCCATCATCTGACGCTGAATACTGACAGGGCAGAGGGCACCCGACCAGGTAGAATAAACCCTGAGCTAGGAGTCCGGCACCCTGGTTCCTCTCAGTGGACTGGCCATTAACACGAGTCACCAAGTCAGCACAACACAGACCATTTTTACCACCCGTGACTCAATACCAAGGCATTTCCAATGAGGAAACGAGCATCCGTGATGACAGTAACACACCCATACTGTGTACCAAGCACTCACGCCCCACGTGCACAGACTCTCATTCTTAGACCAGTCCATCCTAGCTTACAGATGAGGGAAGTGAGGTTCAGGTTACTCAGCACCTGAGCCAGCAAAGAGCTCAGGGAAAAGCCAAAAGCTCTCATGTGTTCTGCTTTACACTCCCTCCATGACTTTGGCTTTGGAAGGACGAGCTGCACGTCGGAGGGGCCCCTGAGCTCAGAGAAAAGTCTCTCCTGGGCTGGAGGCCGCCTTTCCATCGAAGCTGGGAAGGCTCAGATCGGGTAACAATCCTCATGGTTGTTCCCAGGGTGGGTCGGCAGGGCCGTATCCTATGTCTGTGTCTCCAGGTGCAGGCTTCGACAGGGGTTATGTTATCTGTGTCTTGGTTAAAACGCACAGGTTGAGCTGGGAAAGTGCGGGGAAGACGGGGGGAGAGTCAGCAAGGGAAGTACTGGCGGTACTGCTTCGACGAGAATTAAAACGCACAGAGAAGGGGGCCTCCCACACGGCTGGCGGGAGTGCAGCTTGGTGCAGCCGCTGTGGAAAACAGTATGGAGATTCCTGAAAAGACTAGGAATAGACTTACCATGTGACCCAGGAATCCCGCTCCTGGGCATATATCCAGAAGGAACCCTACTTCAGGATGACACCTGCACCCCAATGTTCAAAGCAGCACTATTTACAATAGCCAAGACATGGAAACAGCCTAAATGCCCATCAACGGATAACTGGATAAAGAAGAGGTGGTATATTTATACAATGGAATACTACTCAGCCATAAAAACCGACAACATAACGACATTTGCAGCAACATGGATGTCCCTGGAGAATGTCATTCTAAGTGAAGTAAGCCAGAAAGAGAAAGAAAAATACCACAAGATATCATTAACATGTAGAATCTAAAAAGAAAAAGGGAAAAAAAAGGACACTATGAACTCATCTACAAAACAGAAATAGACTTGCACACATAGTAAACAATCTTATGGTTACCAGAGAAAGGGAGTGGGAAGGGATAAATTTGGGAGTTTGAGATTTACAAATGTTAGCTGCTATACATAAAAATAGATTTTAAAATTTTCTTCTACATAGCACAGGGAACTATGTTCAGTATCTTGTAACGACCTTTAATGAAAAAGAATATGAAAACAAATATATGCATGTATATGCATGACTGGAACATTGTGCTGCACAGCAGAAATTGACACATTGTAACTGAGTATACTTCAGTTTTTAAAAAGTACAAAAAAGAAGGAACGCCACTATAAAATTCCCAAATTTCAACTTGGTTTTGAATGAAAAGCTAAGAAAATAGTGAGAACCCCTTAGATCCAGCCAATCGTTACATACATCGATTCAGATGGAACACAGATCAAATAGTATCCCAGAAACATACCCATGTACACTCAGAGCTCAATACAACCTAACTAGCACATAAGGCAGGTGTTAATATTATTCCCCAAACCACATTTGCACGGTATTTCAAATATTTATAGCTTGTTATAAATTACACCAAGGTCACATATCAAAGGATGAAAATCACCCATATTAAATTAATCAGAGATTTTAGAAAATTATACATTGCACATGGCTGAGTATAATCCATTTAATGTTTCAATGTCATGGAACATTTGCTTTATAAATAAAATATGAAAGCGATTAAGATCCCACAGACCCTTAGGAATATTACAAATCTACATGAGACCCCCCCTAAGCTCCAGATTTGTATCTCTGGATTTGGGTTAGTTGAGAAAAATAAAAAATCACGCAACTGAATGAGATCTCACTAGCTGGTGATGCTTCACAGGAAAGTCAACATCAGCATGCGGAAAAGTGAAATTCAATATCCCAGCTTTTAATACTCTGATTTCCTATGGCAGGTTTCAAATTTTACACTCAGCTCTATAAATACGGTTGCCACTCTCCTTTTATAGAAACTTAAGTGCACGCTGAAGGCAGGATTTGGCTCAAAGACTTTCTACATTCCATCAACATTCCTGTTGTTAAAAGCACCTTCAAACATATATGCCATTACAAACTAAGACTGAATTTCAGGACAAGATGTAAAATGTAGACTTTGGAGATGTCTGCCGAACCATTTAAAATATTCCTCCAGCTCCTTCACCGAAAACAAACACAACCTTCGCCTCCTCCAGAATTAGGCAACTTCCCCAAAGTCACCAGGCAGCCAGAATTTCTCAGTGATTCTGAAGATGCAATTCTCTGTTTCTCACATTCCACAGGCATCCTTCCCATTCCTTTAGAGTCATACTTCATGGTTTATATTTTGTTTAAAAAACTAATTAAAATTAATTTTGCTTCATAGCAAAACAACCCAATCAAAAAATGGGCAGACAACTTAATAGACATTTCTCCAAACATACAGATGGCCAACTGGCACATAAAAAGATGCTCAATATCACTAATTATCAGAGAAATGCAAATCAAAACTACAATGAGGTATCATCTCACACCAGTCAGAATGGCCATCATTCAAAAGTCCACAAATGATAAATGCTGGAGAGGATGTGGGAAAAAGGGAACCCTACACTGTTTGTGGGAATGTAGTTTGGTGCAGCCACTGTGGAAAACAGTATGGAGATTTTTTTAAAAACCAAAAAAACTGCTATGATCCAGCAGTCCCACTCCTGGGCATATATCTGGAGGGAACTCTAATTAGGAAAGATACATGCACCTCAGTGTTCATAACAGCACTATTTACAATAGCCAAGGTGTGGAAGCAATCCAAATGTCCACTGACAGATGACTGGATAAGAAGGTGTGTTATATACACAGAATGGAATACTACTCAGCCATAAAAGAGAATAAAATGCCATTTGCAGCAACATGGATGGACCTAGAGATTATCATACTAAGTGAAGTACATCAGACAAAGACAAATATTATATGATATCACTTACATGTGGAATCTGAAAAAATGATAGAAATGAACTTATTTCCAAAACAAAAAGAGATGCATAGACATAGAAAACAAACTTGTGGTTACCAGAGGGGGAAGGGGAGAGGAATAAATTAGGAGCTTAGGATTAGCAGATACAAAGTACTATATATAAAATAGATAAACAACAAGGTCTTACCTTATAGCACAGGGAACTACATTCAATATCTTTTAATAACCTAAAATGAAAAAGAATATATATATATATGTATAAGTGAATCACTATGCTGTGCATCAGAGATGAACATACTGTAAACCAACTATAATTCAATTAAAAAATAAAATAATTTTGCTCTGAGAACCTTTTGATAGCTTTATCACACCATCTGGACAAATCCACTGACACATTGGGGCATGTCAAAATCAGGGCTGACGATTCCAAAGTAAGCCTCACCAGACTGTATAATCCAATAACTAACTACGGCTTTGCTGTTAACCTTTTTAATCAAATACCAGCTAGAGAGAGAGGTCAGTGCTGACAGAGGACCCTGGTCTCATGGCTCATAGTCTCTACTGGGCCTCCATAAAGGCAACAAGGCTAGACTACAGCTGTATGTGTCAGGCATGATACAACTGCCTCTTTACAGGGTGCATTAAATATTCCCTTTTAGCAGGAATTCTAAAGATGACAAGGCATCACCAACTACTTACAAGAAGTCATCTTATTCTTACTGGAAAAGGGCACTTGGCAGACGGTTTCAGCCCAAACCATCTTCTAGATCTGATCAGACAGTGAAGGCCTACGGGCACACTGCCAGTACAGAACTTATCTAAGGGGAAGGAAAACACACAGAATTTTAGAACCCTTTCAAAGAGATTTGGTCCTTTATAATGAAATTCAAAATACAGTTTCCAAGTCATAAACTCATTGATATGAATCTTCAGATGATAAAAGAAACAGTTTGCAGTAGGTCACATATCTGCGATGTACAGAGCATTCCTCAAGGATTTGTATAGAGTGGTGTCTGTTGCTTTAATGTCACCCTCTAGTCTAGACAGGAGAAGTCCTCAAATGATTCTGTGCCCCATTCTAGAGACAACTTGGGATAATGCAAAGAACTTGGATTTGGGGATCTGGAAGATTTGGGTGAAAGGTCCATTTACTAGCTGAGCGTGGATGGGGGCCAGTCACTCTCTCTGAGATTCTGTTTCCTCCTCTTGGATTACTCAGCTCATAGTAAGACCTCAGTGTCCTTCTCCACATCCTGATGCTAATGACCCTTAAAAGGTCTTTAGCAAATGAAGCCAAATTCTTGTCATGGCCTTAGAACAACAGAGGTGTGTAAGGCCCAGAAGCAAGATCAGATGCTCTAGGAGTTATGCTTTCATAAAAAAGGGGAACAAGTTATTTATTTCACTCTCATTAACTTGAGCCTAAATCAGGAAAAAACTCATTTCTGTGGCATGGTGTCAACCAGAAATCTCTGTTAATTGGCACTTCTGTGTGTATCTCTCATGCTGTACAGTGACAGCTGGTGCCCATAATCATGACCTGAAGGTACTGCAAAATCTGGAAGTGTCACCTGAATCTTCAAAGATTCAATTATATACAGTCTCGTTTTAGCATTGAGTGATGGAAAATTGGTGATCTTTGCATGGATCAGAAACTGTGAAAAATCTTCTGTAGACCCTTCGTATGTGTCTTAGCTAGCTTGGGCTGCTAAACCAAAAATACACCATAGACTGGATGGCTTAAAACAGACATTGATTTCTCACAGTTCTGGAGGCTGGAAGTTCAAGGTCAGGGTGCCAGCATGGTCGGGTTCTGGTGAGAGCCCTCTTCAGGGCTGCCGACGACCGCCTTCCTGCTGTGACCTTACATGGAAGAGAGCAAAGAGGGGAGGCAAGCTCTCTCCTGACTTTTATAAGGGCACTAATCCCATTCATGAGGCTCCACTCTCATGACCTCGTCTAATCCCAGCTATCTCCCAAAGGCTTCACCTCAAAATACCATCATATTGGGAATTAGGGTTTCAATACACAAGTTTTAGAGGGATATAAACATTCTGTTCCTGACAACATGCCATGGCAGTTACCAGGCTTGGGAATACAATGTAAAATATGAAGGCTGCTAGAAAGTGGGCTGGCTTCAGAAAGCATAATAAATCTATCTGCAAAGCTGACTTAATCTCTTTTATTATTTTGAAAGAATGTTAGACTTTATAGAGAAGTTGCAAGCATAGTACAGAGACTTGATGTACATCCTCTGCCCAGCTTTCCATAATGTTAACAACTTCCAGAACTGCAATACAACTATCAAAAGAATGGGGAATCAACACAACTAAATTTCACCAGGTTTTTCCCTAATGCCCATTTTCCTGTTACAGGATCCCATTCGGGATTCCTAACTGCATCTACTTGTGTCTCCTTGGTCTCCTCCAATCTGTGACAATTCCCCCAGTTTTCCTTGTCTTTCATGACCTTGACACTTTTGATGAATACTGGTCAATTATTTTGCAAAAGGTCTCTCCATTTGGGTCTGTCAGGTATTATATCATGATTACATGGAGGTTATGCTTTTAGAAAAGAATACCACAGAAGTGACATTGAAGTTATCTTAACTCTACTCAGTGCATCACCACAGGGACTTTGTGATGTCAATATATCTTATTACTGGTAATGTGAGCCTTCATCACTTAGCTAAGGTGAGTCTGCTAGGTTGCTAAAGTTACTATTTTTTTTCCATCGTAACTGATCAAAATTTGGAGGAGATACTTGGAGACTACGTTAACATCTTGTTTCTCTTCAAACATTCATCCACGGGTTTTAGTATCCATTGGTGGATACTGCCTGCCACGATTATACCATGGTCCTCTCAAATGGTGACTTTGTATTTCATTCATTTACTCAATTCATGGCAGTATGAATTCATGGATATTTATTTTGTTGTATGAGTTATACCCCATTAATAATACTATTTATTGTTTAAATTGTCGAAGATTTGGCCTTCATGTACTCTTTCATGCTGGCTCCTGTGAACTTTCACATGCCTTAATCTTTTTTAGACTTCGTAACTTCTAGCCCTGTAAGATCTTCAGACTTACTTTATACTTTTCTTGCACAGCTGAAATCAATCACTTTACCAAGTGTTCCTGGTTTGCTTATTAAAGCACGGTATTTAGAAACCAAGATCTGGCTGCTAGCTGTGCTCATCACTAATAAGAATGTCACTTACTCTTAGGCTCTCACAGCAGATCAAACTAGCAAATATGTGTATGTATGCACACACATATCTATCTATCATCTATATTTCTATCTATCGAAGTACATGCGTTCATATTGATACCTCCAATTGCAAGTTTCATTCTAGCTTTCTCTTTGCTTATTTGAACTCCCTTTTCCAACAGTGAGAAAACTATATGCATCAGCTACAATATATTCACATGTTTGATCAACCCTAATACACACATAGTTTCAGAACTATGCAAGTATCTGGGCCTGGCACGTTTTTGTGAGGTAGTTCATTAACAAACTTCTCTATTCCTTTTATGGATATTGATCTGTTTAGACTTCCTAAATCAAATGATCTAAATTTTGGCGATCCATATTTTTCTAGGAAATTATCAATTTTACCTAAGTTTTCAATTTTGCGTAGATGTCAGAAAAGTAGTAGTCTTTTGCAATTTTTAAATTATTTTCTCAAATGGATATTTCTTCTTTCTCATCTCTCATTTAGTAGTTTTGCTTCTTCTTTAATAAGTTAGGCAGTGGTTTCTCTACTTGCATAACTTTTTTTAAATACAGGATCTTGATTTAGTGATTAGATCTCTTTTTTTTTCTGTTCTCTGTCTCATTATGTTCCATTTTAATCTTTATTACTCCCTTCCTGTGCTTTCTTTGGATGTATTTTATTGTTCTTTTTCTAGTTTTTTTGATATGGGTATTTTCCCACTTATTTCCAGTCTTTCATTTTTATTGGTAAAAGTATTCAATGCAATAAATTTTCCTCTGATCACTGTTTTATGTGCATCCCATAGATTTATATGTGTAGTTTTTTTAATCGCAATTTTTAAATCTATAATCTCAGTCTGTATTTCCTTGTCCATGCAGGAGTTTAGTTGGAGCTTTAAAACTTTCTGGATAAAAGTGACATTCTAGTTTTTATTTTGTTAGTGATTTCTAGTTTTATTATATTGTGATGGGAGAGTATCATTTATACTATTTCTACTTTATGAAAATGATGGTTTTTTGCTTTTGTGACCTAATACATGATGAATTTTTGTGAATGCATCATTGCATAGGAAGTGAAATTTTATACTTATCAATTGAGGAAGCCCTCCCTTCCAAGAAACAGTTACAAAGCACAAGAAAACTGTAAACCAACGCTGTAAAAGAATTAAATATATGCAAAAAGAATATTCTCAAAAAGGCATCTGAAGATATGAAAAACCACCATGAATAAGGATTCCAGGAACTAAAATTTTAAGTGTACAAGAAAAACAGAAAAGAATGAAAAGTAAGTTGATGAAATACAGGAAAGAAATAGAAAAGACAAAATTAACCAAAAAATAAAGGTGCAGAGGGAAGAATAGATTCAAATAAAAATGTAACAATAGATATTGAAGAAAGGTAGGAAAACAACCAAGAGAATTAAAATGACATAGAAAAGAAAGTAAAAGGAGTTAAGAGAGAAAGTAGTTGAAATGGAAGGAAAGCAAAGAAAAAAATCATATTGATATTACTGGAGCCTCTGGCAAAGAAAAATAAAATGCTAAAACAGATAATGTTTAAAACTGTAACACAAGAAAATGTTTCTAAAGTAGAAAAAGACCTAAATCAATTTCATTGAATGAGCTCACTGCATACCTGGGAAAATTACCCAGAATGATCAGCTAGAAAGATATGGTAGTAAAATTATCAGATTTGAAAGACAGCAGACTTTCAAGGTCTCTAGACAAAACCACCACATGACTTAACAAAGGCAAGAGAATGAGACTGGCGTCAGAGTTTACAAAGGCAAGCCAACAGTGGAGCAGCCTTTAAAAGAAAACAAAATCCAGTGAAATGAAGTTGCTAGGTTTTGTATCTAGCCAGTCTGTTACTCAAGTCTGTTATATCAAGGCTACATATAAGGGGAAAAAATAAGTCTCAACATACATGAACCCAGGGAATTCTGCACTCGTCAGCTCTTTTTGACGTTTTCCTCAGTCTCCCTTTGATCACTGCAAATCCTTGTATCAGAGCAGGGGCGGGGCAGAAGCATGAGATCATGCACTGTGATTTGGTCATTTTTCCCTTTTTACTCACAGTTATTCCACACTTTTGCCATTCTCTGTCTTCACGTTATGCTGAGCATTCAGTTTGGGGTAGAATTTACTTTTCTTATTTTGTTATTTCTCATGGTTTGTGGGAAAAATACTTCAGAGAGCCAGCTATGCTACTGACATTTGCCGTCAGCTAACTGCAATTTCTGACTTGACTTTTTAATGTGTCCAGTCAGAAGTTTCACATGGTGGGTGGGTGGGCATCATTTACTTAATAAAACTTACACACTTGGTTCTAAAGTATCCTCCATGTATTTATTATTTACAATGCACTGTGCCAAGCACTTACCAGCATTAGTTCTTACAGATTCCAGTTTAAAAAAATCTATGGTTTGAGATTTGCAAATACTATCTACTATATATAAAACAGGTAAACAACAAGTTTCTTCTGTGTAGCACAGGGAACTATATTCAAAATCTTGCAGTAACGTATAATGAAAAAGTATAGGAAAAAGAATATATGTATTTATAGGTATGACAAAAATATTAACGTCATACACCAGAAATTGACACGACATTGTATACTGACTATTCTACAATAAGAAAAATCTATGAACTAGCTACTATTATCCACCTTTTACAAATGAGGAAAGTGAGGCAGAGAAAAGCGAAGTAACTGCCCAAGGATCAAAAACAGTACAGCTCCATTCCAAAGTCGGAGCTCCTAACTGTGCCTCTACACTGCCTGTCTCCTTCTTCCTCCATTCACTATACGGCCTCAACAGCCACACTCAAGTCATCATTGATTCCTCATGCTCACTCAGTCCCTTGAGTAAGTTCCATCTGTTTATCTCCAAAATATCTCCTTTTCTCTCCATCTGTAATTCCCTGACTCTGATCCAAGCCAGAATCAACTCTCACCAGGACAGCTGCCATAATAACCTCCCTGCTTCTGCCATCACCCCCTCCAATCCATTCTCCACACTGGCACCGGAGCAAATTTTTATTAATAAAACCTAAATCAAACCTTGTCACTGCCTAACTTGAATTCTCCAATGGCTTCCCACTACACTCAGAATGAAATCGTTCTGTCCCTGCCTACTTCTTTCCTTTCTAATTGCATCTCACGCCACGCTCCAACTTAATTTAATTACCCTCTTCATGTCAATACTGGCCTTCTTTCTTGTCCTCAAAATTGCCAAGTTCATTCACGTCTCAGAGCCTTTGTGTTTGCTGCACAATGAGCATCCCATACCCTCCTCCTGGCACTTCCTTCAGGTCTCTATTCAAATATCATCTCCTCTGAAAGACCTTTCTTATCAAAGTTAGTGTCTCCTCTCCACCATGTCACCCAGTCCCTCCCTATCACATTAGCCAATGCCTGTTCATTCTTGGCAGTCATCACCTCTTGCTTTATCTTGCCATTTACTGTATCTTCAAGCACCTAGAATGTGTAGCACAATAATGGGGACATAGGACTTAACAAAACATTTTTATTCTGAAAGAAGCATCTAAATCTTGTCATTGGGATACTGAGACAATGACATTTCTAAGTCCTTCTGATGATTTATGGGACTTAGATAAAACTTCTAAAATAAACTATACTTTAAAATTCACAATTTGTGGATTTCAAGTATCAAAGTCATGGCCTTAAGAAGTTCCTACTCTCTAGCTGGAAGGGGAAAAGGAGACACCCATAATACATGAACATGTCACTTACACTGAATGCCAAGCGAGGGCCACAGAAGTTAAATGCCAAGGGAGTTTAAAGAGCTGGGGAATCCTAAAGGCAGATGAATTGAAAATTGATCTTGAAGGATGGGAAAGGGTTAGAAAGCTTTTCTTATTGGATTTGTGTTTCCTAAAGGCAGATGAATTGAAAATTGATCTTGAAGGATGGGAAAGGGTTAGAAAGCTTTTCTTATTGGATTTGTGTTTCCTAAAGGTGCATTTGGGGTAAATCCATTGACGATTCACATACATGCCAGATTCTTCTAAAGTGTAAACTCTCCTCTATCTGGGGATATGTTAGGAAACTTCAGAAAGGCTTTGCCCTTACTGGGGTACAACTGCAAAACATGAAGCTGGTAACTTGCTAAAGAGTACCCCTAGTGGTCTCAAAGAGTTCTTTCAGCTTCTTAAGATGCCTCATTCCCCAAGCCAGGCGTGGCTTCACAACTGAATATGAGAATATGGGTCATTAACAGTATACGTGTGACATCTAACATTGCAATCAGCGCTTAAGTAGCAAGACCTTCCCAGGGAGCACAACAGTGACCAAAAAAAAAAAAAAAAAAGATAAAATATTTCTGAAGGGTTTGAATTATGCAGTCAGAACCTGCTTCAGGGAGGTTCACCCTAGGAACAAACTCCTGGGGATCGGTGGGGAGTTTGGTGGTGGCAGACACATGGAGAGAGGAGATAAATTCCCAGGAATGGTAGTGGAGGAACACGTTAAGACTCTGTTCTGCCACACTGTGAGAAAAGGTGAATTGTCAACAAACATTTCCTACACTTGATATCTTTTGTATGGTGAGCTGCACATTTAATAAAGAAGCAGCTGCCACTACTGAACGATTAATCAATACTGGTAAGCTGATATCCTAAGAACTGCTGAACTGAAGCTTTTCTTTCCCTCCCGCATTTACAAATAAAGTGCTCACTATTTGACTAAAGCCTCTCAACTTGACCGGAAAATATCAGAGTCCTATTTAAATGACATTTGCAGAGAATGAGATTTTCTTCTGGCCACTGCTCCTTATCGCTGATAATAACATCAGATTAGTGGATTTAGGCCAGCGGAAAAGCAGTGCCTTTTCTGATCCCTTCTTAAAGCAGCCCTTTGCATCTGTCCTGCCAAGCCATCCCCTTCCCCACCCCCCAAACTGTTTGGGCCAATGAGCAACTGCTAAATGGCACTGCATTGATACCAGGAGGGCTGTCTACCTAAAAACCTATTGTGTTGCTGAATTTTGCCCAAGACTTTCTCAGATCTGCCGAGCCTAGAGAGATCAGAACACCTGCGATGATTACAGGTGCAAAGATTCCTCCAGACAATCGCCACCCAACGTTGACCAGTAGCAGGAATTAAAACCAAAAACCTACCTAACTCCAACTGCTAGAGCTTTTCAAATGACCTTCATTCATCAAAGTTTCATCTGGCATCATTTCAACTCATCAGATACAATGCTGTTTTACATTTTAGAGGAGACTAAAAGTTGTGATGGTTGATTGCTTTGGGGGAAAAAAAAAATCCACGGCCAAATGCACATTTGCACACTTAGATGATTATAGGGAAGCTGCCTTTATTATTATTTTTACATGAATTGTGCCAGTCTGAAGACTGCACACAATTTAAAATCGAAAATGCCAGGTCTCCCAAGAACAAATCGAAGCATTTCTAAAGCTCTATCATAAATAAGTACATTTAATTTCCTTTTTCAGCATTTGGCACTTTAAAAGCCCTTTTACAATTCGCACCTATGCTACTTAAGTTAATAACTGACATTTCCTTTCGTAATGCATATGTAAGTCTGACTACTGCTGTGAACCTGAGATAAGCCGGGAGACCGGGGGACTCAGTCAGAAGCCAATGTTTCAAGATCATGCTGATCGCCGACCTTCTTGTGCCTATTTTGTTTTTCAGTATGGTCTTGTTCGTTCTTAACTCTGCCCAAAGAGTATCTCTAGGTGGTAGAGAACCCCATGCCAAGCAGAGCCAAATGGTTTGACTTCATCAAGCCATGTGGCTTGAACTGAATGTTTAGCAAGGTTAAAGCAAGACTGTTCTTTTCAAAAACATCACTAACCGACACAAAGGAAAAACTCTGAGTCTGGTGTCCGATTGTTTCACCTACATATTTTTCAATGCCTTGCACTGTTAACAAAGTTACACTAAAAATATAATATGAGCAATCGAAGGATGCTTTTATGGAAAGGATGCACTCAGCTGTCAATTTATACATGTCATAAAGTCAGTAATGTATCCTGCATGTGACATAATGTATCTTCATTTCACAGGGTCACAATAAGTACACAGCTACATTTCCCCCAGGACGCCTGCAGACGCTGAACCAGGCAGCATCCTCATTTTGAAACAAACCTGGGCTGATTTGGATGAATATCTTCAAGAATCAACAACTATGTAAGTTCTGCATTATTTTTCTGGAGTTAAAATGGAAACACACACTTTTGAGAAAGCCCTAATGATTTTAGTCAAAAGGAAAGGGGAGAAATAGGAAATGAAATAAATATGATCAGTTTAGATAAATATAGTGATTTTAATAATGAAAAGGGAAGTTAAGTTGGTCAAAACAAGGTTTACAAGGTTTATAAAAGGTTTACAAAGTTTATATTTTTACAGTTAACAAGGACAAAGTCTTCCTGGACATTAAAAACAAACACCACACTGCCAGGCACCCCTTAGGTGTCAGTCTGTCCTTTTAGTTATTTAGAAGCTGCTGTCAAGAGTAGTGGCATTTTGTTTTATTTTCCTTTTCTTTTGTGTGACCCCTGCTCCAACCCCATTATGGTTCCTAAATGAAGCAATAATTCAGCCTGATGCTTAGGGTGAACTCGGGTTTTCCGCACCCTGCAGTGTGCAGGTCAGGATAGAGGACTAATGTCTGGGGATGGCGGCACCCAAGAGACTAGGACCTTGGACCCTACCAGTTGGCACTGGCACAGGAAGGATATTGGTCATTTTGCTTTCTTTTTGTTTGTGTGAGTTTGATTTTTTTTCATGCCTTTTTCCTTTGGAAGAAAGGGAGAGGAACCATGTCCTAGAAAGAGCCAGAATCTTCTCCCCTGCCTAAACAGCCATGTGTTCCCATTGTCATGTCTGGAGCTGGCTGGACAGTGAAACTTTCAGAGCTGGAGGCAATCAGAGATCATGGCTGAGCCCCAGCAGATGCACTGTTTTCTCTTCCTTAGACTTTGTAAGTTACCCTACTATTGTTTTATGATTTTGTGCCCCAAAATGTTTAGTACCTAAAATGTAAGAACTTTCCAACTGGATCAAAAATTAATTATTAGAAGTATGAGCATTTGAGGATTACCTTTCACACACCCAAACCACCAAATGTATGCACTCTCCAAACTGTAAACAAATTTAAAGTGGCCCCCAACCCTGACAGCTGATGTGAGAACGGTATGATGGATTATTTAACTTTCTAAAGCATGCATTAATGTTGTCGCTATTAATAGATGAAACCTTTATACTGTAGTGAACCATTTCCTATGATCAAAGTCATTTTTCCTCTATTTATCTCTGCATAAAATGCAGAGTTTCCGAGTAGCAATAAGGCGTGGGCGAGATGTGTGGTTATCCAAAGGTAATCACAGCCCTGTGGGAACAGAAGGACTCAACTGTACCTTTTGCTTTGTGACTCCTCAGGGGGGCGATTATCTCCTGATAATCACATACCCCCACCCCATTGTGCCTTATTGCTTAATTAGCTACCGCATGAAATGTAGTTCTGTTTGCATCAACTTTATGTCTACCATAATTGCCCTGAGTTGCAGTTCCAAGATGAAAAAAGTGGATCAAATAACTATATACATTTTGTTTGATTAATCATGAAAAAAATCATTAAGGGATTAAAGTGAAACCATTTTCCTCCTGCTGATCATGTTCAGCAATTTGAAATTATTTTATGATCCTGATCAATGTAATTAATGAGAATGGCTGTTAATTAGTTACACTAGCAGGTGGGCCATGAAAAATGTATTCACTTAATAATACCATAGAACAACACGCGATTAAGCCTTCCCATGTAGGTTTCACCTGGTGCACAGACAGAAAGTCCCTGGCCCGCTCCCTTCTCCCTTCCTCGGTCACCTCTGCTTCCCAGCCCCCTTCTAGGGCCTTGCTAGGGCGATGTGCAGAAACAGCAGGGCTGGAGATTTTAAATGCTATTAAGCATTTTTCAGCTTAAAAGTTCTCCTCTACTATGTATAAATAGATAAACAACAAGGTCCTACTGTAGAGCACGGGGAACTAGATTCAAAAAAGATAAAATAGTTCCCTATATGGCAACGCCCTCCAAGCAGAGGCTCCTGGTAAACTCCACTGAGATCCTCTCCGTTTCAAAAGAACTGACGAGTGCCTCATCCTAGAAATACAGCAGCTCAGACACCCTCATCCTTCTCTGCCCCATCTGATGTCTCGAACTAATCCTTTCTCTAGAGAGGGCAGAGGTTGCCGCCTGGCGACAGTCAGGAAGTGCTGACAGAGCACTGAGTTTGTCATGAGTAATGCTGAGAGTTTATCGGGGAGTCTTCACTGTCGCAAGCTATATCATGATCCCCGAGGAGCCAGTCATTACACACGGTCATCGCCACGGCTTTTACCACGCAGAAATGCAGAAGGAAGTGGCAACAGTAACAAATATTTCCAATATTCTCCCGGTTAAACTACTGAGTCGCATCCATTATGGAAATGTCTACAAATATCTGTTAATGTAATTTTCCTGTGCGCTGAGCGCTTGGATTTCATTAAACCCCACTGACTGGCGTTGAGGATCTGCCCCACTGCTGAGCACGTCACTACTTGGCCTCACTGAGGGAGCTGAAATACTAAAGAGCTCCGCTAAAGCGGAAGGCAGGGCAAATCCCGATTCCTAGACGTTGTATTTGGGTTGGTTCCATTGGATTTGCAAGCAATTACAGTACAGACCTGGCTCAATGAAGGCGTCTTTGTGCAGCTTTCCCGGCCCCCCGGCTACGCGGTCAAACCAAGTGGTCCTGAAGTGGTGGGAGCGGACTCCCGGTCCTCACACGCCCTGCAGCCCACTTCCTTGGTGCCAGACGGTTTCTCCTTCAGAAGCAACATTTGAGGAAAGCTTTGCTTTCTCTGCTGGTGGATTTCTTTCGTTCTTTCTGGCCACCGCCTCCTTAGTAGGAGTTTTTGTTATTACTTGGCTAATTTTCTATCTCAGAGTATTTTCCACTGTTGTGTTTGCAAAAGGGAACAGCAGGTGCTTGGGAGTCTATCAACCTTGTGTACACACAGGAAGATCAAGCGTCAAGTCCCTCCAAAACCTTTGTTAAGATGAACTGCCGTCTCCAGCTCTGCATGTCACCCCCAACCCTGTATCCTGCCCCCTTCTCAAGAGGCAACTGCTTGCAACTTTTCTTCAGTTCATTCTTTGGTGCTGCCCCCTCCCTTTCTCTAAATAGTGCAACTGTATTGCTATTTCTCAATTCTCCAGTTTCAGGTGTTTTCTACTGACTTCTCTCTATGGAAGATGAGCGTTTAGCCTTCCTCCTTCCCCCTTCCCCCACCACACCATGAAGTATGTCCCACTCCTCCATCTTCCCAACATACATATTTATATCCAAAGTTTAGTTATCTCAAAATTCATTTTTACGTTCCTATGATTATATATGCTATTCTCCTCTGAGACATATACTAAACTATGATTTTCCTTTCCTGCACAACTCTTTGGAGTTAATCATCATCTTTGGCTTTTATTGGTGTTTGGCTTATTTTTCTATGCGCTTATCACTGACGGAACCCCCAACTCTTCTACCAGCTGTGGACGTGTCATGAATACTTTCATTCACATCAGCTACCAATTGCATCTTCTTGATCAATTTCATTCAGAGTTTTCGGACCTGCTCCAACCTAGTCTGGTGCCCTCCACATCTGGGATTCTCTTCACCATCATGCCACAGCCTGTTCTGGCCTCTCTCCTATGTGGACACTCCTGTTCCCTATAGAGATGCCATCCTGTTCCTTGATTTATCCCTTCACTTTGCTGAACAAACACATCCTCTAGTAGCTTACTGAGGAAGGATTGGTTGGAGGTAAATTTGGGGGGCGATCTTGAGGGTCTGAAAATGTCTTCCTTCTACCCTCTGCCTTGACTGATCATCTGGTTAGGTAGTCTTAGGGTGAAAGGAATTGTCCTTGAGAATTGTCTTCTAGCTTCCAGTGTTGCAATAAAGTCCAAACCCACCCATTCTGCTTTCCATCCCTCTGTATACAATACCTGCTTGCTCTCCTATTCTGTCTCTCTCTCTCCCCTCTCCCTCCTTCCACTCCTTCCTCCCTCTCTCTGTCTCTCCCTTCCTCCCACTAGAAGCTTGTGGAAATTTCCCTTTATCTCCTTTTCTCTGGAATGTCATGATGAATCCTGGCCATCAGCCTTGTGGGGGAAGCAGACTGGTGGTCCCTGAATCTAGTCAGTGCTGTGTGCATGTGTTCACTGATGTTCTCGTTTCCAAGAAAGTACCCCCAGGACAACCACGTTCTGTTTTACCCTCTCCAGAAAATAAACCTCTCATTTTCTGCAGGAGCGGGGAATGGAGGGGTGTAAGAGGGAGGGGAATTAGAGACCTAAGGTCTTCTTACAGAGCTTTCAACCAACCCCCTATATTTTAGACCCTATTCACTCCCACTTGCAGGGAAACCTGGCACCACCTGTCCATGGGCTTTTTGACATGAATTGATTCTCAGCTTTTCCCAGTGCAGTCTTAGGACTTGGATTTCTAGATCTGTTAAATCAGTTACTATTTGTCCAAATGTTTTTCAACTTCCCAAATTTTGTTATTCCCTCTCCCATTTTCCCGGTCCTTTGGGGTCTCTCCCTTTTAAAAGCCCCTTCATTGTAGCATTGTAGCATTGTAGCATGTAGTTGTAGTGTGGTTTTGAGAGGGAATGAAATTAGATGCGTGTGATCAATGCACCATTGAAAAAAGTCAAAGCAGCTAATTCATTTATGACAACCACACACCTCCCTCTCTCTCAAACATCAATTATGTGCCTGATGTTACACAGTTAGCTCTGTAAACTGAGCAAAAGCTGAAATTTAGCAGACATAAACATAAGGTATAAAAGAGGTCCCCAAGAGGGTGTCCCAGATGTATTTCTTTTTTTTTTTTTTTTAGGAGAAAACAAGTAAGTTTATTAGCATGTGCATCTGCTTACAGCCAGATGTATTTCTGAATTGACTCCAGACCTTATTTAAGCCTACCTGGCTCAGGCTGAGCAGCTCCAAAGGGCTGTCCTGTAACTGGAACCGAGGCACAGGGTCCGGGAACGTTCAGCGCACCCCGCTCACAGCCATACGTGCATGTCTGCAGCCCCTCAGCTGAGGCCATCTCATCAACTGAGATTCCCAGCCTGGGCACCTTCATGCTATGACCACGGCTCATAAACAACTTCCACGCGCATGTCCACGTACAGTTTACAAAGCACCGAAACGTATGTTAACTCATCGAATTCTCACCCCTCCAAAGGAACTGTCGTGATGGTGGCCATCCTTACTTTCTAGAAAAATGGTGAAGAGCCTGGGCTCTGGACTCAGTATCACTTGGGTTAGTCTCACTTTCCACACTCACGATTTGTCTGACCCTGGACGAATTATCCAAACTCTCTGGGCCTCTGTTTCCATGCCTCTGTAATGGTGATCACTATCGTTCTCAGCATTCTGAGGGTTTTGTGAAGATGACACGCAATCACGCAGGTAATGTGGTCAGCATGTGGCTGGCACGTCCGGAGCACCGATACATAGTGGCTATTACTCTGCTCCCCATCCCACAGATGAAAATCCCGGCTCAGAGAGGCACAATGACGTATCCAAGTCCACGGTGCCAAAGGCGGACAGAGACTAACTAGGCTAGGGACTGCCATCTCTGACTCAGGGCCTCATGATTCTTCTGCCCCACAAGTGGTTCTCCTACTGGGTGCATACTCAAGTCTCCCGGGGACCTGGGGAAATGTGCCCAGGCTAAGGCACTCCCCAGAGGTCCAGATTTAACTGCTGTATGGATTCTGGACACCGGCATGTTTCCCCAGCCCCCTAGGCGAGCTGATGCTAAGCCCAAGTTGCAAACCTATGCTCTTTACCAAACGTCCTCTTTAGTTCCCAGGCGACCTTGAACTGTGCGTCGCATCTACCGCCAAACCCTTATTCACGCCTGTGTTCTAGGCCCCTGGTCAGTACAGAGAAGCGCAATCACGAGGCACTACTTATAAAAAGTGTTAAATATAAAAATCGCTGTCCCCACCCACTGTTTGACCATCACAAGAACTCACTGGTTTAGAGAATTCAGAGCTGCTCAGAAATGACTAGAAATGGGCATGTCAAGTTCCGGCTACAGTCTTGCCCAATGTGCCTGAATATGCAGGGAGGCCATTCTGCGTGGTCACCCCGGGCCCCCCTACAGGGTCTGCAGAATGCTCTACTGCAAACGCTGTTAGAACAACCTGAGACTCTGAGCTAAATTATTTAAAACAGGCTTCTGGTTTTCCAAGCCAGAAAGGATACAAAAGGAGGGGCTGAGGGGGCAAAGGGAACGTGCCACACGACCCGTCTGGGAGAGTAAGAAGCCTGGAGGAGGAAAAGCAACAGGCCGCCTCAATGTCAGAGCCCCTCTGCCCGAGCTCAGCTGGGAGCACGTGCCGCTGAGGAGACCGAGGTCAGAGCTGACTCCCCAGGAGGCACTTGGCAGTGCTCTCTCCAGAGGCCACATGCCACAGCCCCTAACTGGCGGCGGGCACTGGGGGGGCAAGTCAGCAGTCCCAGAATCACTGAATCTCACAGATCAGTTTTACCTTCAGCAATGAAGGGAAGCTGTCATCACATATTCAGGGAAGCTTCATGAAGGTACAGCTGGAATTTGATATTCTCTATCTACAAACGTTTCTCTTCATTTTTCAAAACTGCATTTAGAAAAAAAATAGATTCCCTATTAAGGGGCCTTGGGCTTAATAAGCTTTCTTCCATGGGCCTGAGAATAATGAACTTGTCTAGGACTTGAAATCAAAATGAAAGGACCGAAGAATCTTCTATGGGGTGAAGAGGGAAATGACTCAAAGAAGCAAGAGCAATCCTTCAAGGAATTTCTTCCAGAAGAAACCAAAATTCATCTGTTCCCCGGGACTCACCTGAGACTCACCTGCCCGTCCTGGAACCAAATCTGTGGTTCACAGAACTGCGGGCTCTCAGCAGAATCTATTGGCCTCTTCAGATGAAAGACAATTGGCGTCGTTAGGCTCCTGAGCACATTTTCATAATCAGCCTGATCCTGGGTGCACCGCAGCTGCTCAATTGATGGTGTTAGACAGGGGATCAAGAGAGATGCCAGGAGGGCCCTCAGATCTGACAGAACGAGGCAAACATCAGTCATTTGGCTAAAAGGCTCACAAAGCCTCCATCAGCTTGACACGGGAGTCTGTCTGAGGCAAAGCTAATGAGGAAACATGGCGGTTGGCCTTAGACAGGAACACGTTGTGGGTGAGCTGCATTTCTAACGAAAGAGAGAGAGGGAAGTCCCGCTGGAAACGGTGCATCATCTTGCTCTGGTCAGAAATGATAGGTCTGTGTTTTGAAAGAACTGTCTTAATGGAAAGATGTTTTTTTTTTTCAAAACTGTTCCACTTCATTTGCCAAATGCTCAAGAGTACGTAAAATTGGTACTTCAACGTGGTCACTTCTGGGGAAGGCAACATTACAGAGAACATAATTCCAGCTCTCTCAGAAAAGGAAACTTCTTCACTAATGATGCAATAAATCCAGCCCAAGCCCTGAAGGAGCTGATCATGGCTGGAAGCCATTAAATCAGGGATTTCAATAATAATATACAAGTCATAAGAGTAACCCACATAGGTGTGACACTTTGGAGTATTTAAAGCACTTGTACTGTATTTTGTTTGATCCTTAGTGACATAAGCAGGGTAGAAATGATTACCAGCTTCATTTCAGACAGAGAGAAAGTGAGGCTCTCATAGGTGAATTAACTTTGCTAAAGACCCAGAGCTGTCAGTCCTGGGGCTGGGCCTGGAATCCAGGTCTCCGGCCTGCAGAGCTCTGGAACTCTTTGCCCTACAGTTGAGCCAGGGGGACAGACTTATAGACAAGCTTCCAGACACAGTCAAGTGTTCTCCCAGTTCAAGCACCTCCTATGAAACTCGACATCGGCCGACTGTGATGACCTACGTGCCCCCAACTCCTGGTGGCTTGTGTCTGTGAACGGACCTTAGATTCAGTATTATCTTTTCACGGCACTACCAGTGACAGCTGTGCAGCAAGAACAGTAACCTCAAGAGGAAGGAAAATTAGACTGAGCACTTTTGGACGAGGATTCTTAATGTTTCAATGAACGTACAAGCCCCTTTATACTGATATGTCTGTAACACGCTGGTGGCAGCGAGAGTAATTCAAAGAGAAACAAAAACAAGCATCTCTTACTAACTGCTATATATAAAATAGACAGACAACAAGCTTCTTTTATACAGCACAGGGAACTAGATTCAATATCTTGTACTAATCCATAATGAAAAAGAACGTGAAAAGGAATATGTGTCTGTGCATGTTATGACTGAGACATGATGCTGCGCACCAGAAACTGACACAACATTGTCAGCTGACTATAAGTCAGTTAAAAAGGGCCAAATGATTCTAAATGCAAGCTTTACTTATAGATATGTAAGATGTATACTAAATCCTAACAGTTTACATATTAAAAATTGAAAAATTCATTGAAAATAAAACACAACCATCTCCTGCATCTAAGGGAACTGGAAACAGGGGCTACACAGTAAACTGAGTCGGCATGTTCAAGTACCCTCTGAACATAAAATCACAAGAGTAGACGTAGGGCTTCTGAGCTGCTGCTCCAGCCGTTCTGCACACGTGATCCCTCCCCTGCCTGTGTCCGCCCCTCTGCGAAATAATAATGAAAAGTACCCATTTTACTGGGTCTTGGGGGTAGGAAATATTTCCTAAGGAAAAGAAACAAAATAAGCATGAAACTTCCTTATTTTGGTTACTAGTCCCTTGGGCTCCATTCTATCTTGCCTCATGACTCTCTGGTGCTTCTGAAAAGGTATATATTTCTTCGGAGCCACTACGATGCCACTGAGAGCATTCCCACACTAGGTGACACGCTGGGATCTTGAATGAGGTCTTTGGAGTCTGCCCCCACTTCCTAGCAGAGCATCTCGGGAGGGGAGGACGCACTCATGGAGAAACACCAATGTCTCAAGGGCTCCAGGGATGAAAGAAAGAAAGAGGGAGGAGGAAGAGAGCAAGAGAGAAGGGGGGAGAGAGAGAGAGAGAGCGAGCCCTAAAAGCATGCAGAGATCATGGCTATGCAAAGAGCCAGCAGCTCCACACCGAAGCCAGGCGTGAGGAGGTGCCCACTCGCTGGGACGGGAGAGGCTTAAAGTGACAGAGAGATAGAAAAGCAGTGGTGTCCAGGCCTCCTGAGCAATCTGATCTTTAGACAAAAGGGAAGGGATAATTATATACTGATGGATTTGCTTCTTCCTTTTTCTCTAATGGCCAGTGGCTGCCTCCTACTCAGACAGCCAGCACATCCAAGGCTAGCTCTGCGTTCACACTGCCCGCTCTGCTGCCTGGGAAGGTGGTATATTTTAATGTCTAGCCAACTGTGAGGCGGTAATGATTAGGAGATGCCTTAACTAAGGGAGAACTCCACTCGTGTTCCGAACAGTCTTGACGTGGAGAGGCGCTCTGTGACCGGTCTCAGCACCTAAATCCACTGAACAATAGGGCTTTGGTTGTGCTGAAAGGTAGAGGCTAGCATTTGCCAGTTCCACCTGCTTCCGTTTCTAGGTGGGTTTCCTGCAGAATGCAGCCTTTCGAGCTCACAGCGATACAAACTAAGCCAGTGCCATACAGCTGCACTACTTACATTGGTATTTTTTCACAGTTGACTCTGTGCAATGCATTCGGGGTAACAAGATTGCTATTTAGTATAATACATTAGGCTGGTGGAGGAATGCCTAGCCTGTAAGGAGCTGGTGAAATTTTCCTGAGAAAGAAATATATACCCTAGAGCCACCTGGGTGACATCCTAAATGGCAAACAATTACGGGGCTTCTGCAGACCTACCTGTGAGTGGCCGCGTGGAGCATACAACCACCCCGAGAACCCGGATGCAGCAATGTCTACGCAGAATGCAGTAAAAACCGTATTTCAAACCTCCTAGCATGCCAACATACAAATAAATAAATTCTTCTTTGCAAATGTCACCAGCTGGGTGATTTCCAGGCAGGCGCTGCAGTACTTTCCTGAAACTGGAGAAGAAGTACTCACCCTGCTCTGAATCTGAGCTCCCTGGAAGTCCAGGATTCATACTCAGAGCACTGCATGGAGTAGCCCTTTGGGGATGGGTATTAATGAAGAAATGTGCTCGTGATAGAGCCTACTCTCTCTCCGAGAGCGAAGGGTACAGTCTGTTCAGAGCCGCTTTTTAATTTCTCATAATTAACCCTGCCAGAATTAACATCCGTGGCATCGGTGATGGCAAATTTAAAAAGTCACATCCACATCCACACAGTGCGACACCTCTCACCGCCTCCGTGTTTCCCCCTTCTGTTGAAAGAGGAAAGTTCTCAAAGTCTGCCAAGCTGATTGTCTGGTCACTGCACCGAGACCTGCTGGACTAGGTAGGACCAGGGCATTTTTCCAGCTCCCCCGCTAAAACTGCCTACCTGGTTCAGCTCTTAACTGGCCACGTGCCACGTACATCCACGGGCGGCCTGGTTTCCATCTCTCTCAGTCAATGACATACAGCAGCCCATCTGATCTCCACGGCGAACGTGGAGACCCGAAATCCGAGTGCCTCGTGCCATTCCTCCAAGTCCTACTGTTGACCCTCCACTGAAAGACAGACCAGGGATCCTGGGACTCATTTCAGAATAGCCTCTGTCCGCTCTCTTGAACAATCCAGGGCAGATGATTAGAGAAAAAAGAAGACAGGGGCTTGCAGGTGACCAAACAAATGCAATTTTGCCCTGGTAGCTACTGTCAATTGTCTCACACTTGGGTATCTCTGCCTTTACTCACAGTACAACTTTTCACAGTGGAGGGAAGGCCTACTCATCCATTTACACTCAGATTTTCATTTTAAAAAACTGAACAGGAAATGATTGGTCTGGGGAGAAAAAGATTCACGTGGTAATTTATGCAACTTGAATCACCAAATAACTCCGCAGGCTCACTGTGTTCTTTTCTGGAATCCAGAAGTCACAGGCAGTCCCTTCTCTGGCCTACAGAAATCTGTTCCCTCTGGTTCGATCTCTTGGTGCAAAGTGGCAAATTCAAAAGCCAGAGGGGCTAACAAAGGGGAGGCCTGAGGAGGTGACAGCTGTGGGGCTGCTGCACATCCGCTGCACATCCCTGGCCCCTGCCAGTTTCGTGACTGAAAGCCTTAAAGCAACAGCACTACCGTCACGCCATCATTTGAAAGAGGGACTCTGGCCGACTCCCGGGGCTGCATTAGAAATGTCTACATTTTATACATCTGAACAAATATTGCTGCTTCTGGATTAACACTGACATTTCATCAACGCGGAGAGCCGATGCTGGAGAGAGTCACGGAGCAGGCTATTTTCCTGCTGGTAAAAGTCCACCAACAGCGTCCAGAAACCCTTTCTCAGGACTAGGGGAACCGCCACGACTAGAGCACACTGCTGCTCCCCGGAGAGGACCTCGGGAACTGCTTTTGGGGGGAAGCAGCAACCCATGAAAAATCACTGTAACCAATAAGCCTGCCTGGGACGCCCACTGCCTGACAAGTGCGTGCGGGGGAACCAGGAGACGGCGGCCCACGAACCCAGAGACTTGGACTAACACCTAAGGAAACAGTGAGTGGATCTCTAAGCATGCATGAAAAACAAGTACATCTCTAAACCAATAAATCTGCTTTTTCCATAGGAGTGCGTAGAACTCTGGACTCAATCTGTCCCATTTGCAAAGGTGTTCGGGGTGAGTCAGGCTTTGCAATCCAGTTCGGCCACTTTCCACCATACAGCCTCTTTCCCTGGGCAAAGAGATAAAGGGACTCAGTGTGATGCTTCCGTTTAAGGGCTCAACTCAAACTTTCACGATACGCCTTTTTCGAGATGCAGGGCCATAATCCTCCAGCAGCTACGCACTGTGTTGCTCTTTTGTAATCACCTTTCCTTTTTCAATTATGAAATTTATTACATATTTCATGCTGCATATTGCAAAATTTGGAAGCTACTCACAGGCACTTTACTCAATAAAATATTCATATGCTAAAATGCATGCTTTTTCATCACGAGTGATATGTTTAGAAGTAATTTCTCATTGGTCATCCACTTTTGGAGTGGTCAGCCTTTCTGGCTTTGAAAACACTGTTAGAATCAAGGTAACACTAATAGCTCCTTCCTGTACCCGCCTATCCCTTAAAATATGCAAAATGCTGGCTGCATAATGTTACAAGTGTTTTTGTTTAAAGAGAAGCAATTACCCCTTCTAGACTGTCCAGTCAGTGAATCCCTAGCAGAGTGATAGACTCTGAGTGCACAAGCACCAGTGTAGAAGACAGGCAGTAAGGGGCTTCTGCTGGGTCCCCGGTGCCCACAATGGCGTCTGCCACCTTGAAGATGCTCAGTATGTAAATGTTTGTTGTAAGAAAATCGGGAAGCAGAGAAGGAGAAGGGAGAGAGGGAGGAGGGAAGAGACAGAGTGAGCAGAGGAAAAAGAAAGGGAAGGAAGGATGGAAGGAGAGAAGTAGGGAAGAAGAGAGGGAAGGAAGAAAGGTTGGACTTGGTCTGTGACCTTGGACAAGGAATTGACCCCCTCAGTCTCACCTCTCACTGGGTCAAATGAAGAGGGTGGATCAGACAGTTTCTAAAATTCCTGCCAGCTCTAAATGTCTATGATTCTGTGATTTAAACTGTCCACTGATGTCAATGCTAATACAAATAATAAAAAAGTACTCTGCTCACCAATGAAATATGTAAAAGTATCCAGAAGAACATCCCTCATTAGACCAGTATCTGTCCCATTCTCCAAACACTGGAGAATTCTTTCTTTCAAATATTTAAACTGCACTGGAAAGATGAACTGGGCATATATTTGCTTAATTTGTAGTCTCACAGAGCTCAGATTCGTAAGTGTTTCCATAGGTTTACTAAAACACTTATCGCCACTCTAGTTCAACAATTTTTGAGTATTATCCTCTTGAAATAATGTATACTTGTGAGAAGAAAGAAAGCTAATGTCACCTAAAAGGAACACATGTGGAATATTAATCTCTTGAAACTCTAAAAGCTTAAAAAGTACTTCCATCATGGGGTGGCTGAGATTATCTTCTGCTAATTAAAGCACTGCCACCACTAATTCCCCTGCTTCTAAAATGAATGTCTCTCGGAAGTGAGGTAATTCAAGTTTCTCCAAGTTGCCACAAAACCCTATAATTCAAGGCCAGTTAATGCTGTGTGTCTGTTGATCTAGGACTTATATTACAACATGCAGATCTTCTCAAGTTTGAAAAACAGTCTAAGCTCGTACACTTCCATCTGAAGGCATGCCTACCCAAACTCTTGGTGTGCACCCAAGAGTTCTAACTTTGTCCCAGTGAGATGCTTTCTCCATTATACACCACCATACACGCTAAAGGAGGTGACCAGGAGTGGGGAACTGTCATTATTCATTCGTATGCTTTACCCTGGAGCCATTGACCAATTGATATCTCTTTACCTCTCTCTAATAGTCTCTCTCTCCCTCCCTCACTCCCTCCATCTCTTTCTCCTCTCTCTTTTCATGTAATAGCAGAGGCTGGTTGTGCAATTACTTAACTCAGGGCAGTCCATATAAATAACCCCTCTCACATCTATAAATTAATTAAAAGCCATCACTAGCTCTCCATTACCTAGAGAACAGGTTCAAACTCCTTGATCTGATACCTAGGATCCTCCACTTAGAAGCTTCGGGACCTCATGCAAATCACTTAACATCTCTGTGCTTCACTTTGCCCTCCGCTGTAAACTGGGGATAGTAGTGATACTTATCTCATAGGGTTGGTGAAAGGAGTGAATGGAATGGTATGTGTAAACCACATAGAACAGGGCCCAGCTCACAGTACGTCCCACACAAATATTTGCTCCTATGCTGCTCCCTCTACAATGGAATCTCAACACGTATTTCAGGCTCCACCTCCCATTGCTCCCATCTTGAACATTGCAATCCAATCAGATGGGTTTATTCACTCTTCTTAAGGTATATCCTCTGCTTTCCTCTCTTTGTGTTTTTACATAATAAGTAGCAAATATTTCTTGAGAGCATATTTCTGTGCTAGGCACTGGGCTAACTGTTGCACAAATTATCTTGTTTATGTTCCAGAAGATCTTTGGGTACGAGCACCACTGTGTCTCCACTTCACAGATGAAGGGAACTGACACCTGGAAGGGTAGGTGACTGGACCACAGCAGCAGTGCTGAGAGATGGCAGAGCCAATGTGAAATGCAGGCAATCTGGCTCCGCGGCTCCCCGTCAAAACCGCTGGGATGTACAGCCTCTGTCCGTACCCACCGTCTGTCCCACCTCCCACAACAGCCCCCCCTTTCCCCTCACCCATCCACATGCTCTCCAAAACCATTGCAAATCCCATCTGTCAGACATCCCCTCTCAGGCCAGTCCTCAGAGCCCTTCACCTCTGAACTCTCAGAGCAGTCACGACCTCCTTGGAAGCTGGGACAGTCCATTTGTCAAATAACTATCTAATATCTTGGAACGGCACCTCTATTTTTTTGAATTCTGAAAGATTTAACTTTCTTCTTGCACGTGTTTGGCTTCTTTCTCCAATTAGATCTGATGCTCTTTAAGGTCAGGGGCTGCATCTCATGTTTCTTTTCTGTCTTAAATAGCATCTGGCACAAAACAGATACTCAGTAAAAAAGTGATGATTTGATTTAACCCCAGGGACACGTAACTAGGTCAAGCTGACCTTGGCGCCTCACTTCAGCAGCTGGTAAGCAGACATAATAAAATTCAGGTTTTTCAATCCCTGCCTTGATTATTCAGTTATTACATCAGTTCTTTTCCTGGTTTTCTCTCTTGGATGCTATTGTTTCCTCTGCAGTATCTGCCATCATTTTAAAAAGTGTCCCAAATCCTGTTTTTGAAAATAAGTTTCAAAATAAAAAAATTAAGTGACTGCTCTTGGTAAAGAAGCAATAAATTATTTGCAAGTCCTTTACTCGAGATTTGTTTCATTAAAATAAGCTTTAAAATGAGGAAGAGCTCTCCTTCTATAAACTGATGTGAAGTGAGATCCAGGATATATTTTTAAGTGAAAAAGTTTTGATGCTTGGAACCATGTTAATGTTTCCCAACGATTTCAAAAGAAGAAAAATAAATCCAAAAACTCCAAAAGAAACAAATGAACTGAACTATATTCCAAATGAATAACATGACCACACTGGGCAGGACTGGTGGGGAGAGGAGAACTACCCTAGGCAATTTTTGAATACAGTCTTTCAAAAATATACCTTTAGGCTAAAGACAAAAATAAATCTAAGTGAATACTGTATGCTAATTAGCAGGCTTCTTGTCATAGTGCCATGGGTTAGCAATTCTGAAACTACTTTCTGTCTATTCTAAAATTGAGCAAATAAGTTAATATACACTGAGTAATGTGATCCAGGTTTCTCAATATCAGAAAAGATCAAGAAACAAATAAAACAAAAAAACCCTTTAATTCGAAAAGATACATGCAGAACGAAAGTTCATAGCAGCACTATTTACAATAGACAAGACATGGAAGCTACCTAAATGCCCACTGGCAGATGAATGGAAAAAATACATACCCAATGTATTATTACTCAGCCATAAAAAAGAATGAAATAATGCCATTTGCAGCAACATGGATGTACTTAGAGATTATCATACTGAGAGAAGTAAATTGACAGAGAAAGACAAATATCATATGATATCACTTATACGTGGAATCTAAGAAAAAATGATACAGGTGAACTTATCAACAAAACAGAAAGAGACTCACAGACATAGAAAACAAACTGACGGTTACCAAAGGGGAAAGGAGAGGGGGAGGGATAAATTAGGAGTTTGGGATTAGCAGATACAAACCACTATCCATAAGAGATAAACAACGAGGTCCTACTACATAGCTCAGGGAGATGTTCAATATCTTGTAATAACCCATAATGAAAAAGAATAGACATGCATAACTGAATCACTATGCTGTACACCAGAAGTTAACACAATATTGTAAACCAACTCTACTTCAGTAAAAAAATAAAACAATATCAGAAAAGGGAGTTATAAATATGGAAAGGGAAAAGGATGAAATGAATCCTGTGGTGTTAGATGGGAATTAGAGGAATGCGTGCAAACTCATGGTTTTTAGCGTGTGTGTGTGCATGTGTGTGTATAATATATGAATATATATTGAAGTCTATAAAAAAATAAAAAATACATTGAAGTCTATGAATATATATTGAAGTCTATATGAAAGATAGATAAATATAAAAACATAGAGTAGATGTGTGTATACATGTGTGTATGTATGCATGCACATATCTACACACATGTATGTTCTAGCTCCATCTGGTTAGAGAGCTTAGAATCAATTGTATCCCCATAGTAATAAGCACACGTAATGCCTAGATCTTGGTTTTTAAATGCCACTTTCCACTGAAAGTATTCTTTGGAAAATAGCTGACTCCAGGGAACAGAGAAAGTACAAGGTGAAGAGTATCTGATGCATAAAGTAAAGAAAGTCTTAAAGAATGATGGGGGCATGTCAAAGGGACACAGGAACCACCTTAATGGGGTTCTCACGAGTCAAACTGGGAACAACAAGAGCATTGAAACACATAATAATAAAGGATTACAACCCATTGAAAAATCTAAGACTCCACACTGAAAGACAGGAAAAAAAGGAGAAAGGAAGGAAGGAAGGAAGGAATGGAGGAAGGGAGGGAGGAAAGGGAAGAGAAGAAAGTTTGTCTTCACTGTAGAAAGCCAACAGAAATAAATATGAAAGGGATTATGAAATTTTAAAAATCATCATTTGGCATCCACCATACTAACTGATTCAACAGAGTCATCAATGAGTCATCAACAAATGCTAATTCAGTGGGTTTTAATATAGTCACAGGACTGTGCAACCATCACCACTAATTGCAGCACATTTTTTTATTACTCCAAAGTACTCCAACTGTACCCATTAAACAGTTGCTCCCCATTTCCCCCTCCCTCAGCTCCTGACAACCACAAATGTGCTTTCTGTCTCTATGGACTTGTGTATTCTGGATATTTCATATAAATAGAATCATACAATATGTGGTCATTATGACTGGCTTCTTTCACATAGCACGATGTTTTCAAGGTTCATCCATGTTGTAACATGCACTATAATTCATTTCTTTTTAAGGCTAAATCATATTCCATTTTACAGCTACATCATATTTTGTTTACCCATTCATGAATTGATGAACATTTAGGTTGTTTTCACTTTTTGGCTATTACGAATAGCGCTCGTGTAAAAGTGTTTGTGTGAACATATGTTTTCAATTCTCTTGGATATATTCCCAGGAGTGGAATTTCTGGGTCGTATGGTAATTTGATGTTTAACTTTTGAGGAACCACCGAACTTCTTTCCATAGTGGCTGCTCCAGTTTATATTCCCACAAGCAATGTATGAGGATTCCAATTTCTCCACTTCCTCCTCAACACTTGTTACTGCGTGTCTTTTTGATTATAGTCATCCCAGTGGGTGTAAAGTGGGATCTCATTGTGGCTCTGATTTGCATTCCCTGATGACTAATGATGTAGAGCATCTCTTCATGTACTTATTGGCTATTTGTATATCTTCTTTGATGAAACATCTACTCACATTGCTCTGCCCATTTTTTAACTGGGTAGTGGATGAAGCTTTGATGAGGAGCAAGATAATTTACATCATCTCAAAGTATCTCCCCACAAGATACTTATTAATCACAAAGGGGAAAACACTAACTTTACCAGGGAGGAAGCTGGCAGGCACCACCTGACCTAGTGATCAAAGTTGACATCACCAGTAATGGGACAAATCAACAGTATGTGCCTCCTGATATGATGCAGGAGAAGAACAAAACATCACTTCTGTGTTATTATGGCCAATAGCACATAATCTGAATCTAATCACAAGAAAACACCAGATAAACCCAACATGAAGGACACTCTGAGAAATAAAAAGCCTGCAATCTTCAAAAATATGAAGGTCATGAAATACCAAAGACAGACTAAGAGATTTTTCCAGACTAAAGAATTAAAGGAGACTAAAGAAGACATAAAGACAATGCAACATGTGATCCTAAAATTTCAGTGACTATAAAAGGATGTTATTGGGACCACTGCAAAACCTATGTCTAGACTAGAGAACAGTATTATACTGATATTAACTTCCTGATTGTGAATAACAGCCTGTGCTTATGTAAGAGAAGATCTTTCTTCTTAGGAAGTATACATTCAACTATTTAGGGGTAAAGAGAACCATGTCTATAACTTATTCTCAATTGAGAGAAAAAAGTGCGTAGATAGACAGAGACAGAAAGAGAGAGAGAGGGAAAAAGCAAATGTGGTAAAATGATAACATTGGGGGAATCCGGGTGACAGATGTATGGGAATTCTTTGCACAATTCTTGCAATTTTTCTGTAGGTCTGAAAACATATAAAGTAAAAAGTTAAAAGAAACAATGAACTTTAACAGTAGTGTGAAGTTGATCATTGTTGTTACATTAAAAAGTAGAATTGTATCATTTCAACCCACTGATCTGAGTTTTCTTTTTTAAAAAATATATAGCTATTACAAGCTTATTCCTTCAACAAAGTGAGTAACTTCAAATAATTTCCTCAAAAAACATGTTTTTGCCTTTCCACAACTTATGAAATGATTATTTTAAAGAACGAGAAACATATATGTTTCATTTTATTTTAACTAATTTTACCTTAAAAGAAATATCCATCGACCCAGAAATTTTATTTGGAATTCTTTTACCAAAACGGGATGGGGCTTGTTCCAAGAATCAGCCCCCTAGAAGCAGAGCGTCTTGGAAGCTAAGTCCCATGTGATAAACACAAACACTCACTGACTCAAAACCAGTAGCAGCCATCTGGCAAATGGGAGGGCTAGGCACAAAGACACCGGGTATGAACGGGCAAGTTCACCCAGGCCAATCGAGCGCTTCTTGAAGAAGTAACTTAAGTGCCAGGTCCATAGCTGTACCTTACTTAGAAGCAGTGAAGCATGTTTGGCTCAGATCGCAGTCTCTGAGCAAACACTAACTTGGCAGCAGAGGAGACAGAAGTAACCCAGCTCAGTGCTGGAAAATTTTAAAAAGCCACATGTTATCCCTAAAATTTATGCTACAGATGCGGGGCCCAAAGGAAACTGGCTTAATGTAACTGCAAAAGAAACACTGCCCATCCTTTCCTTGTCACTCCCAGCCCACCAAGAACCCCACACCCAATCCCGTGCCTTCTGCTGATCATTCACAGCACCTCACAATATTTACACTAAAGAAATATTCACATTTTGTCATGGTTATTCAACTGCCTTGCAGACTGAATGCAGTAAAGCCCAGCTGGTAGTTTCATGACAAGCTTTCTAGGCACAGTCACAAAATATCAAAGTATTTTAACTTGGTTTCCACACACTGCACACTGTGATCACTCTTTAATTGTATTTAGTCCACTTTGCATTTCGGTCCCTGAGCATCAAAAGATTCTCGCTGTACTATTACATTTAATAAAACAAACATGAAACGGCACTTATACTGAGGGCATAAATGACTAATAGCATCATTTAACTATATTACTACAGACGACTCTTTACGATGGCAAATGACAACAATCACTTTATTTTTCAAAACACGTGCGGCTGTGATATACGTGTTGCTGATAAAAGCCTGTTATTCACTGAACTAAATTGTGCTTGGCCTTGCACTGAACTCAGAGAAAATTGTGCATGTGCGTCTCAGGTAAAATTTAGCTCCAGAGAGATGTGGGTACGACTCCAATGTTATTTACAGACAAAATATATTGGTGACAACCTGGTAACAAATACGGAGGCTGTATTCAGCCATTTCAGCCATCAATTACAGACCAACTTGGGTTTTCAGTTCAGCTCATGGAGAATAAGAATGGTGCTTCATTGTCAAAACAAAAACATTTTTATTTCAAATTACTATTGGATTGTGTCTGCTGTGGCATTCCTGATCGCAGACACATTTTCCCATGAGTTTACAAGAGCCCTGGCATCCGATGCTTCAAAACAGCTCAGCTACTGTACTAGCCCAGCCTCAGCTCAAGTGGAGGTGACTTCAGCCTAGAAACAAAGTCTGCAATGGTGTCCTTTCTGGGGAAGCCCCTGGAGCCCCTCCCCAGGGGAGATCTTTTTATTTGCAATTAATTAAGGTGACAGTGGTCATTTTTTTTGTTGGGGAGGGGTACCCATCTAAATCATTGGACTGAGAGGCCAGATTCTAATAACATTTAAGTCACTAGATGCCCTCCACCTTTTTCTTTTCTTCTTCAATGAACATGCGTACTAAAGTGAGGTATTTCAAAATAGCTCAATTTTTAAAAATCAATGTGTTTCACAGTCTGTATTCAAATATCTTCATCCTGCAGAGTGCTACCTAGGTGACGAACATGGTGTCCTGTGATGTGATTTTTTTTTATCCCCAAATAGATCATATCTAGAGGTCGCAACAATTATTCAAGGTAACCAAACAAAGCAGCTTATCAATCTTTACAGAGTTTGAAACGGAACCAACGGTGCCAAGAGCATTTATGGAGTGCCACCTCTGTGCTGGACACTGTCCAAAGGGCTACAGACAGAAAAAGAAATAAGATAGGGTCTTCCTCCTTAAGAACAAGAACCTCTCAGTTTCAGGGAGGTGGGGGGCAAGCATGAAAAAGTGATGGGAGGGGAGGGAGGATGCTGGGAAGCCACTGTAAATGACGGCTGGGCCCTTAAGAAACAACGAAGCAGGGAAAGGAGAGGGGGGATGTCAAAGAGACAGCCTTCGGGACACAGCAGAGGTATACGGGAATAAGCCAACAAGCCCCTGCAAGCAGGTAAACTTCATAGACACAACTGCAAATTTCCAAAATCAAAACCCACGAGCAAAATAATATAAGAAAGGACACTTTGAATTAGAGGTACTGGGAATCTTCTGACTGGATCAGTTCACAGAAAAATTTAAAGACCAAGGGCTACAATAAGTGCAGCACACGACTAAATACAAACAGGAGCCTACTGCGCTGACGACGGAGGCACCAGGGGAGGGAGCTGGGGCTTTTGCTGCAGCCTCGGCGCGGCGTCTGTCTGGTAATTCCAAAAAGAATCGCAGAGGAGCTGCGACTTCTCAACAGATGGATGGAAGCCGGGCCAGCAATACAGTCAGAATCCTAACTAAAGCCCAGGCACAGGCTGAGAGGTGGAAAGTAGGTGGGACCCGATGCAAGCGAGACGCTGCGGCACTGTTGTCAGGACGGTTGGGGGAAAGACAATCCGGCCGGGTGTGTTCACCCGAGAGAAAGGATCACCGTAAGACAAGGGCGGAGCCGGGGGCTCCACGGAGGACCCCACCACTCAGGGCTGCTGGGCACCGGGGGCCACGCAACAGAACAGTCCAGACCTGTGTGGGCTTCCACAAGACAGCAGATTTCTGTGAGAAAGTCCATTTCAAATAGCAGGCGGAAAACTAAAAGCAGCAACAAAAATAGGTCTTTGCTTTCCTTAATCCTCTTTAATCTTCTAGTCTTGGTTAATGGTCTTGCTAATCACTTCCTTCATCGGTCGAGGAAAGCAGAGGCTTGGGAGTCCTAGACACTGACGCTGTTTGTGGAACAAACCTGAGCAAATAACAGTGTAACATGGCTTGTGAAAGCAGAGGGTTTACACTCTATAAATAACTTCCATTTATTCTTATTCTTTACACGTACACTATTACTGAAGACTGGATGATAGCTTTCTGCTATTGCCTGGTTGAGTTCTTATAGACACAAACACACACACACACACACACACACACACACATCCAACGTAATGACGATATTGATTCTGAAGAGACACTTTTTGAGACAAATAAAAAAAAGAGCCATACAACTGATCTAACAGAACAGGTCTAGAAATGTCAGGGGGAAACAGTAGTCTTTCTGGTGAATAGCAATTGTCTAAGACTCTTGAAAATCCCACATCCTAATATCATCAGAGGTTTGGGGCAGCATTAGAAAGGATGTGGTACCTTAGAGACACTCCACACAGTGAGTCGTCTAGGCTATTTTATTGTAAATTAAGTTCTGCATTTTCTCTTTAATACAAAAGTAATAACCTGTGATCATGAACAGCACTAGATAAAGTATAAAAACAGAAGCTTGCATGTGAAAACATCTCAATTAAACAGAGAATTCAAATATAGGGGAAAAGAAATCAGGTAAGCAATTCAAACACAAAAATATAAAAATACTTTACCATGAAGCATGGATGAGTTTTGCACACTTCAAAACCAATAAATAAATAAACCCATATTCATTTCATTGAGCCGGGGGAACTGGGGGAAATGCTTCTGTCCTTAGGGGACAGCCACCTCTTTTGGTTAAACGTTCCATTCAAAATGTGCCTAATTCTTATAATCCAAATATGTGACACTGCTTGGGTTTCCATGGCTACTGCTCTGAAAACCGTATTAATTATTCAAGAGGTCCATGCCACTCTCCCTGCATGCCCTAAGGAATGCTGGGAACCGCAACATGCCGTGATAAAGGGACCAGCTGTTAAGCAGACTGCATGACCAAATCTAAATAGGAAACTTATTCCCTTGAAGTCCTGACATCATCCTGATAGCATTAAACAGTATTATTTAAACTCCTTGGAACAAAATGATATGAGGGAATGAAAGAGTTTCGCTTCACATTTAATATCTTAACAATCTTTCTAAGACCATAAAATTGTAGCCTCTGCTCAGTCCTCTGATAGGATCTCATTTCAACCAAGTCAGTTGCCTCGCATAGAACAGAACTAATTCTACGAAATCTGCACCCCCACTGCCCCCCACCAAAGGCTGCCATTTAGACATTGCAGAACTTGGAGGAAACCAGATAATCAAGTTAATAAGACAAATTGTGACTAGGCATCTGGGTGCCGTATCTGCTGATGCCTGAATACCAGAATAACCATAATTTGTGCAGCCTGTGATCTTGCCTTCATCATAAATAACATTATCAAAGTGGAGACAGGGAGGTCTGAGTGTATTCAAGCAACACGCACACTGCTACTGACTTCCTGTCAAAGCTAAACTCACGGTGTCAATCCTGTAGTGGGGCAATGAGGGGCATTATCAACCCAATTACTCAAAGACCGGGGAGAGGAAAGCTAGCAGCTATCACTCCACACTCTTGAGCTCCTTCAGGGGTTTCAGACGCTCAGACACAACATTTGCATTTATTTTCATTTGCACATATTATAATATCGTTGTACATTACATTATAGTATAGCATCGTGTAATGCTTATATAATATATTGGCTTATATACCATTTTATATTGCTGTATCTTACATTATTCTTTGCCTTTCTGAGCAAAAGAGACTAATTTTCAGAGATGGCTACTGCAATGAGACACAGAAGTTTCCAAGTTCAAGTTCCCAGGTCCCTGATTCAGGGCATTTCAAAAGATTTGCACAATTTTTCAGCTTCATTGATACTGAATTCTTATTTATCACACACATACAGGGAAGAAAAAAGAAGTGCAAATTTTCCAGAAGCAAAGACTATGAGAGAAATCAGGGTGATCTGAATACACTGAATTCTGTACTGCATAATCTTGCAATCAAATTTCAAAATAATGTGATAAAAAATTATACCCTGTGAAAATGTAATCACCTGCCACAAGTGATAAAGAAATAAAATCAAATGATATGTAACAATTATCTAAAACATAATGAACAGCCTATTTGCTAATTAAAGGGAAAACATACCATGTATTGTAATTACTATTCAATATTCAGTAATATCATTTCTCTATAGTTAACTTCTGTGCCTTTTTGTGAATTAAATGCTGATGGAAAGGAGTGAAAACTGTGATAAATGCTTACCCCACAAATAAACAACCATTATTATTAATTATTCTTTCCATCAACCAATTACCACACAAATTGTCAGAAAGCTAATTACAGAAGGAAAGCTAACTGGGAAAATCTACTTAGTGAGATTTTAATTCAATTCAACTACTATCTATTGAACCTCTGAGGCACTGGCAAAATACTCAGTGCTGTTCAAGACAAAAGAAGCAGGGCTCTCATTTACTGAGGACCCTCATGCCCTTTTCGGGTCCCAGGCATGTGCTCAGCTACCAGTCACACACGAATGCACATGTGCACACGCACACGCACACACACCAATCCCCCAGCACTACGCACATATTCGTGAATCTGCACAATATCCCCACAGGGGCAGGTAATGGTACTATCCATAAGGACTTCTGAGACTCTCAGCTTCCTCATCTCTAAAATGGAAATAACAATTCATACTTTTTAGCTTTTTGCTGAGGATTAAATAACAAGGTAAGTAAAGAGCATGATCCAGCACCAGTAAATGGCAGTTACAAATTACTAGATATTAGCAGATGAGTAAATGCTAAGGCCAAAGCCACCCAGCACTGAATTGTTCAGTCATCTTCATGAAGCACAAGGGCAGGGGGACAGCACCACCAATTCAGCCCGCCGTGCCTGCCTGGAATGCAGCATCCTCAGTCACATCCCCTTCCGCGAACAGTTTGACTCAAACCAGAATAAACAAGTTGCCGTGCTACAGAACCAGTCCATGTGCTCCTATTACAAAGAGGGATTTCCAGGTCACTGACTAGGATCAAAGCAACCAGACCCAGAGCTGTGGTCGTGGCTCCGTCTGCTGCGCTGCCCCCTACAAGAGGCCATGAATCATAATGAAGCAGCCACTAACTTTGGCTTTGTCAACACCAACACTTCTAGGGCTATTCAGTCAGATTCATTCACAAAGCTTCAACACTCCCCTTTGTCACCAGGGCGGGAGGGCCGGAAGTAATCTCCACAGTTAATCTATTGGTGAGAATTAAAGGTGTACTATCAAGAATAAACAAACTGCTGCAAAGCACCGAATATTTTCAGAAGCCTACAGACTTGGGTTACCCATTCTCAGGACTCAGATGATGATAAAATCCAGTTGTTCTTAATCCTTCCTGAACACTATTTATCCTCTCCTTGGATGATTCAGGTCATCGTAAACCCAGATGCTGCTGTGGGAAATGTAGATTGGGCTAAATCTCCACTATCCTTCTGATATAACCTCTATATTTATTCTCTTAAAAGATTGTTGGCTCATCCTTTGTCTCCTCCTTATCGAGGCAGAGTACACGATGCTAAGGGGGGAAAATCCAGCTTTAAGCCTTTCAGTTTGGATTCTAAGAAATGAAAATTTGCCACACATTCTTCGTTTCAATTGTCAGACCACAATGCGACAGCTAATACTGATTTTATTGTTCCATTATGATTTTTCTTTCTCTTCAATTATGTAAGATATTCCTTTTTTTTTTAACATCTTTTAGTTTCCCTTTCCAGGGGCTAAAATGGGAAATCTCAACATTATTCAACCTGAACTTGTTTCCAGGAAAGGAAAGGTCCCCATGTGTGGCAATAAAAGAGATGGGAAACTGCCTCCTCACATGCTTTTTTTTTTTAATGTAATTCAAAATAACCTTGACATTCAACTCAAACAGATTATAATTTTCATATCTTTTCCATGCTCTTCTCGAGGACAAACATTTTGTCTTTATCACCATTTTAAAGGGCACAAGGTTAGTATCGACTTGCATTTCACAGACATGCTAGCCCAGAATTTCAAGTTCCTATCCCTTTCACAGTGTATTTCCTCCAGGCTGGTAACTCACCACACTCATTGCAAATCTCTTTATCTCGCTTGCTCCCCCTCTAGTGGAACTGCTGGGGATCAGGGTCCCAGAGGCTTGAAGGAAGCTAAATGGTTGATCGTCCAACTAGAAAGCCAGCAAACCACTGTCTGTCACTGCTCGCCGGCCCAACACTGAAACCGTTCCGTGTATCTCTTCCAGAAGCTTGGTGATTCTTACCTAACTAGACTGATTAATGTGTTCCAATGTGATTTCCCTAACAATATTTTTTCAAGTCTGTCTGCTATTTATTCCCACCATGGAGCAGCAACTCTAAATGCCAGTGATAAAATACTCCTCCCTGGAAAACATTTTCTTGGGCTAAGTTGTAAACAGTGGATCTGGCTACAGTTTCAGTGAATCATCAATGAACGTTAAAGCTGCCCAGTGAACCTTTTTTTGGTAACAGCTCTACTGAGATACAATTCACATAAACACAGTTCACCATTTTAAAGTATATACTTCAGAGATTCTTGGATAGTCACAGAGATGTGCAGTCAACACCACTACTGAATTCCAGGACATCTTCATCATCCCCAAAGAAATCCTGTCTGTACCTATTAGCCCTTCTCCATTCTGCCCTTCCCTCAGCTCCTGGTAACCACTCTACGGATTTGCCTATTCTGGCTATTTTATATAAATGGAATTGTACACTATATGACCTTTGGGGTCTGCCTTCTTGCACTTAGCATAATGCTTTCAAGGTTCATCCATGTTGTAGCATGTATCAACACTTCATTCCCTTTTTGTGGCTGAATAAAATCCCATTGTATGGATAAAATATACTCTGTATATCCTTTCATCAGTTGATGGACATTTGGGTTGTTTCCAGTTTTTGGCTATTGTGAATAATGTTCTCTGAACATTTGCATACAAAGTTTTGTGTAGACATATGTTTTCAATTCTCTTGGATATACATCTAGGTGTGGAATTGCTGGGTCAAATGGTAACTCTATGTTTAACTTTTTGAGAAACTGCCAAACTTTTCCACAGTAGCTGCACCATTTTACATTCTTATCATCAATGTATAAGGATTCCAATATCTCCACATCCTTACCAGCACTTTATGCTGTCAATCTTTTAGAGTACAGCCATCTCAGAGTATGTGAAGTGGTATCTGTGTGATTCTGATTTGCATTTCGCTGATGGCTAAGGATGTTGAACATCCTTTCATGTGTTTAGTGGTCCTTTGTGTATCTTCTTTGGAAAAGTGTTTACTCAGGGGTTTTGCTCATTTTTAATTCAGGTCATTTCTCTTTTGATTAATGAGTTGTATCTGTTCTTTATGTATTCTGAATACTAGTACCTCATCAGATACGTAATCTGCAAATATTTTCTCCCATTCTGCAGGATGTCTTTTCCATTTCTTGATGGTGCCCTTTGAAGCTCCCTATTAATTTTATAGTCAAATAATCACTAATGCCTCAGACTGAACAATCTTTTTTTCATAATTTCTAAAAGTGCTTCCTGTTTGCAGATGGGCCTAGAGACATCAGTCCTGCTACCACTGACCCTCTCACTCGGTGCTGATCCTTTGTTAGATTGGACCATAAATGCCCTGTTAGGTGTCTATCCATCCTTAGGACAATTAACCTCCTCAAACTTCCCAGGAAGCCTTTTAGTAGCTTTAGAATGATCATGCTACATTGTGAATGCCTGCTTTTGAGTAAGTGAACTCAGTGTTGTTTCTTTTTTAATTGGTATTATTTGGCTCGGAGTATTTGGGTTAGCAGCTTTTCCCACAGGAATACAGTATAACCGTAAGACTTTTAGAAGTGCTCTCTTTAATCAATCTTACCTTTTACTTTCCCCTCCAAGACTGCTTTGCCATCTGCTTTCCCATTTAAATTAAATTTGCCCAGAAGTTTAAATTTTCTTGATATCATTTGGATCTAGCTAAACTCATCAACCCTAGACTAACTGCAGTGAGGGGCAAGGTAGAGGGCGATCCAGGCTGAATTAGCAACAAATCTGAGTTCTAGAATATTTGGAAAGAAATGCTGCAGCAGCTAATTAGGCATGGTAACCATGTCCAACTTTAAGGATCCACAGAAGCAAGATATCAGGTTAAATGGACTAACAGTGGGGCCTGGGCAACAATTAAGTAGCCCATAGGCTTGCCCAGCAAGCTGCTCCAAAGACTGGAGTTGCTTTTTGGATCTAAGGCTTCATCTGGACCACAAGTATCAGAGGCACAGCTGCAAATAAACTTTGGGGATGACAGTTCGTTCTGGGTTGAATTGTGTCTCCCCTGAAAAAAAAAAATCTGTTGGACTCCTAGCTCCCAGTACCTCAGGATGCAACCGTATTTGGAAACAGGATCTTTATGGGGGATCAAGTTAAGATGAGTTCATTAGGGTGGACCGTAATCCAATATAACTGGTTTCCTTATAACAATGGGACTCTGGACAGAGACAGGCATGTGCGGAGGGAGAGCCACGTGATGAGACAGGAAGAAGGGGATGATGCTAAAGACAGAGGGTGGTGCAATGCCTCTTCAAGCCAAGGAGCCCCTGAGGCTACTAGAAGCTCTTTCTCTCGAGCCTTTACAGGGAGCCTGACCTCGCTGACATCTTGATCTTGGACTTTCAGCCTCCAGAACTGGGAGAGAATACATTTCCATTGTTCTAAGCCACAAATACGGTGTGTGGTAGTTTGTGACGGCAGTCTTAGGAAACTAATCCACAACTCCAGGCACTAAGCAAAGGGTAAAAACTGTTGTTATCTCAGGTGGAAGGGTTGTCATGTCCTGCGGTGGCCATTCCAGTCACATCTGCACACCCAGACCATCCTCATAGTCAGTAGCGACATCTTTGAGATGAAAAGGAACAATGCAGAGTATGCATTCCACATTTCTTCCCTGAAGATGCACATTTCTACTTTACTAAATGTTATGAGACTTCCAAGTCTTGTTCCGGCTGTGCGTGCTGTGTGTAATAAAGGAAGAGTAATGGTTGTCTGGGTCAAACTGACGAGTTTGTGAGCTAAATAAGTCAAGAAATCAGTGAAGAAATCATAACCGCCTCCTCACTCCAACTCATTCTTTATAAATAATGCAGATGTCTTATTGGGTGATATGAAATTTTATCAGAAGTGTATTGAAGGACTATAACCATGTAGATATTGTGATGCTATATAACTAGTGGGGTTCAAAATAGGCTAAATGATGATGATGATGACTGTTTGGAGATTACAAACCACCACAAATATATGCTGGGCTCTTTGGTTGGTAGAAATTGTAAACAGTCTGCATCCTGATGCAGTCAAAATTAAGCCCAACACTAACACAATCAATCAGGTTGGTAGGAGATACTGGTAGAAATCAACGAGGCCAGTGAGCTAGAGACAAATTCTTACAATTTTATCTCCAGTTATTCCTTTTTCATACATTGCCTGTGGGCTGATATTACACACAATTATGTGGAAGAAAAAAATTACTGAAACAAATGTATTGAGACTTGTTTGGTAAGCATTACATTTTTAACTTAATTTCATAATATTGTCATTTATTCATTCAACAAATATTTCTTGAGCCTTTATTATGTGTGCTGGGCAACCAAGGCCCATCCATGAATAAGAAGAGCTTCTGGACACTGATGTCACATGGGGCTGATACTATGACTTCAGCCCCAGGGGTCAAACACACACACAGTTCTCCAGAAAAGCTCTGGGTCTGTCACAGCAAATCTCAAGGGTTTTTTGCATCTTAAATTCATAGAAGGACTTGATAGATTTTGCACCCTAACTTTACTCCCAGGGGAAAAAAATCTGAAATAAAAGATTCAAGAAAATACAGCGTATTTCTCATTCCATGTACATCTCCCATTTACGGAAGTTTGTTTACTTTTCTGCCAAAGGACATTTTAGCAAAACTTTAGTCCTCATTTAACAGCAGAAAGATGACAGCTGCAAGCTTGGTAAAGGAGAAATGCTCAGTATTAATCTGGTTACTTTTAGGGGAGGGGGAAGCAACATGTGTACCCTCTATGTGCAGAGTTTTCTAGAATTCTCTTAAAACTTAGAGAACCCAATCAGGGAGACACTCTTCTCCACCTCCTCCTCATGTTCCTCATCACCACCAACATCACCATCATTTGTATAATTACCTTTTTACAGATGCGGAAACTGCAGTTCAGAGAGGGAAAGTGACTTACCTGGCATCACACAGCCAGTAAGAGGCCACTTCAGTCCCTTCCACATTGCAAAATGCTGCTTCCAAAGTCCAGCTCCAAGGAAGTTACCCAGCTTTTAGCACCTGCTCACTAACGGCAGTCCCGTACATTTGTCCAAGTATTTTATTAATGGCCACCTATAATGTTTATAACCTACAGACTCCTAAATATGTTCCTTTTATTTCATAATCTATTCCCCTTATGTCTTGTGTTTTCCAGTGATATATTTTAGATCTGAGGAAGTTTATATTTCAAAATGATTCATTCTGTTCTGCCAACTGCAAGGCAAGACTGCAATAAATGTTCTCTTGTTGATCAAGAGTGTGTATGTGTGAGCAGAAAGAAATACTATCTGAATTCACATCATGTTTTGGACCACCACCAACTAATACACTGACATGCCAATATACTGGATTGTTTACATACAAAGTAAATGTCAAGCAAAAGGAAAACCCTTTTGTCAGTTACTAGATATTCCTCTTACCTTCTGGGGCATGTCAGATTGAAGCAAAATACGCCTGCTTCATCCTGTCATTACATTTGACCTAAACTTCATTTAAAAGACTAGAGAAATCATTTTAAAGCTGTAGTATTGATTAGGCTTTAGAAAAGTATTTGCCTCAGAATTTGATTTAAGTCTTGCTCAACGTTCACTTGTCAAGAATGTAACAGCTTTACAAATGAAACTAAAAAGGAGACATTTAATTCTAATTTCATTTACAAAAAGATTTTATGGAAGTAGACAAATTGGAAGGGCAACAAATTATCCTCCCCTCAATGGCTCCAATGCCTGCCTTGGCCAGTTGGTCGGTAATCTGGCTGGGACATGACCAGGGCATTTACTGCTCGATGGCAAGGAGCACGTTTAAAGGCCTGTTGACAGCTGATATTAGAGCTTTCCTTATGTTTATCCTTCTCTTCCTCTTTCAACAAGAGATTCCTGTGAAGAGCCTTTCTGGCTTTATGATGCTGAGCAACTGTGGACTGCAGCCCGACTCAGCCCATGGGGAAGCCGGAATTTCCAGCAAGCTGTCCCTCACTCCCAGTGAGATCAAAAGGACGCAGACAGAGGCTCTCCCCGCCGATAGTGGGTCTTTAACCAGCCCTCCAGTGCGCTGGGGACTGCTGAGCTGGCCTTACTACCATGTACACTTGAAAGAACACCTCGCTCCTCCTGATCACTACTGGTTTCTACAGAAACAAGAAAGAATCTGTTCTTTTGCTAAAATTTTCCCCTAAAGCTTTTTCTAGCACTGTATAAAACATTTATTTTTTGCTATCACAGTTCTCCATTAATAGCATCATTTAACCAATCAAAGAACAATGGGCTGAGTAAAGATGAGCGTGTGCTTCGTTTTCAGAAATCAAATCCTCCACGCGTTAAGCAGCCGTGGTCAGTTCATCTCTCCTGGGTCACTTTAGGACTCAAGTATTTTAGAGTAAATACTTGAAACAATGGTGTATCAGAGAGTGAAAAGGGGTCAACGAGGTATCTACTCCACCATGAGCTGACTTTTCCACTTCAGAATGCTTCAGCAGTTACAGTATTTAAATGAACTCTGTCTCATCAGTGTCACCATAAATTATCCTTGAAAACTCCAGGGCTCCTGACCACAGGAATGTGAGTCACGGCCTTGATGCCTGTGTGGCTTTGCTGCGAGATAACGGCTGGGTTTATCTTCTCCAGGGACCACATTTGCTCCAGAGTTGCTAAGGCTAGTAAATACTGTATCTGTCCTCCTGTAATCACCAAGCGAACAGACTTGCCCTCCATCACATAAAACCCCCAGAGGTGTTAGGTCGTGAAAGGGGTATTGAACTAGTGCCATGCTTAAAATCTAAGATGGGAATCTCTGTGGCATAAATTCAGACCAAATCTGCTACATGGTTGCATGTGTCTCGTCTTCTATCAGATTCCATTCATTTATTCTTGCCTCAATAAATATTAATTGAGTGCCAGCTATGTGTTGGTCACAGGGTTTTAAGCACTGCAGGTAAGGTGCAACACTGAGCAACAGACACGGTCCCTGTCCACCCCAAGTTCATAGTCTAGCATGGAGATAGGCATTTTAAAAAAAATCATACAGTGAACTACAATTGTAAGAAATGCTGTGAAACAAAAGTACTGAGTGCCTAAGAAAAACTCTGATGGAGTCTAAGGGGCTGCAGAAACACCTACAAAGTAGGGTTCTGCTGCAGGTGAAATTAACTTGTAACTTGTGTATGTTTTGCAAAATCGTGGAACTGTCAGAGCTCGTGAGAGGTGAATGGCTCAGCTGTTCAGGATAAGTGGTTTTCTCAATCTGGAGTTTCTTAAGAATGAAGCCTCACAGGTTTCTTTAAAAACTAAAAATAAACTTATCATATGATGCAGCAAGCCCACTCCTGGGTATATATCTAGAGAAAACTATAATTTGAGAAGACACCTGCACCCCAGTGTTCATAGCAGCACTATTTACAATAGCCAAGACATGGAAACAACCTAAATGTCCATCAACAGATGACTGGATAAAGAAAATGTGGTATATATATGCAATGGACTATTAGCCATAAGAATGAAACAATTCCATTTGCAGCAACATGGATGGACTTAGAGATTATCATATTAAATGAAGTCAGACAAATATCACATGATATCACTTTTATGTGAAATCTAAAAACAAACGACACAAATGAACTTATTTGCAAAACAGAAACAGAGTCACAGACAGAGAAAACAAACTTATGGTTACCAAAGGGGAAAGGGGGTAGGAGGGATAAATTAGAAGTTTGGGATTAACAGATACACACTACTATATATAAAACAGACATACAACAAGGATCTACTGTACAGCATGGGGAACTATATTCAATTTCTTGTAATAATATATAACGGAAAAGAATCTGAAAAAAATATATATATGTATAACTGAATCACTTTGCTGTACACCTGAAACTAATAACGTAAATCAACTACAACATAAAATTTTTAAAAACTAAAATAAAATTTTTAAAAAATGAATGAAGCCTCATAGACTTCCTTGGTGGCTCATCTGCTGCTTGAACATATTATAACTCTGGGAGTTCCTTCTTAGCTACCAAGATATCTAAAGGACCACACCATAAAGTAACTCGCCCATAAGGCGGTCTTCAGCTGGGGAAGGGGGGAATGCAACTGTCACTGAAATGCTGTGTTTCATGTTCTGAATCAAATACAGAGTGAGCAGCAGAGTCTGAGGACTAACTCTCTATTCCCAGTGCACATATACAACAAAATAGATCCTTGGTATTCATGGATGATCCGGTTTTGCTATTCACACAACCATTTTCATATTTTTCACTCTTTTTTCTTTTATTCTGAATCTGAACTTTTGGGACAAAGTTAGTATCTGGTTAAATAAGAGACACAAATACATATTGGAAAAGAGCATGAGCTTAAAAGTCAGACACATTGGGTTTGAACCCCAACCACACCACTTATTAGTGTATAAACTTGTGCAAATCATGTAACATTTTTGAGTCTTGGATTCTGGTCTGTGAAATGGGGATAATAATAACTCATGAGGCTGTTGCAAATATTAAATGAGATAATGCATGTAAACTATTTGGCACAGAGCTTGGCTAAGAGTAAACATTCAGAAAACAAAGCCTTAGGATATGCACACACCCAAAAGTGCACTTTTAACTGACATATACTTCTATACATATTTTATAAATATGTATATGTGTGTTATACCTTCTTACCTTTTTGCTACTGTGAAAATAAATGGACATCTCATTTAAAATGGAGTCAGGAAGCCCTGAAGGGGGAGCTCTTGCACACTTGCAGACCCCAGCAGGAAGAAATGTACCTTGCTCTCTCTCCAACAAGAGAAAGCTTACTTTACACACCCCAGCAGGAGGAAGAAAGATCTTCTCTTTGCCCAGCAACAGCCCAGCCAATGAGAAACTACCACACTCGGCCAATGAAAAGCCACCGCCACCATGAATTCACAGTCTACTCCAATAAACTTCCACTCAAAACAGTCCCTCCCAACTTCCTCCTTTTTTCTATAAAAGAACTCTCCTTTCCTTTGTTCTCCAGACTCGCCTATGGCTTGCCATAGTTTGCTTGTCCTGAATTGCAATTCCTCTGCTATTCCTAAATAAACTCATTTGGCTGGTAAAACAACTGGCCACTTTATTTTTAAGGTTGGCAATACATGGTTTCAGAAATTGGATCCGAAGGCAACAAGCCCCCGAGGAACTTACGACTCCCAGAACTGTGCGAGGTGCTCGCTTGAGCTGCTTGCACACTCGCCTTCTGTGAGTTATCTGTTTCCTTTAAGTTCAGTTAAGTCTTCTCTGGGATCCAAGCTCCTCTCTTTGGTCAAGCACTCTGACTTCATTTGGCATCTGTTTTTAAGACAGCATCACCCTTTCTAGTGAGTACTATTTTCTAAACTTCTGAATTTTCAGCAATGGAATCCAACTCTGCTAAATTCTCTCAGGAGTACCCCCTTCTGGGACCCTGACTTTGGTTTTATGTTTAAAAATTATGCTTCCTCCTTATGTGTATTTTAAATTGACCAACTTAACCAAAAAATGATTTAGAACTTCAATGGCCATTATGGAGAACTTTTGACCTCCCCAAACTTGTTTTTCTGAGAACTAAATTAGAAGACCATGGCTTTAAAATTAAACAGACTGAATGGGATGCCTATTTTAATTGCTACCTGGAGGCTTCCAAATGCATTCAAGACTCTAAAATCACCTCTTTACAAAATATCATTTCTAAATTAACTGAGGCAAATAAACAATTGGGGGAAAAAACAGAAAGCTTCTGAGGCCTCTTTTTCCCCTCCCCCATCCTCTATGTCTCCAGGTGGACAGCAGCCATCTTGTGCCAAGGCCCGGCCCCTCTTCTCTTCCGTGCTGTCCCTACGTCCTCATTCTAATCCTCTCGCTGACCTTCCCTTTTTCTCTGAACTTCTCCCCCACTTTCTCCTCCCCTGAACCTATTAAAACCTGCCCCTTTAAACCAGGCCCTCTGAGGAGCCAAATGGTAAACTCCTCATTTCTTACGCTCCCTGGGCTAAAGCTGAACTACAAGCTATAGTCAGAGTTTCCCAAAGTAACAGAAGTTCCCCACGAGTTTGTTGAGGAATTTAAGATGGACACTCAAACGTAAGCTGGTTTCTCTGACTTATGTCAGCTGGTTTACATGCTTGTCAGTAAAAGTCAAGCCCAGCCCTGGACGAAGACTGCCCACTGGGAAAATCATGAAGCGTCCGCAGGAGTACAACCAGGAGACCACCGCAGCCTGCTGCTTTAATTATGCGGTCAGGCTCAGGGAATCGCCAGGTGACTCCATTTGGCAACCTCTAGGGCTTTCCCAAAACCTGTTGATTGGAATAAGATTCAGGCTTGCCCTCAAAAACCCAAATAACCTGTGCACAACTATCACAGTCAACTCCAAATTGTTTTTAAGGAAAATTCTGGTCTCCCTACCTGAATCCACTCAGGTAGCCTTTACCTCTATGTTCACAAACAGGCTAAACCAGGATCTTTCTCTTCTAGTTAAAAGGGATGGAATGGGAACCTACATCCACACCAGATCTAGTTAATTTAGCAAACCAGCTCGCCTGCACCCTGGATGATTCAACTAAAATACCACTGAAATCCTCAATTTTAAACTAAAAGAAAAAAAAAAAATGGAGGCCCCTAAACAAAAACAAAAGCCTCCTGGCTTCTGCCACTACTGCAAAAAGCCAGGACATTGGAAAAAAGACTGTCACAAATTTAAGCACTCCAGGCACCTTCAGCCCTCTAACTAGCCTTTCCAATGCCCTCCTAACCCCCAGTTATGAGGCTCTGAGGAACTACGGGGGCTCTTCCAAATCCTCACTTTTCATTGGCTTGAAGAAACATTCTCCAGATCGGGAATGAATCCATCTATGACCTTACTGACACAGAACTACACTCTCAGTGCTCAGTGCCACTGGTATTAAACAGCCCCTGCCTCAGAGTACTAAGGGGGTTCAAATTGGGGGGGATCTCAAGTAAACTTCAACAGGTTCCTGTTTCTAAACCCATCTCCTTTTGTTTAGGCCCTCTAAGAGATACCCAACCTTTTCTCCTTATTTCCTCCACCCCTACTCATTTACGGGGCTGACATTTCATAGAAAAAGACCATGCTGAAATTTCTTTCTCCCAAAAAAAGGAAAACAATTCTAGAATTTGATAGCAGCAACCAAAATAGCCAACTACTGAGTGAATCAAATGACCCTTCAACATCTTTTTTTTCTCTTGCTCCATCTCTGATGGCACTGGAGCTGATTCTAAGGAAACTTAACCATTTGTCCCTGTTAGATCAGCTGCCACTCTTCTTCAGGGCAAAATCCTCAACTGATATTGGCAGATTCCAGAGTATAGCTCCTATTAAGATCCAAACAGATCCCTCAAAGCACCTCCTCAGAATTAACCAATACCCTATATAAAGGCCATCCAGTGTATTAAGCCAGCAAGATGATTATAAGACGTGTACTAGTCCCTGTACCATCCCTATTTTACCTCAAAAGAAACCCAATGACCACGGATGGAGATTTGCCCAAGACCTCCAAGCCATAAACAAAATTGTCATACCTTGTCACCCTGTTGTTCCTAATCCCCATGCTTTTTTAGCCTTGTGCCCATCAAAACCAAAGTTTTCACTGTGAGTAAATTATGTAGCACCTTCTTTAGCATCCCTGTAGAGAATGCTAATCAGTATCTCTTTGCCTTTATTTGGGAAGGGCAACAATATACCGGGACAGTAACGACCCAGGGTTTTACCAAAGTCCTTCTTACTTCTCACAAAACTTAAGAGCTGATTTAGATGATATAAAATGTTCTGGAGGCTCTACTTTATTAAAATACATAGATGACATTCTTCTCTGCTCCCCTTCCCAGGTCTTTATTCAGGAAGACAGCATCCACCTATTGAAGCTTTTAGTCTCAAAGGGACATAAAATTTCTAAGGAGCAACTGCAATTTGCTCAAACCCAGCTTCATTATTCCAGGCACCTGATCATGGGAAAAGGGCTGCACCTTGATCCAGATCGTCTTCACGGCATCGTGAACTTCCCAAACTCCAAACCAAATGCCAACTGTGAGGTTGTCCTTGGCTCACTGGTGATTGCCAGAAAGGGATTCTGAACTTTTCTCTCATGGCCCAGTCTTTACATGCCTTACTAAAGAACATGAAACCTGACCCTTATTACTTGGGAAGAACCAGATGATCCAGCTTTTAATACCTTAAACAAAAGCTTGAAAAATCCCCCTGCCCTTGAGCACCGTAATTATCCACTTCCCTTTTCCCTCTTTATGTAGGAGAAGGAGGTAAGTGCTCTTGGAGTAGTCACCCAAAAACATGAGGACCACCATCGCCCCATAAGGTACCAGAGTCAGCAGCGAGGCCCTATGGCATAAGGACATCCACCTTGCTTCAGAGCCACTCCCGCCACTGTCCTTTTAGTTAAGGCCACAAAAGAGATAGTCATGGGATCCCCTCTGACCATTTTTGTACCCCAAGCAGTGGAGTTCTCCTGAATTCTCACCAACTCAACACCCTTCAACCACTTGTCTTCCTATGAAATCCTCAGGGTAACCAGTCCTCATATAACTCCTTCTCACTGTAATGACCTTAATTAGCCTTGTCACCTTCTTCCCTTCTCTGCACACTGTACTCCTCGTGGCGCTCTGACAGATCACCTCTTGACCCCTCGTGATGTTTTATAGGAAACTCCTTTAACCGATGCTGAGTTTTCATGGCTTACTGACTGTTCTTAAAGAATGAAAATGGTAAATGCTGGATATGCAGTTGTAAGTCCTTTTGAAGTCATCAAGGTGGCATCTTTGCCTTTGGCAACCTCGACCCAACAGGCTGAATTATACGATCTTAGTCAGGCTTGCACTTTAGCAAAGGGCAAAACTGCAAATATCTATGCAAATATCTATACGCCTTTCGAGTGGCTCATGACTCTGAGATGCTATGGGAACAGCGAGGCTGCCCTACTTCCAGTGCGGTAAAGTTTTAAATGGTTCTTCTGCCTAGGATTTATTAGATGCCGTGCTCCTGCCAGGCACGTGAGCTGTTATTAGGGTCCCTGGGCATTCCAAACTGGACTCCCTGGAAGCTAAAGGAAACCACACCACAGACATTTCTGCCAAGAACGCTGCTCTTAAAAGAACCAAAACCCAAACCTCTGTCATGGTCCAAAGGGATGTTTCCCCAAATGATAACTTAGAGAAAATGGCCAGAGAAACCCAAGAATTGGCTCCAGAAAAGGAAAAACAAGATTGGAAATCTAGTAACTGTTGCTCTGATAAAAAGAGAGAACTCTAGTTTGGGCCAAATAACAATCCAGTGTTGTCAGAGACTCTAAAATTGCCATTTCTGACTACTGTATATGCATGAAACCATGGGTCTGTGGATAAAATGTAATGTTTATGAATCAATACTGGTGGAGAAATATTGATAAAGCCACAAAAAATGCATGCTTTGCCTACCCCACCTGCCCAAAATATAATTCAGGAGAACCTGTCAACAGTGCTCCCGAATACTTAAAACTGCGCAGTGGACCAATGGACCATTGCAGGTTTGGCAAATGGATTTTATTCAGTTTCCCCCATCACATGGATATAAATATGTTGTAGTCATGGTTTGTATGTTTTCCCACTGGGTCTTAGCCTTTCCACGTAGACAAGCTACTGCCTCTTCTGTGGCTAAAATTCTTTCAGAAAAGATTACCCTTACCTGGGGGACCCCTCTTAAGCTCCATGGCAACCGGGGAACCCATTTTCCTGCAAACATTACAGCAAGTTTGTGTTGTTTGGCCAGTCCTAGTGCATTTTCACGATGCTTCCCACCCTCAATCCTGAAGGCTGGTCAAACGCACTAATGGCATCATTAAGTCTCAATTTGCAAAATTTGTAGAAACCCTTCAAGCACCCTGGCCGAAGGCACTGCCATTAAGTCCTTCTGAAACTCATGTCTAAACCCTTTTGGAAACCATAAACCCTCTCACCCTTTGAGATAATCACAGTATGCCCAATGCACCCAGCTCCTGCTTCTTTTGATCCACAGCTGATAAAAGGAAATTACACTTAAGTATTGTAAAGGCTTAATTGCTTCTGTTGAAAATAACCGTGCTTTAGTAGAGCAATCTTTTCACAGCGTCTCCCATCTTCTCAGGAGGTGAAGACTTTAAGCATCACTCCTTTTAACCTGGAAATTTTGTCTATTGGACAAGACATCTCCAGAAAGACTCTCTTCAACCTCATTGGAAAGGCCCCTATAAGGTGCTGTTAAGCAACCTGTGTGCTGCCTAACTCCAAGGAATAGACTTTTGGATTCATGTGTCACATCTAAACCTGGACTGGACTTGCATACCATCTGGTGGCCTGAAAATAAACATTTTCAGGAATTAAAGTAGATGACATCTGCAGGAGACAGCTTTCCCAATATGACCAGACCAAGCCTGTATAACTTTTTTCTCACTGTTCCTTCTTACCTTATTCCCTCCATCTCTTTATTGGAAAGGCAATATTTTATCCACATTTCCCAATCTACTGAGAAAAGAGGAAGTCGTTCTGACTATTGCATCTGTCACCAGAAACTCCAATCTGTTCATGATGTTGGAGATCCTTTGTTATTTTTTTTCTTTTTCTTTTAACATTTTTTATTGAGTTATAGTCATTTTACAATGTTGTGTCAAACTCCAGTGTAGAGCACAATTTTTCTGTTATACATGAACATATATATATATATTCATTGTCACATTTTTTTCTCTGTGAGCTACCATAAGATCTTGTGTATTTTTCCCTGTGCTCTACAGTATAATCTTGTTTATCTATTCTACATTTTGAAATCCCATCTATCCCTTCCCATCCTCCGCCCCCTTGGCAACCACAAGTTTGTATTCTATGTCTATGAGTCTGTTTCTGTTTTGTATTTATGCTTTGTTTGTTTTTTTAGATTCTACATATAAGCGACCTCAAATGGTATTTTTCTTTCTTTTTCTGGCTTACTTTTACTTAGAATGACATTCTCCAGGAGCATCCATGTTGCTGCAAATGGCATTATGGTGTTGGTTTTTATGGCTGAGTAGTATTCCATTGTATAAATATACCACCTCTTCTTTATCCAGTCATCTGTTGATGGACATTTAAGCTGTTTCCATGTCTTGGCTATTGTAAATAGTGCTGCTATGAACATTGGGGTGCAGGTGTCTTTTTGAAGTAGGCTTCCTTCTCGATATATGCCCAGGAGCAGGATTCCTGTGTCATATGGTAAGTCTATTCCCAGTCTTTTGAGGAATCTCCATACTGTTTTCCACAGTGGCTATACCAAACTGCATTTCCACCAGCAGTGTAGGAGGGCTCCCTTTTCTCCACAACCTTTCCAGCATTTGTCATTTGTGGATTTTTGAATGATGGCCATTCTGACTGGTGTGAGGTGATACCTCATTGTAGTTTTGATTTGCATTTCTCTGATAATTAGCGATTTTGAGCATTTTTTCATACGCTTATTGATCATTTGTATTTCTTCCTTGGAGATTTGCTTGTTTAGGTCTTCTGTCCATTTTGGGATTGGGTTGTTTGTTTCTTATTAAGTTGTATGAGCTGCTTATATGTTCTGGAGATCAAGCCTTTGTCAGTTTCATTTGCAAAAATTTTCTCCCATTCCGTAGGTTGTCTTCTTGTTTTACTTACGGTTTCCTGGAGATCCTTTGGTTTTACCCATAATCAATTTCTCATTAGTCCCAGATCCTACTGTCAGTTGTATGCACAAGCTGACAGATGTTACCTATCTGGTTAGGCTGTTCTGGCCACGTGTTCCCATACCTTGTTTCAAATATTCTCCAACCATAACCAAACTAGTTCAGCTGAACACCTCCACCTTGGCACTCTTTTTCTTATTTAAATATGACCTGTTCCCTTGCACCCAAGGGAAATTCAAAGATGCTAACTCCTCTTTTCAAGGCTTTTAGAAAAGACCCCTTTAGGTTGGGATGGTACCTTACAGAATGTCATCCCAATTCCTCTGAACCCTGGCTTGAAAAGGTCAGTCAGGAAATTCCAGCTAATAAAGGTATCAATAATCACACCTTAGCTAGAGTCTTCTGTGTGACACCTGGTTTTATTTTTGTCCGTGGTGGTTGGCATTTCTCTTGGCCATATGTATGTTTAGATAGCTGGGAAACTGGAGATCAGTGCTTACTGGCACATTTAACTGACCCTGTCAACATTCATAACATATCAGAAACCTACCACTGGTTCTCTCTATTAAACCTCCATGGCCACCTTAAATGGAATCTTCCATGAGGCATACATGACTCTAAGTTTGCCTCCATAGGGAGAGCCCTTCTCCTGTGGGTCAGAGTAAATGCCAATGAATGCATGACCAGAAATCTCTCCCTAACATTATGTTCGCTAGCCAACTCCACAGCCAAGGCAGTAGCATCCCCAAAATAATCACTTGATTCACTGGCTAAAGTGGTTTTGGACAATTGTAACAGCCCTTGATTATCCACTTGCTGAACAAGGAGGTGTTTGTGTGATAGCAAATACCACCTGTTACTCATGGATAAACGCTTCTAGGAAGGTGCATATTCAACTACCCAAGATCAGGGAACCAGTACACTGGTTACAAAAAATTCCACCTAACTCTCCATGGTCCTTTGATTTGTTCATTTGGCTACCTTCAGGTCTAGGCAAATGGTTTAGAACAATCATACAACTTGGATTTGTCATGTTAACTTTCATTCTGCTTTGTATAATTATTTTTTAACTTTATACATGTTGCCTGTCAAGTCTCTGCAGAACTGATGCACCAAATAGACAGATGTTATCTCAGTGCTTCAAGGTGACCTCCAGTGCTTTGATAAGACATACACTTTAGATCAGAGGTGCTTGAGTTCTCCTTCCTCCCCTTTCTTGTTACCCAAATGTGGCCTCAATGGTTTCCAATATGTGTGCTTTCCCTCAGACGTGGGACATGATGACCAGGAAAGGTCCTTTTTGGCACCAAGGGACAAAGCCACCAAAACCTGACTCTTGATCAGTAGTGCTTTAAAGGAAAGATCTTGATCCCAAAAGAGGGGAATGTAAAAATAAATAAAGGAAACCTCACTTAACATGGAGTCTGGACGCCCTGTAGGGGGAGCTCTTGCGCACTACCACTCCACGCCACTTGCAGGCCCCAGCAGAAGTGTACCTTGTATTCCCCAACTGGAAGAAGCTTCTTTTACACACCCCAGCGAGAGGAAGACAGATTTTTCCCTTTGCCCAGCAACAGCCCAGCCAACGAGAAACTGCCAAACTCAGCCAATGAGAAGCTGCCCCTGCCCTGAATTTCTTCTAGTCTCCAGTGAACTTTGTTCAAAACAGCCCCTCGCAATTTCCCCCTTTCCTTTATAAATGAAGGTTCCTTTCTTTATTTCCTGGACTCACTTATGGCTTGCTGTAGTTTTCTTGTCCCAAATTGCAGTTCCTCTGTGATTTCTGAATAAATTGATTTGGCTGGTAAAATAAATGGCTATTTTATTTTTAAGGCTGACACTATATACATACAGCCTACCTTACTGATATAGAAACTCCGCCATATTGACATCTATATATATATATACGCACACACATACATATACATGTACATATACACACGTACTTCTGACAGCCTCGTTGATCTTTCTATCCCCAGGATTAAGCTCTGAGCCCAACACATAGTTGTTATGCAACAAACAGTTGTTGGAAGAAGGGAGAATAGAAATAAAAATATATTTTAGAGTTTAAAAATATGGAGGTTCTGTGTTAACATGCTCTCCTCAAAGACATGTTGACTGGGTTGACAAGGGTTTCTAATTATCCTTTTCCAATACCTTTGGACCCGATTCTTCTGTCAACTCTTAAGCAATATCAATGAAACAGAAATAACTGTAATCAAATGCTCACTGGGCCATAAACCTACTTGCAAGCATATGGATAACTACATTATATTTGCACCCCTAAGGTTTGTTAAACATCTGAGAATGAAAAAAACTAATAAATACGAGATTTATTTTTATCATTATTAAATTAAAATGGAAAAAGCTAAAGATAGCAGAGAACCTAAAAACTGAAACTAATGTATTCAAACAACTATGTATTTAAAAATATGGCTAATGACCTTGAAATTTTTCTAGTTGTTTCCTAGAAATCAACCCTAATAAAACTAAATCATCCCTAATAAAAATATTCATAAATTTTTCCTGCTGATGCCTTTAAGGGAATATTGAGTAAAGTGTTTGAAAGAGTCAGTTTTTTAACAACCTAAGAAAATAATGTCCAGGGGACAGAATGTGTTTTTATCATATATAAGATGAATTACATAATGCTTCTTTAAGCAGAGAAGTATTTAAGTATATACCATGGCAAAATCTTAGGCTGCAGTCACTAAATCAAACGTTGCCAGTTTTCTGGGTTGAGAATGGTCAGTCATTAGCATAATTTCGAACATAACATAAACCAGAGGAAAGTATAAATTCAACCTGGAGAAATCCAGGAAGGCTGCTTGGAGGAGGCTCCACTCGAGCTGAACACTGAAGGATAATTAAGTTACCAGTGATGGAAAAGGTGAGGAAGATATGTTCCTGATCATTGGAAGAGCATAAGTAAAGGCACAGATGAGGAAGGAAAGAACAAAGAGTAAGTAATTAAACATGTGAAATGGTGTAAAATGGCAAAGCAGAAGATGCGGTGAGAAAGGGAGATGAGGCCACATTAAGATGCCTCGAAAACAGCACACTGAGTAATGTCGATGCTTTTTTTCTCTCATCAAGAAGGAATTACCAAATGCTTTGGAGGTAAATACTTTACTTCCAGACAGTTCATTACCCCTATTGCATCAAATGAATGAGGCAGCTCCTCTAAAATTACATAGGCATTTTGGACTTCACTGTCTTAATAATTTCTTTATTAGTTATTGAATACAGTCTAATGAGAGTATATCTGTCATCCCAAGTGTCTTAGACATGAACAAAATTTATATTTAAAATGTATCTGGGATTGAATTCAAATGATCAAATAGAGTTGAAAGTTAGTCCTAAACACTATGATATTGCCAGACAGGTAAGTGCCCCTATACATTTATTAAATCTGCCCACAGTGAGGAGAATATTATTCACAGCACATTTGTTGTTTTGTTCTATTGTATTTTTCCCTTCTGGATGTACTGAGGTTTCCATCCAACTCTGCAGAGATTCCTTTATTTTATTTCCTCTGTTTGTATCCCCTTCATTTTCATGTTAACCTTTGGAAATAAAAGACAGGCAAGTTCTAAAGAGGATCAGCTGTCTTTCCTTCCTTCCTTTTCAACAAGCATTTACCAAGCAGCTGTGATGTGCCAGACACTGACTCTGACACTAGACGCACCAGAAGGAGTAAGACAGAGCGCCGTGTCTACCCTCAAGTAGTTCACAGTCTCGTTGGGGAGATAGCCCAGGCTGAAATTCAGTCCCAAGACACTTGGAAGCTTACCAACGGGTGTATGGAATGGGGAGTAAAAGGTTCCCATTGACATGCTGGGAAAAGTTTTATTTTGTTCTTGTCTCATGAAAGATAAAACTGATCATTCTTTGGCAAAGACTAGTTTTTTGTTTTAGAAAAACCATTTTGATGGACTCTAGTTATCTAGACATACAGCATAATAAATGGCGCTATTATCTGCCTGGTCACTCAAGACAAAAATGGAGAGGGCATGCCCAAGTCCTCCCTTTCCCTCATCCCCCTTCCCCCATCCCCCCCCCACTGGATCCCTGGGCAACTCCTACTGACTCCACCTCCAACGTATCTCCTGCATCCATCCGCGCCTCTCCACCCATGCGCACCACCATCATCACTCGCCAGCCCTACTGCAATAGCCTCAACAGCTGGCCTCCATTGCCTCCTTCTCCACCTCTCTATGGTGTATTCTCCAAAGGTGCCCTTGTAACCTGGAAGTCAGATCATGATTTTCCCCACTTCCACTCCTCCAATGGCTTCCACTGCGGGTGGAATACAATTCAGTTTGCTCATCCCAGCCTTTGAAGTACCCACTGACCTGGTCCTTGCCCACCTCCATGACCTCAGTGTCCAGAAGGTTACCCTCCTTATTTAACAAGGCTCATTTTGTTCCTTGGACAAGCCAAGCATGTCCCTGCCTCAGGGCCTTTTAGATTCCGCTGTGATCTCCTTGAACAGCTTCCCCCAGATCCTCACTTCAGCAGCCTGCACTCATCATTCAGGTCTCAGCTCGACCAGGGCCCTTTCTGACAGCTAAAGCTAACGTCGGCCTCTTCCATTTCTGGAACCACATCACATCATCTGATGGTACTGCCTTCAAATCACTGACTGCGATCAAAAATGAGACTGTCCGTTGCCTTTTTCACATCTGCCCCCTCCGACTAGAAAGTAAGCTCCATGAAAACTGCACCAAGTTCCCTACCAGGCCCTTAGCCCCTAGCTTGGGGCCCAGCAAACAGCAGGCCCTTTGCAAGAAGTGGGGAAGAGAAGGAAAGGAGGGAAAGAGGAAAGGAGGAGGGAGGGAGGAGAGTGGTTCTACTATTCTTGGGAATATCAGTGAAATCACCTGCCATGTGAGTACATCTGTTTGAGGTTCCTTTTTCTTGAATGGTTGAGCTGGCCTGTCTGTAGCCTCAGCTGCCATAGGGCTTCGGACAGGGAAGGGAGCATGGTTCAGTCAAGGGACTTCATCACCCACTTGGCAAACCTGACTCCCTCCTGATGCTCAGGACCGAGAGTCTCTAGAACCAGTCCTCCCTGTGGGACTGCGTGTCCCAAACCCAGGGTCCCAACTGACATGAGGATGTAGGCAGGGCCAATTGTGGAAGGTGTCAACCCGCAGGTTAAGTTCTAAAAGACACAAAGGTTATTTTCACTTATTTACTGAACTCCTTCATTCACTCGGTTGTTTTTAACAACCAGCAAATACGTTCTGAGCACCTACTGAATGGCTGGCATAGTGGATAAAAAGATGACATGGTCTTTATCCTCAAGGAAGCCATCGTTTTCTGGAAGAGGCAGACACTGCAGACAAATCACTGCAGTCAACCATGGGAAGCGCTGCCGGGGGAGCTGCAGAAAGCACTGTGGAAACCCGGAGGTAAAATACACCGGGACTAGGACGCCCATGGAGGTGGGGAGACAGAAATCGGGGAAAACTCCAGAGAGAGGGTATTAGAGCTGGGCTTTCAGGGTGACCAGAAGGTGCCCAAGAAACCCAGTCATCAAGCGAATTGGCATTTGAAGGCAATATTTTTTTTGAAAAAAATCAAAATTCATGCAATATTTTCTTCCTTTTGCCTCAGGCTCCAACGTCCCTCAGGGCAGTACTGCTACTGATCCTGTCTTCCTTTAAAAATTAGATCTTTTGTTGGGGAGGGCACAGCTCGGTGGCACAGTGCCCGCTTAGCACGCACAAGGTCCTGGCTTCAATCCCCAGTACCCCCATTAGAAATAAGTAAGTAAATAAACCTAATTACCCCTAAAATAAATTTTAAAATTAAAGAAAAAAACAGTAATTAGATCTTTTTTTAATCATAGATATTTCACATTAATTTTGATTTGTTTACAGAGACCCCCATTAAAATATTGTTTATCTCAATTACAGATTTTGGGGCGCCACCTGAAATGCTGGGCTGGGGTGTTTCACCTGCCTTCCCCTCGCGATAGCCTTTCCCTAAGCCCGGCATTCGGTGTGATGGGGAGTAGATAGTCCACTTTTCCACGCAGTTGACTAGAACAGACCAATGCGAACTGCCACACTCACTTCCCCAGCATCGCCTAAAGAAGGCAGTCAAACCAGTCTTCTGGGAGTGGAAACCTCACCGGTCACTCCCATGTTCCTTCCATGTTCCTTCCATTGTCTGGCGTATAGAAGCCACCAAGAACTGAGCACGCGGCATTGGAAGGCCAGCCCCCTGGCCTCCCAGCACCTGCGATTCCTGGTGTCTGTTCATGGCTTTCCCCTAAGCGAAGTCAGGACCTCAGAAAATGGTCATCCTTGCTCAACAGAAAGTGGAATGGCATCCGTGGCTAGTTTCCTCCCTTTCACTAAATGAGTGCATCTGGCCCGGGGAAATACGCTCCCTTTAACTGAGTAAAGCTAAAGGGCTGGTGCCAGTCTCTCCGGGGGTTGGGGGTGGGGAGCCATTCCTCCCAAAGATTCCAAGCTATAATTTTTACATTACAGTGTTATTACCAAGAGGTGGTTTTGTGTGCCACATCCTTTTCCGTTTCTCTTCTTATGTATCTGGAGACAGACAAGAGAGCATGTGTACTCTCTATTATTTCTTCTAAATATTCCTCTTGTTTGAAAGGGGAGGGTGGGCCTGGGGACCACCTTGCCCACCTTGGTGACAGTGCCGCTCTATATAGGTCTGTAAATCAGCCTCTGGCTTCTGGCCTCAAAGATACAGCATGGTGAGCAGGGAAAACACTTAGGTCTACAAAACTGCCTCTCACTCTTAGAGCTCATAACCTCATTGATTTCAGGCTGGATTTACAGCATCATTTGTTCCTGAAAATAGCTACCCACCTGCATGACTCTACCAGGAGAAGGTAAAATAGAACGAAGCCAGGCAAAATAGAAAGGGAAAAGAAAAATCAAACCGAGTGAGGGCTTGACAATTTCACTGCTCTTGCCCTGATTCTTCTGTTTGTTTAGTTCACCTTGCTCTATAAAACTTGCCTGAACAGTCCTGATTTTCGCCTTCCTCCTCCAAAGGCATGGCTAGGATGCTCGGAACCAGTCATCTGTGACTCTACCCATGACCCACGTCTTTGTCAAATGCAGTGAAGCCTCGGATGGGGTGAAATCTCAGATCAGCCTGAGTTCAAATCCCAGCGTGGCCCTTTACAAGGCCTGTCCCTTGAGCAAGTTACTGAATCTCTCTGTGGATGTAACCGGCACTATTGCAAAAGATGGGTGCCTAAGGTTCTCAAAAAATTATGGGTGAATGAGATAAAGCGTAGAAAACACACTGCCTGACCATGGCAAATACTCACTAAAATGCTAGCTATTATTATGAACAAATATTTTTGAGAATATTTACATTCATTTAAATACAAAGATATATTTGAGGAACTGTTTTTAATATGAACAACAGGTCAGAACAATTTTAAGTGTCATTACAGTCAATTACCTAGAATTTGTAAGAAATATCCTCTCACAACATTGTAAAATGATTATAAATCAATAAAAAGTGTTAAAAAAAAAAAAGAAATATCCTCTGATTGAAATGGAGTAGAACCTCAAAATAATGGGACTCTTCATAGACCAAACTAGCAGACATTTGACATTCAAATGAATGCTGGCACCTTTGAAGCAGCACCATGAGGAAACTGTCCCCTGTTTTCAAGGAGACAGACATTGCTCAACCGACTTTGGAATTCGTCTGAGGGAATTACCTTCAGCTATAGTTATGAACCAGGCATGAAAATGAGGCTCATTATTTTCCAGCCACAGCTCATTCATTCTTCAGTAAAATGTGCATTCAACCTTATCAACCTTCTTCCTCACCAAATCTGGCTCCAAATTATTTTGGTTGCTTCAGGAGCCAAAAACCAAAAATAAAACAAAAAACAAAACAAAACAAACAAACAAACAAACAAAAACCACCATTGCTATGCAGAGATGAAAATCTGAGGTCTCTAATGATATTCCAGAAGAACAAGGCATGGATTCCAAAAGCCACTCACAAAGACGGAATCACCAACTCTTAACAAGTCTGCCTTGGTTAGGCAGCCCTGTTGGAAATCAGGCAGTGCCTCCTTGAGGATGCCACTTTGGATGGAGCCAAACTCAGGTTGATTGGGTACCACCCGCCACTCTTGACACGGCCATTCAGTAATAGCCACTTTCTACTTTCTGGTCAACATTAGAAAGCCTATGAAAGGGAGGCATGGCCGTTTGTAGCAAGTCTATTTCCTAATTAAACACTCTGACCATTCCCACATTTTGAAAATTAATCACTGCCTATGTTGAGCATCTACACAGAAACAATGATCTTAACAAGAATAAGCCCTCTGAAATCATATCTTTTTAAAGTTACTCAAAAAGTGGGAAGGCCATTCAGTTTCAATCGAGCAAGACAGAGAATGCAAATATTTTCTAGAGGAAGCACTCTGCAGGCAGAAGATAAACTTCCTCCACACAGGGTTAATAACGAAAATGCTGATACAACCTTAAGTATGGTGGCGCCCGGAACCAGTGCTATAATTAATCTAAATGTACTGTAATTACACTAAATGTTACTTCTGGAGAATAGTCCCAAATCATGCGGCTTTTTTATGCTTAGATAACATGCAGTTTATTTCCAATCATGGATGTAGGCATGATTTGCTAAAGGAACATTAGGTCTGGAAGCAATATCTTAATCAAATCAGAATTTCTTCTGTAAAACAAATCTTTGGCTTTTGAAGAATTAGCAGCATCTAATGCCTTAGGGTAGAGATGTGAAACTGAGCTGAAACCCCCACCCCTGGGTCTCTCCCCCTGGCTTCCACTCATTCACACGTATGTCCATGTGGCCCCTACACTTTCTATGCTCATAAACCACCACAGCTATGTCTAAATTATGCCCTGAAAACCCCGCATAGAAAAATCCATTGTAGGAAAGTTCACCTTGTATGGTTTATTCATTTCTTCAGAACAGAAGCTGGTTCCTTTTAGAAGGAACTCATCTAAACAAAACCTAATAGCAAGCGTCCATAAATTAGAAGGTTATTGGTATGTGCATAATTTGATGCATAAAAACTGAATGAATATTCCAGGGCTGAAAATGCAGGCTCTTACATATGCAGAAAGATTTTGTGGGTTTTTTTTGTGACTTTAGTTTTGTATGGGAGGACTGACTGGGATGGGACACCTACAGTCATTGGCTGCTGTCATCTTTCTGTTTGGTGGCTCTTCTCTGCACTCATCTCCCCCCCGTTGGGGACTTCAGCAGGCGCTCGACACGCAGCTATGGAGCGAACATCACACGCCAGGCCTGGTTCAGGAGGCTGTGCATTCAGTGAAGCCAACAAAAACCGAAGTCTGAGCAGCACTGCAAAAGGACTTAGTACAGGAACAGGGTGAAAGACTGAGGTACGGCATGGTCCCTAATCTCACAGTCTGAAATCTGGACGGTAAAACATGGCAAATGCAAATTAAACCAAAGTGTCTTCCATCATCCCCACAAGTGAACAGTCTCTTCTGGTTTTATTTAAATATTTGAATAACCCCCAATATTGGTTAACATTGAAGATGCTTTTCAAACTGTTGTCAGTAGGAGTGAGATCGTGGGGAGGTCCCCATTCTACCCCTCCAATCTTGTCCCCGCTACTATCCCCACCCCCACCCCCAGGCACCTGTAAATTTGACTTAAATGGCTCACTCTTTCCCAGCAGCACCGGGGCCTTTCCCATGTCTGCCTCTCCTCGTGAGAAAAGGACTACTGATCCCTGAACCCCGATACCCATCCCCAGCTGTGGGAGGCCACAGGCCGTGCCGTGGTGTCCCTAGCAACTAGCCCAGCACCCCACATGTAGTAGGTGTTTTAAAGTCTTTGCTGAACAAATGAGTGAATGAATAAGCCAATCATTGCAACAGGTTTTTAATAATCTTTCCTTGTCTGAGTCTTTGACATCTCTGGTAGGTAGGTATCATTATCACTGCTTTACGGATGACAGAAAAGAGGCTTAGAGATGTGAGGCGACTGGCCAAGGTGACACAGCCTAGACTTGGTGGAGCCGGCCATCAGTCTGACTGTTAATTCATGCTCTAGTCCTTCTCTATCCCTGTTCTTTCTGCTGGTCCCTTTGCCTTGTCAACTTCTAACCATGCTTTAAAGGTTAGGCCTCATCTTCCAGAAGCTGCCTCTAATCCAAGGGCTATGTCATATTTCTCTGAAATGCTACTTAAAAGCATCTTCTTCCACTGGGTTGTGAGCTGCTCCAGGACTGCGACGATGTCCCTGTTTTTGTCTTGCCAGTACTCTGTAGGTCCCCTGTGCTCAGCAAGCACTCGGGAGTATGAGTGGAAGGAAACTGAGGGGTGGGGATGGGGAGGAAATGAACAGACGACAAAGAATGGGTTGAGAGCACAGCTTAAAGCTCAGATCATGTCGCAGAAGGGACCTGTCTGCCTCTGTCTGCAGGGACCCAAATTCAATGTCACTGGAAAATGGAAACCCAGGGAGGGCGTCCTGTACCAGCAGCCTCTATGGCTTCAGCCCCACCCCTTTCAGAGAAGGTCACAGTAAATTTTATGTTATGTGTATTTTACTACAATGTTTTTTTCAAAAAGCTAGCATCCTAATTGAGATGTGTTCCAAGTATAAACTCTATATCAAGTTTCAAAGACTTGTTACCAAAAAAGTGTAAAATTTCTTAGATAATTTCTATGTTAATTTTGTGTTGAAATAATAGTGTTTTAAATACATGGGGTTAAAATATAGTATTAAAATTCATTTTACCCGTTTCTTTTTACTTTTTCTAATGTGGCTTCTAAAAAATTGTGAATGACACACATGGCTTGTGTTTGATTGGTATTGGGCAGAGCAGGTCTGTATCTTGTTAGGGATGGTCATCACCAGGGTGTATGCGATTTGTCAAAAACGGAACTCAGCACCTAAGATCTGTGTGTTTTACTGTGTTACACTTCAATTTAAAAATCGCATGTGTACACACACGTGCACGTGAGAGAGGGAGAAGGCTACAGAGGAGTCTTCTCTTTTCATCCTCAAAGACCATTCTGACATAAAGGGGAAAAGCACTCTGTACATTTTTAAAATCCTACTAGATGTCAGGTCTTAGGTACAATTCCCTGCCTGACCTCTGGGACCAAACTCTTGCAGGGGGAACCCTCTCATTTCCTGTTTCGCTTCACCTCCCACAAAGCAACAAATACTCAGAATGGAGCCGGGACCCTACCTGACTTAGTCGACACTACAGAGGCCCTAAGTAAGGGAGTGCCCTGACTTCCATACGTAGAGGTAAACAGGCTTTGAACAAAACATATTAGAGAAACTTTGAAAACTATAAAGTCTTCCATTCTCCCAGATTTGACATTTTCATTCATGCAAAAGCATCTGTGCATGAAGCCCAGACTCGTTTTGTCACATTAAACTCGGTCCCTCCACTCAAAGACAAGACAGCCAAGTGATCTGGCCCCCGAGCATCACAAGCCGGCCAGGAACAGCGCCCAGAACACACTGAGAACCACACGTGATTAGAGGCCCCACTTCTGTTCCGCTTGCCTGGCAAAGGCGATCTGGCCAATGTTCCCTCATGTCTGACTCCAGGGGAAGAGGGACTGGCCAGGAGCCTGCTCCAGTCAGGAGCATGGGCTCCCGATTTCGTCTGGCCAGGGAAGACCCTGCCTCCAAAAGGGCCGGCCAGTTACAGCTGGCCAGACACTCGGCGCTGGCGCACGTTGGGCAAGGCCATAGACTTGGTGTCTTCACACTACAAGTCATGCGCTACGAGCCAGAGGACGTGGGGCTGTGTCAGGGGTTCCCGAGACCAGCCTCAGGTACAATGACTCATTCACTAGACGGACTGACAGAACTCACTTATTATGTCATGTATAAAAGTATGTGTGAAGGCAACACGTGGTCATTGTGAAACAAAACTGGAAATTGCAAAGAAGTCCAAAGAAAACTTACTGCCCACTGTATGGATGTACCAACTTTGATGCAATTCTCTTATTGCTGAAACTTTGGACTGGTTCCCATTTTCGGCCTGCTTTATGACTTAACCTGTATAAACAAATCTATGGAAATCAATTTCCTCCCTCTGCAAGGAGACTCAGGCATTTAAATAATTGTCTTTGACAAATGTGCACCCCAAAGGTCCTGATTCCCGATATAACTGCTTTTCACAAAATCCACATGAAATTTCCTGGGTTACTATTCCATTTGTTCTCAGTCTGTAACATTTTACCAACCCTGACAAACCTCACTGGGCTAAATCTGAATCCTGCCAACTCTCATTCTAACAGAAATCCAGTCTTGAAGATAAGAAGCAATCCATTGGGGGCTAAACAATAGCAAATCAGTATTTTCAAGCTAAAGGACAATTTGGGAACCACCAAATTATATGGGAGAGGGGAAATCTTTCTCCAGTCCTCAGAGGAAGTTATCTGAAAATGCTTATTAAACTATTAAGCACATCATTTTCAATAGCCACGGGGGAAAGGCAGTAGCCTCCACTTCTGACGCGACGACCACAAACGCTGAGCTCTAGAAACAGCAACTGGGGGCAAGAAGAGCAAAGAGCGGTCCAGCCAGATTTTGCAGAAACTCATCACAAGTCCAGCAAAACCTCCATTGTCTTACGGGTCTCTTCATCCACTCAGGAAGTCTGATTGCCATCATCCAGGTCTAGATACAAAATGCCCACTAATCCTCTGTAAAGCTCACTGTGGCATATCCAGGCCTGGGGTCCACAACAGACAGAGGATTACGATGTACTCAGGGATCAGAGAGCCCCAGAGACTCCCACAGGCCTGGAGAGATGAGCCCAGGAGGAAAGGAAAATGAGCTGTGATTTTTTGAATACAGAGGGGCTGGTGAACAGTTAAGGAAAATCACGCTGCAAACGGACTGAGAAAAAACTGATTTTATCTGCAAGGTTGAGGACATCACCTTAGCTATACTGGAAGAAGCCCATTCCTTCATCTAGGCATCCATTCCACAAATATGTGCTCAAAACTCACTTGCTAGCCAACTCAGTGTGTTGCCAATAAAGGCTCATTCATTTATTTGACAAATATTTGTTGAGCCTTGGCTATTTCCAGCTAAGGAAGGAAATACAGAAATGATTGACACAGCCTCACCCTCAAGGTTGTGAGAACTATTTCTCAGGACACCTTCAGAAGCCAACTCCACCTCCATTCGCCTAGAACGCTACTTCCTGTCGTGTGAGGACAGACCAGAAAACTGCTACAAGTTCCTTTCAGCTCTATGATCCTTACTTTTTAATAAAGTAAAACCAAAACCATCATAATAGCCAAATATTTTGTCCAAATCAGTTTTTTATGACAGATTATATTTGAAGTGTTTAAAAAATGGTAAAAGATCTACCTAGCCAGTGTATATGGAGGCACATATATGCAAAAAAGATGACATCTTTATTCTTCTCTTGAGTCCATGAGCTATTTGGTCAGAATCCAGTCCATTAAAGGTTTCCCCACCTTACAGAGATGTCGACACTAGAAGACTAGAACATGTTTTATTTTTTTTTAACTTTTTTAAATTGAAGTCTAGTCCATTTACAATGTTGTGTCAATTTCTGGTGTACAGCATAATGTTTCAGTCATACATGTACATACACATATTCCTTTTCATATTCTTTTTCATTATAGGTTGCTATAAGATATTGAATGTAGCTCCCTGTGCTAGACAGTAGATACTTGTTGTTTACCTATTTTATAGGTAGTAGTGTGTATCTGCAAATATCGAACTCCCAATTTATCTCCTCCCACTCCCTTGCCCTGCTGGTAGCGTTAAGTTTAGGAAGGCTAGAATACGTTTGAAAGCAAATGGGAAATGACTGTCTTATTCGGCTGCATCTTTAGACATGGATGAACACTGCAGTTACAGACAGGTCCAAAATGCACACCATGAGAGCTCTGTGTGTGGCAAATCACTGGGAAGTAGCAACTGGAAATCAAACATTTTCTCCAATATCTCCACCACAGATTGTCTGCTGGTGAAACCCACTGGGCACAGGGCACAGTCTGATGGCCGTGGGTGGTGAGAGCAGGAGCTGACCTCGAACCTACCATCAGGAGTGTCCAAAAGCACGTCACGGGGACAGCACAGAGCTTGCCGAGGTATTCCAGGCAACCTCCACCGACCTGCAGTGGGGAGAAGGCTGAGTCACGCTGGCCGCACAGCATGGCCACGTCCTGCTTAGTTAGCGCGTGACCTCTGTTGAACCATCAGTAAGTGTCCAGTGATGAGAACTTGGCAGTGAGAGCAGCAGAGGGGACAGATGGAGGATGAAGAGGAAATGGGACTCTTGTCTGGGTATTCACCTGCCCAAACGGGTAGGACAAAGGAGAAGGCGATCCCCTCCAGCTAAAATCTGTCTCCCACGAAGGGCTTTTTCCTTGTTTGAATTTGATTAAACCTGTACACTTGGCAAGTCAACACTTCTCTCTTGAGAGCTTCCTACTTAATAGAGAAGCCTGAGGACCAGGCCAAAAATCACAGAAACTCAATTTCTTGGGTCACTGCTTAATCCTCCCACATCCCTGTTAGAAGCATGTGGGAGGCTCGACTCCTGAAAAACATACATAGGCCTTCCTGAAAGGCGAGAATAAAAGAACCCCTTCCTTGGAGAAACTGTGAGGCTGAAATGGGAGAAGGTACAGAAGGGGCCCACCACGGGCATCGGCCTGCTGCAGGGGCTCTGGTCCCCTCCACAGCTGTGGGTCTCCGGCCTCTGGAGCAGGCAGGTCACTGGTGGGCAGAGACACATGCCTCTCTACCCCCACGGTGGGCAGCCACAGTATCTCTCCAAGTGTCAGGGCCAGGCCACCTGCAGCACAGTCACCCTGGGCCCTCAGCAGGTGTGCAGATTCCCAGACCACACCCTGGAACTACAGAATCTAAAATTCTTCCCAGGGTCCCGGGGCGATCCTTCAGCCCACCGGGGCTGGAGACCCATTCGATTGGGATGGATCCCAAACATACACACTGTTCCCTATTCCAGATCACTCACCCTACGAGACCTATGTGACATATAAGAGCATCTTCAAACTACTATATTCAAATGAAAAGATCCACTGAGCAGAAATGGCTCATTCCAAAACCGCAAGGATACTCCAAATGCCTGTTCTTAGAAGTATACTGGTGGCTAAAACCATTGCCTTCCCTTTTCCAACTGGACTCCTAACTGGAGTTCCTGGCTCCAATCCTTCCAACGCAGGACACCAATGAAATCGTCCTAGAGCAGAGCTCTCATGTCACCCCCTGCTCACTTGCAGTGGCTCCCTGTGTCTGCAGAACAGACGTCCCATTCCCTGCCCCAGCAGCCGAAGTGGCTGGTGGTGTGGCCACAACGCAGTGTGATCCCCTCACTTCCTGCTCCTGCCCACCTCGCATCCAGCCAAGTCCCTCTTATTCTCAGCCAGCCCGTGGCTTCCTGCTACAGTCCCTGTCATGCAACCAGCCAGACAAATATGCACACAGTTCCCTGGACAATTTTTGTTTTGCCTTTCCCCCCATAGCCTCCACTTAGACTGTCATTTTTCATCACCTCATGGACAAAGCCAGTCTCAAGGCCACGCTTTACCCCTCACCATGGGAAGGGAGCAGCCCTTCCTTCGAATTCCAAGCAGGCTTTCTGTAGCCCCCCCCCCCCACAGCTCTGAACTCTGCCTACTTTTTATGGCATTTGTGGGCATGTGTTACCTTCCCCATGAGACTGTAAATTCCTCGAGGGCAAAGTCAGCGTCTCAGTCATGGGTTTATTTTTCACAGCACTTTGCACTTAATAGCTGCTCAATAAATACACCTCTGGCAATGCCCAATCAGTGCCAAAGCCTTAATATCTTCTTGCACATGACCACAGCAAACAAACCGATGTCATACATCTAAACAATGCTCCCACCAGGACTCTGCACATTCTTGGCCTGCAGAGAAGGAAAACTTCAAGGCACAAATCCTCAGGATTTGTCAATGATCTGATTAGAACGATCTTATCCAAGGGATTCTCTCCCTCAGAGACAAAAAGGAAAACCATTTATGTTTCGAATACTACCGAAGCAGTCAAACACAGATGAAATGTCAGAGAAACAACAGTGTGGGAACACAGCATGATACAATAGACACTGGGTCTCAAATTCAGTTCTTGCATGATTTTCTGCCTGTCCATTCCTCTGCTACACGGGGAGCAACGCAGAACACATATGGCAGCCCCCAAAAAGCTGGAGATGCCATTGTAAAGTGTTGGCTTCTATCAAGAAAAAGCAAAAAGAAAGATTGCTCCTAAGTTGCTTGTCATCGTCACAGTTGGTAATGTGTGCCCGCACACAGCCATCCTTCCCGTCTCCGCTATATAAAGGAATAGTGCACGAGATCAGCTTATGTCTTTAGCAAATCAGAGAGAAAGGCCATCTGCCCGGGCCATCTCGGAAAGCAGGTGCCAACTGTGTCCCCAAAGCCACTGCTGTAAATTGGGTAGGCTGGCTCTTCTAAGTGGTTCTGTCTCTCTTTAGGTAAAAACCATAGAGCCAACGCACACTTGGAAATCTGTAGGGGAGAAAAAGGTTTAGCAAGATTTACAAGCTATATTCAAATCAAAGGTTGCTGCATCTGACACCATTTGGGACTATTAATGGTACTTGATAACACTGATGTCACTTTTACGCACAGTGATATAATTAGCAGTGCTATTACTACTATCTTGCCTGTGTCACTAACTCCGTCTCTATAAACATAATTTACTAGATGTGAAAAGCATCAAATTTTTTTGAATAAATCTATCCCATGGCATCAGGCCAAGGGATAAAAGATTACATTCTATTAACAAACATTAATAATACCTACAAATGAAAAGTTTCATGGTGTTCATCAACATACCAGTCACACAGTATGTCCCTAACTCTGGAGGTGAGGAGTCCCACCATTTTTGTTTGCATCTTGGCTGTAAAAATAGGCACAGTACAGGGAGTATCTGTCAGGAATTCTGGTTCAACATGACATGGATGGAGGCCACGCCACACGCTTAGCCCTGAGAAAGCGGGGCAGTATTCCTGGCCCCAAGCAAAAGCCTGGATACCCAACAACTGCGTCATCAGCTTGAAGTCTTATCGCTGTGTCCACAAGCCAGGTGACAGGAGGAGAAACTCTGTTCAATGACAGATTCCAAAGCAAATGTAAAGCCTGTTGAGAACAGAGTTTGCAGGTTAGACTCTTACTGGCAAATGTACGTGGCTAGAGTGATCGGCCTCTGGGCCACTTTTACTGGTGGTCTTATGAGAAACACACACACCCATCACTATCTACAAGCTATAAAGGCCCCAGGAAACTTAAGTATACTGAACTGAGGGTTAGGTTCTTCTAAGTGCACTTTCTGGTTAAGTAAAAGGTTTGTGGAAAATTTTTAGTTCTCTTATCGCTAAAATTCCTTTGAAAATGTGTCCTATCCCTTCAACTGTCCTGCCTTCACAAGCACAGTTACGTGGTACTTCTCATCCTGTACATGCAGGTGGGGAGCAGAACGGAACGAACCCAATCTGTTCCATGACATAACTGAGAAGCCTAGTCCAGTTCGACCTATAGCAAGTATGTAACTATTTATGTATTGTGTCCACCCCGGGAGTAGGGAGAGACTCCCTGAAGTAGCAACTGTCTCCTCAGCTCTTGAATTTAAATAAAAGCCAAGAGTAGAAAAATGCTGATCTAGATTCCTGGTTGGTCAGTATCCAATGAACTGAATTAGTATTACACTGGTAGAACGGACTAGGGAGAAAACGATTTCACAAGGTACCAGAACCTTAATACAAGCTTGCCGTCACAGACCAAGCCAGAGGCCCCAGTTTTATGGCAGGGGCCTCTGCAGTCCACTCGCACGGCACCCTGTACTCGCCCTACCACTGTCCTTACTGCAGTGACTTGTCACTCATCACCTGCCTGACTGCCTATCTGCTCCCTACCGGCCAACACAGTGCCTGTCATGTGGCGGACACCCTTCATCCATTCATTCACCCATCCATTCATCCAACCATTCATCTGACTGTCTGCCAATGCTTAGGGCAGTCATCTTCCAAGTGGGATCCACAAAAGGCAGCCCTGGCTTCTCAGAGAGCTTGTTGTAAGTGCCTATTCCTGGCACCCCCCCAAAACCTAATGAGAATCTGCGGGGCTGGCCATCCATGGTTTAGCAAGCCCTCTAAGTGATTCTGATGTGGGGCAAAAGACTGAAAGCCAGTGACTCGGGGATAACTGCGTCAGATAACTGATCATCCAAATCTGCACACTTCTCGGGGGAAAAGAGACACGGCTGACAATTACAGAAGGAAAACAGGTACAAACTGGGACTATCCCAGGCCAACCAGGACGCATGGTCACCATGCCTACGCTGCCTCATTATGGGGTAACCACTTAAAAGGGATACAAGGTGAACCCATCTTATTTTAAATTCCACTCTACAGTGGCTCAGGCTACTGAAGTCCTGTGCATTTGACAAAGACTTTTAAACACAGTAGGCCAACACCCCCAAATTCCTCCTGTACCCAGCTGTGAAGTACAGTCAAGACTGTACTATTCACAATAGCCACGACATGGAAGCAACCTAAATGTCCATCGAAAGATGACTGGATAAAGATGACGTGGTATAAATATACAATGAACACTACTCAGCCAGAAAAAAAAGAATGAAATAATGCCATTTGCAGCAACATGGATGGATCTAGAGATGATCATACTAAGGGAACTATGTCAGAAGGAGAACGACAAATATCGTATGATATCACTTGTGTGTGGAATCAAAAAAAATGACACAAATGAACTAATTTACAAAACACAAAGAGCCTCACAGACAGAGAAGACAAACTTATGGTTACCAAAGGGAAAAGAGGAGAGGGATAAAATAGGAGTTTGGGATCTGCAGATACACACTACTATAAATAAATCAGATAAACAACAAGGTCGCACTGTACAGCACAGGGAACTGTATTCACTGTCTCGTAAGAGCCTATACTGAAAAAGAATATGAAAAAAGAATGTATGTGCGTATCACTGAATCACCACGCTGTGCACCAGAAACTAACACAGCACTGTCAGTCAGTAACACTTACATGTAAAGAGACTATAATATTAAAAAGATAAACAAAAAGCATAGCAGGCAGAGAGAATGCACGTTGGTATTTTCCACAGTCTTCTCTGAGTGGCACAGTATCATGGAGAGGTGTGAACTGTGAGTTCAAAGGGACGAGCCCCAGGGTCACAGCGTGATCTTGGGCAGGAGATTCCCCTCTCCAGCCTGTTTCTCAGTCTGAAATGAAAGGGATGCAACTACTAAAGCTGGAAAAATCTGAGCAACAAACCAAATAACAACGGTATTAGATGACAGTCACTGAATGAAATAAATATCCATGAGTTCCTCCCAATATAAATAAAAATAATGGGACAGATCAAGGGGAAGAAAAGATTACCCTTCTTAACAAAAGAATTCCAATTAATAAAGACAGAAGTAAGGAGGGAAATTGAAAATCTTCATTAGAGCACCACAGCAATATCTTCTGCAGGTAATACCCACCCATGGATGCTAAAATTAGTGGGTGCAACTTTAAGGAGCAATGGAATACCTGCATGGTGTCCAAGCATCCCCTCCCCAGTTTACTCTTGCCTGTGGAGAATGTCACATGGGACCAGAAGTTCCACCAATGGCCGGCCTGACCAGCCATATGAACTGAGCTCAGCGGGTGTACAGTCTCACAGCTTTCTCACTACAGGCTTTGTGAGAAGATGCCTTCGTAGCAACTCAGAAGCCTGAGAGCATGGCAGTTGACAAAACCTCAAAATACGAAAGAAGGCAGTAGCTTGTTCGTATGGAACTGTGCTGTATCATGCAGATGTTAAGCCCAGCAGCAGTGAACGCGCCGGGAACCCTGACCGTTACAGTGCTGCTCTGCCGCAGTCCCAGACCCCAGAATGGAGACAAACCAAGTTGCACGCATGCACACTCACACACGTGTGCACACACACGGGCAGCCATCGTGAGGTTCTCAGCAGGTCCTAGTGGAAGGGAAAAAAGAGAGAGAGAGAGAGGATAGAACAGAAACCCACTTGTTTTCTTAGGCATCAATTCATCTCCCATCTGGGATGCTTTTAAGAAATAGTTACAAGTGTAAGGAAAGAAGTCATGTAAGTAATTCAAACAAGGAATCCCTAAATTATTTGAACTTGGAAAGGGTTAGTTTATATTTAAACCAGTAAGTATTTTGTTCAGGAAAAATGTAACCATAGAATGAGTTTGGGCATGTAGGCCATAAAATAAAACGCAATACCTGATGCAGAGAGGGGGGCCTGGGTGGTTCCCTGCTCAGTGACCATTCACTCTAATGCTGAAAGTGACAACCTCACCTCAGACTGTGGCAAATCATCAGCTTAAACAGTCTTGACCCTTTCCATGGTTTGTGTCTTTCCAGCTCCCTCCCAGGGGAGGTAGTTAGATGTTGTAGCTTAAAAGACTTATGCCGTCATGGAACAGGGAGGGACAGAAATAAACGAGTGACAAAAGATGGTAGCACCAGAGTTTGGTCACCTACTTTAACCTTGTTACTTTAACCCTGTTCATAAAGAGTGGAAAGTAAGACAAGCAGATAATTGAGCACTCAGTGAAAGCATTTAAATTTAAAACACCTTTAGAGTCCAATGTTGTTTTTCATAGCACCACCAAATAACAATTCTTGCACGTTTATCAGCAGATGCTGAGAGCCACTATAAAAAATACCACTCTAATCATTAGGGTTATTAAATAACAATAATGACATGGTTCCTCCAGAGACGTCCCCTGAAGAACTAGGTGGTTCCATCTTTTCCGGATCACCTCTCTGCTCCCTCCTATTGTGTGCTGTCCCAGGAAGGCTTTGGAACCTTGTCTCACAAACCTGGGTTCGAACCCCAGCTTTGCCATTTACCCCGGGACCATGGCCAAGCCACGTTGTGCCTTTCAGTGTCACTTCCATCCATAAAACGAGGAAGGCAATGCCCCTCTTAAAGGGTAACTGGATGGATGTTTGGCAAGCGTATCTCTAACACGCCAAGCACATTCAGTTACTGGCACAGGGTAGGGGCTCAATCAAGATCAGTTCCCTTTCTTTTCTTTTGCAAAAGTAAAGCAAAAGGGCAGAAGCTTTTCTCAGCCGATATAGATCTACGCTTCAATGGATGTTAAGATTTATCACCAGTGGGCACTAAAGAGCCGGGCATCTTCCTCAGGCATCTGCGTCACCTGTGGATCTAGAATTCAGGAAGCCCACATTCCACTGCTGGCTCTGGCACGCAGAGTATGAAACGTCGTCAGGAAGGTGTCAGGAAACCATTCTCGAATTCACACAGAAATGCCAAGGCCAGGTGGCCAGGTTTGGGCCCGAGAGGAGTCGGCGATTTCCTTTCGGCTCTACCGCTAGTGATGCAGCCTGTGATACGGAGGACCGAGCTCCGTGTCCATGTGTGGGCTCACTGGCAAAGCAGATGGGAATGGCCCCCAAAGACCCAGATGCCTGAATGAACTCTGAGCCAGCATCCTTTTCCCTTTTGCCCATTCCTTTAACAAATATGTACTGAGTTTCTATTCGGGGTAGGCTCTAGCCCCCCTAGGGAAGCTCATAAAAATACGATGAGAAATATTCTTAGTTTCAGTTCCCATTACACCTCCCCCTGTCCTCTGACCACCCTTCAGCCTGTGGGCACGTGTGTGCCTGGACGGATGCCAACCAAGGTGGGGCGCTGAAGATCCACCCACCTGCTCTTAGGAGATCTCAAGAACAATGCCCCAGTGTAGACGAGTTGAGTTCCTGTTTGTTACCCATTTAGACCCTGAAGTATGCAATCATTATATATGCAGCATATGTTCACTAACGGGTTTGAAGATGCGTCCATTCAGGGCCAGGCTGTGATCAGTGAGCTGAGGCACAGGTTCTGGGGGGCAATTTTCCCTGGTATCTGAAGGATCAAGTGTGGAATTGAACTTACCATCCCTGTAAAGGGGAAACTGTTCTCACGGTGGCTTGGGAAATGGTGATTTCCCAAGGGCTGAGGACCCAGGCCTGTGTCTTCTGCTTGGCCAAGAAGGAGACTTCACTCAACCTGACTGAGCAAAAACGTTTTTGGAGTCAACTGAAACCACCCACGGCCACGCTTCCTGGTGCTGCACGTGACATGCATGACCCGCACAGGCAGCATCTGCCTCGCCTCAAAATAAATGCAGAAGTAGCCAACTGTGCCCCACCTGGCCAGCACCAGCACACTGCCTGTGGGTCACAAAATGCTCCAAGCCCTGGTGAACAATGATGACAGCGAGATTTAAAGATCGTTGGCAGACACTTCGTACAGGATACAACACAAGTCATTCATTATCGGAAGATGTGGGCTCACTAGAGGTTAGTTTCACTTTTCCAGTGAAGAATATACCATAGGGAGAGCAAAAGTCATAATACAAAGGTTCAAGGAGAATTTAAGTGTGAAACCCAATTCCGCCCAGATGATGTTCACTCCTCAGGTGACAGGCTCACCAAGCCTCAGCGTACTCGCTCATCTGGGAAGGAGGGGTGCACAGCGCCCGTCCTGGAGGCCTACCGAGTGTGAAAAAGCTCTGAAGTCCTCTACAAATGGAAGCTCTTAAGCTCTTTCGGTTACACCCAGAACAGAACGACATCTGCCGTAACGCGGTTTATTTAAAATTAACCTGACGTGGTCCAGCAATGGAACACAGACACTGGCATCATGGTAATAACACGCTACACTGGCCTGATTAAAATTTCAACCATGCCATCCACCCCCATCTCCTTGGAAAGTTAATGAACTAATGAATCTTTAAAAGACAGTCAGGGAGGCCTTAAAAAGAAGACGCCTTTTTGAGTAAGGGGGGAAAGTGGTGGATAACAACTTAATGGCTTCAGAATAATGGTAATTTCCCTATTTTCTTCACTTGCCTTAGCTCAGCTAATGGCTTCATTAACGGCCACACTCTGCAGCGAATAATAGAGGCCCCCGTCACATCCATCATAGTCATGTCACAATAAAACCAGTTAAATACAGTCCAGCTCCCTGTCTCATGCCAGTCAGCTCGAAGAATCAAAATTAGGAGAACAACCCACACGGAAGCTTGTATGTTAAATTCCTCTTAACAATAAGCACGCAACAGGCTACTGGTAATGAGACGTTAACTGTACTGTACATGCCACGTTGAATAGATAACTATGGTAACAATCAAACAGCTGTGAGGATGAGCTGCTCTTTATTACAAGTTGAACCACAATGTCTTTTTATTTCCTTCAGTCGCGTTTGATCGGAGTAGCATATTTTCTCACAATTAGCACAATCATGTCAAATCTGCAATGTCATATCATAATCTCAAATGTCACTTCATAAAATCAGGCTCTTTGAATGACTGAGTTCTTTCTTTTCAAAAGCATCTGGTGTGGCTGAAAGATCTTAAATTTTTAGACCTTTTTTTTCCTCCACCCATCTTGGCTACAGTGAGGAAAACTAGCAGTAAGAAGGCACTTTGGCTTTTGTCAAGGATGTCAATGATTTTTACCAAGGAAGGTACCCCGGATGGTGGCTTCATAGCTCTACATTTGCTGGAACAGGATTCTGGAAGTTTCGGAAGCATCTCTTTGCATGCGTTCTGCACAGCTTATGATGAAGCAGATTCTCCTGGTGCATAAGCTACTCCCGGAAGTTAGGATGTTTTAGAAGCTACATTCATTCATTTTGGGCCACTAGGGCACCATTAAATGTTCTGAAGCAATAACTAACTGAATGGGACCCTAGTGGCCTAAGACCGACTGGGAAAGCAGCTACCAAAAATGCTTCATTTACTCCCAGGAAGTGGTGTGTGCTCTGGGGGACGCTGGGCTAATGTGAATTGTACGGAAGGCAGCTCTCTGTTGTGGGGAGTATAAACCTAGCATCTGCGACTGGCCTGGCTTTTCTTTGTTAGATTTTGGTCCTATTTCATAATGCAATTTAATGGGATTCGTTTTTGGATTCAGAGAAAATGAAAAAAAAAAAAAAAGCCAAACCTTTAGCTGGTCAGTGACAGCCTTTGTTCCAGCCGATACTGTTATCTCTTCCCCCCTCTGGCACTCAGGTCATTGCAGATAACGATTTGTCCCTTTAATTTGAAGAATTCAGAAGGTGTTGTGCATTTGCAGCGCGCCCCCAATCCCTCCTTCTGGCAATGTAAATATGAACCAGCTGGACCTGGTAAGGTTTTAGGTATTTCATTTTAGTCCTCATCTTGAAATACTGTTTATATTTAACATTTCTCTTTATTAGCGAATGTAATATATAAACCCCTTTGCCATTCTCTTGAGTAAACCCAGATTAACAAAGTGCACATATTTCTGGCAGATGCCTTATAGTTATTTCTAATTGAAACAAGCTGGCTATGAGAACAGAAAAGAAATGACGTCTTGTATCTAGTGGCTCAGATCACGTCCTCCTAAACCAGGGCTATAGACGGAATCTAACGCTGAAACTTTCAAAGTGATGTGTGGCATCTGTCCTTCATTAATGGAAAGCAAATGGTACTCTTTGAAACTGTGAGGGCAAGAATGAAAGCTACTAACTTGAAGATACATCTGTCCAAACTGTAGGCTACGTAGGGTGTATTTCAATCTTGAGAATGTTGGGTGCAGGGAAGGAGTGGGGGCTCTGATGGAGAATTTCTGTGGACCTATTTTGCTTCCAGTCCATGTTAAGTCTCATCAAAATAACAAAAACAGTATGGAGCTACCACGTATTGACCACTTCATCAATGCCAGGTATTATGATATGCCTGTGTAATGGTTATTATTTTACCCATTTCACAGATGAGGAAACTGAGAGGCAGTAGGGCATAAGGGAAAGAGCATGGCTTTGAAATCGGACAGAGCTGGTTTCCGATCACACCTGAGCTCTCTAGCTGGATGATGCTGAGTAGGTCAGTAATGTCTCTAGTTGTCCTTTGTAAAATGGGGAGGATAATTCCTGCTTTCAGGGTAGGAAAGAGAGTTAAAAAAGAAAACAGATATGAAAGCACAAGGTACCTAACAAGGCTTAATAAATGATATTGTTTTGTCTGCCCATAACTCTCGTAAGACAAACTAAATTTAAAGACTGCCCAGAGTTTAAGAAAAATTACAGCTCTATAATCCATTGCATGTTTATTGGAGGATTCAAAAAAAAAAAAACTTCTAGTTAGCGGAGGCTGTCTGTTTATCTGTGTGGAGCCGTACAGATTCTGTTTAGCAGAGAACACGTCAAAGAAGGACCGGCAAGGGACATGGCTGACAGAGGGCAGATAGTTTGAATAGCAAATGAATGTCTTCAGAGTGGATACCGAGTAGCTATTAAAGGAAACAGACCGGTATGAGAGAGAAGTCACAGGGCTTCAAAGTCAGGCGCACCTGGGTTCCGATCTGGAGACGACTACCATTTCCTTAGCTGTGTGGCCTGAGTGATCTCTCTGAGGCTCAGCTGCTTCATCTGTAAAATGGGGATTGTCTCCATTTAATGAGTTCCTGTCGGGACTAAACAGGATGAGGCAGTCGGGGCACTTAGCACAAGGCCTTGCCCCTAAGAGGAGTCATAAATGGCAGTGGTTTGGGGATCGGGGGTTTATGTTCTTTTAAGTGCTGTTCTTGACAGATCTGTTCTGGAGGGCTGTATAGCACAGGGAACTGTATTCAATACCTTTTAAATGGCCTATAATGAAAAAGAATATGAAAAAGAATATATGTATGTATATGCAGAAGTGGGCCAGTGTGCTGTACACCAGAAATTGACACAACATTGTAAATTGACTGTATTCAATAAAAAAACAAACAAACAAAAAGAAGCTTCACTTAAACAGTCAGGCAGACTTAGCCGGTGCTTCTCAGGATCTACTGAGTCGCAATCTGCATTTTTTAACACCTTGAAGTTTGAGAAGCACAGAGGTGCTAATGAGGTGCTCATTCCAAGGATGGACCAGGGACCAGCAGCCCGGGCTTCACCCAGAAGCTTGTTAGAAAGACAGCTTCTGGGCCCCCAGTGTAGACACAGTGAATCGAGACTCTGGGACTGGGCCCAGCAACCTGCAAGTTTCTAGCTGTCTGGGGACTGTATCCGGGCCAGTGCCTCCTACACGGTATGCGTTCTGTACTTGCCCCCTGACATCTGCTTGATTTCAATCCTTAGTAAACGGTTCCTCCATTAGAGGGGGTAGATTTTCTTGGATTGAGTCAAGTATCTGTCAGTGTTTTTAAGAGACTCTGATCACAGGTGGGAGGTTGGTCCGATCACACTGCAGACCGTTTTTGGGGGAGGAGCAAGATGGCCCATGTTTGGGTCTATTTCTTAACTTACTTCATTACAAACCACGTACACCCCTGCACGCCCGGTGCGGCACCACAAGGACACAGCCATCAGAGCCAGCCTAGTGGAAAATGCCTCGTTTCCTACCATTAGATGGGAGAATTGTTTAATCTTGATGCTACTGATGGGGCTGTTTCTGCTTCTCACTCAGCCACTGCCTTTTTTCCCTCTGCTCTCAGTGCTTCATTTCAGGAGGACAGGACAAAGGGGCGCCCTCATCATCCCCACCTCCCCAAAGAGCAGAGCTCTGTCTGCAGCTGTGAGCTAAGCAGCGGGGAGGAGAAGCCAGGCACACGGCCAGCGGACCGCTGGTGAATGGACCGCAGTAAAAGCTCCTGGAAACAAACAAGAACCTACACCACATGCGATTTTTCCCTACAGCGCGATGGCAAGACCCCAGGGGTTCCAATTCTATAAGCACTCGCTAGAAAGAATACCTTGGACAAGTCAAAATTCAGAAATCTTTCTCTCTTTTCCTTTCCAATCCCACAGCCACCATCGCAGACCAGGCTCCCAGCGGTTCACACCTGGACCATGCCAATAATCTGAGAAAGCCTTATCTTTGATCTCTTGCAACCTACAGCCCTGCACACTGGAATGCTGAGAAAATGTTCCTGCCTGTTTGTATGTACCTCTCCCCTGAGCCATGTCCATCCTGGGACTTCACCCAGTTCCCCAAACCTTGTCTTTGACATCTCTTGCCATTTCTACTGAGTTGGTTTACAGGATATTAAGAAGCCTTTTCAATTCCATGATTATTTTGAGAAGCAAAAGCAACTTCCCCATAACGTTCAAATAAATCACTGTTTTCCTAACTTGAGATTACATTTGCTCAGACTTCTTACCAAAATATTTTTTTTAATGGTGCGCATTACTAGTACTTGGTGTTTGCCTGGTTCTCCAGAGGCGTGATATTCTTTGAGCGTCATACAAGCTCTGTGGGGTTGACAGGGCAAAGGTCACAATTCACATTTTACAGCTGGGGATACTGAGGTCTGGAGAGATGCGACTCTGTAATCTTTATTCTATGGCCTGTTCAAGGTCACACGGCTTTTCAGAGGCAGAACCCAGGCCTTCATGTAACCTTCTCACGGTGAGGTCCATGCCTAGTTCCATGCCCCCAGGTCACGCCGATCAACTGCTATATTAAGAGGCTAGTTAGCAAAAGCATTTAATTTCAGGACTGCCAAATTTATTTCTCACGGTCCAGGTGAACATACACATATTCAAATATTTCTGTTAAGATAGCTTCCCCTTTTGACTACCTAACCTCCCATGCACAAAGGAAAATTTGATTTGTCGCCTCCATGTCTGTCTGTCTAAAGCACCTCAGCCCCCAGCCAGTCTTCAGCCCTTCGAGGGCCAGCTTCTCTCCGCTGAGGGTCTCCAAAGGTGGCTGGGAGGTGCCTTCACCTAAGTCAGCAAGACAGACTCATAGCCATGTTACTACTTCAGTGGCACCAAACACAGAATTCCCGGAGTGTGAGTCGTCGCTGAATAGTCGCCTCAGCATGCAAGGACTCTGGCTGCCCAAACTCGCCTTTTCTGAGCAAAGTTTCGAGTTTAATTAAAACTGTCTTTAATTAAAACGCAAATATTCTAGGACTGTAACAATCAATTGTTTACACCAGACTGAGTAACAGCCCTCAAAGACTTTGGGAAAAAAATAGTTTCAATTGCAAGCTATAGATTCAGATTTCACTGCTCGCTGAGATGGGTAAGGATCTTTTTTTTTTTTTCTCTATTGGCTTAATTTGTTTTAAACAAAAGTGCAGATATCATAATGGGTATCTAGGAGTCACATACAGAGACCACAACTCCCAAAGTTCACAGCTGCTAGGTAAATAATTAGGCCAGGTTGGACAACGTCGCCCCTTTTGGTTTTTAAACAACTTTTACAGGACCTACTGTAGCAAGGTAACATTAAAAAGCAAAGCCTAATATTAGTTAGTGTTGTCTATGAAGATATTTGTTATTCTCTTTACAAAGTATCCATTCAGGTAGTTAAAAATTCTTTTAGTTCGGAATAAAAAGGATTACTAAACATCTGCACCCATGCCCCTCTGACCACAAAGCCATGCTTTTTTATCATTTCCCTACACAGCATCTCAGGATGTCATTGGTGGGGCCACCCTACTCTACTGAGTGAGTGGGTCACGAGATTGGATCTAAGATTTAGAAACAAAACAGAATTCTGTTGACAAATCTGGGACAGCCTAGACAATTCGATAATGCTTCAAGGATCTAAACTTCTGGTAGGTAGACAATGAATACAAAAGAAATAATTTTATCAGACATCTTCTAGTACCTACCAAATGAGAAGTATTTTTATTCTGCTATCATTACTACGCTGTGTCCCGGTGGTAACAGCTAACCTTTATTAAGTGCCTTTTCGGTGCCTCTTATGTTTAATCCTTATAACAATCTTATGAGGTAGATACCCTGTTACAGTCACCATTTCACAGATGGGGAAACTGAGGCCAAAGAAACTATGTCACACATCCATGGCTGCACATCTCAACAGGGGGAGTGCTGTCTGATGCCATAGTTTGAGCTTGAATCAACATGTGATGCCAAATTTAAATACCTTGCACTATTAACTAAGTCATAATTCATACCATTTATGCATCCTTTTCAGGTTTCCTGAAAGCTTTCCCATATGTGTATCATTTGATTGTCATGGTAGACACAGGTGAGAACACTCAGGCGCAGAGAATTTGAATAACTTGCCTAAACCCACAAAGCTGCTCCTGGACAGAAATCCTTGGTCTCTCGGCTCAGGGCTGGTCCACCATCACACCCAGTCAGCCCATCTGAGGGATGCAACAAAGCTCTGACCCACATCCCGAGACACACACTTCATCTCTTTCACTGGAGGTAGGATTCTATTTGAATCCTTTGGCTCTACATGATCAAATGAGTTATCACAAATCAAATTTTCAAAGTACAGATCCTGCTCTAAAACTTCTTCCTCCAGTGAATTTAGCCAGGGCAATGGAAAATCTGGCAAAAGTAACAACAGGGATTACAATTAAGTGTGGTTGGTTAAAGAAAACCAAAGGACTTACTGAGCTGTATTTCAAACCATAAAGTTTCAACTGAAAAAGTCCTTTAGGAGATTTACCATTCATTATTAAGCTATTAAGTAACAAATACTGAAAGTAATGATTTACTCTTCACATTTTTCAGACTACTGATACACTTTACATCAAGGCAAATGAAAATTGGTTTGGAGATTACGGAAAATAGATTTATGAAGGCAGTAAAACTAATCAATTTGTAGATTTGCCTTACTAAAGTTCTCATTAGAATAATGACATAAATATGACCTTAGTGGAAAATCCATAACATATTCTCTTAATTTTGGTTAAACTCTCAGGAAGATCACTTTCTGTGAATCTAGATTCCCCAAATTCATTGCCGATTAGAGAAACTAAAATGAAATAAATCACCGAAGGCTGACATGATCTACTCATCACCACGATGCCATGTTTCAACATTAAAGCCATTTCCACTCTTGCAGATCATAATTTACACACTCCTTCACACAATAATTTTTGGCAAAATGAAGGATTTATTTTCCTCTCATAATTATCACGTCAACGTGTTTAACCTTTGCATCTGAAAAACGCAATCTGAATTCCGGAGGCGGGAAGGTTGGCCTTGAGTTCTGTTCAGCGGTTACAGAACATGACTGCAGGTTTCTGTTTTCCGGAGAAATGGGTTGACATGAGATCTTCCAGAGTTAGCTTTCTGTGAACCACCACTGAAAACAGTCTAAGCTGCTCCCAAGACACTTAATAATTTAATTAATGTTTGATAGAGTATGAAAATGGTGTTCCATCCACTGCTAAACACACACACACATGAGTGCGTCCAGGCACACGATCTGGTTATAATACTTTTAAGTGATTTGGGAGAAAAAACACTGTGTGACAGAGCAAAAGCACACACAATTGGCTGGACCAAATCAGGGCTGAATTTCTCATCCATATACCTAGGAGGCATCCAAAATTATAATTACTTCCTAGTATACTTCTTGAAAGACTGAATGAGATGCCTTGACCTTTTGCTACATTCTACGTTTTTCAAATATTCTTAGCTACATCTCTTTAGGTATGCTCCATTTGTCATTATTTATTTGTTTTCATCTTTCTAAAATAACTTTCATAAAGAAAGTCTCTGTTAATCGACACAAGCTCTATTTTTTCTGAATGAACTGCCATAAATCCCTGCCTTGACCGTTCTTCCTCTATGTGTTTTGGTTGTGGTGCATATGGTTAAATAAATCTTACTGAAATGCACAATAGTGTCATCTACAACCAATTACCGTCAGCAATTGCTTTGTAAACACTCAACAATAAAACAATTTATTTTAGTGAACAGAATCTATGTCAGTCCAACATTAAGTTAAAAAACAGCATGGAATCCACCTCAACCACAGTAGTGCTTAATTGCTACTCAATTTGCATAATTTATACAAATTAATGTAGACTCAATAATTAGCATTTTCATATGGTTTATTGGAATCTAAAAGGCATAACAGTATGGTGTGTTAGCAATCTGAACATGTTTAAACAATATGTTTTGTGAGTCATTGGCATTTTAAGTTAGCTTTTTACAAAATGGAAATTTTTTAAAAAGTACAAATGTCAATTCGTATGTCCTGTCTTGCTGTGGTACTAAATCTACATTTCCATGATGTACTTTTTGGTGATGACAGTGAACTGATTAGAAACCACCATTAAAGAACGTTGACAACACTTGAACAAATAAGACAGGGAGACACTAGGCCAATATTTTATGTTTTTTAAAAGGGCAATTCATGATCTCTTGTAAATGCTTATTCTTCCCACATGCATACACAAGCATTATAAAAAATAAATAAAAATAATAGTTGAGGAACTCCAGCTGAGTTGTGTAGCTTTTAAAGCAACCAAAGATCTGATCCCTAGTAATAAAAATACAAATATTTCCAACTTATGTAGACGGACAGATGCTGCAGAGCCATAACATTTCCAAATATAAAACCAATACTTGGAAAAGCACTAACTCCTTAACCACCCCTCCATATTTGTATATTACTTAAGAGTTGACAAGTGCTTTTTCGTCTGCACTGCCTCCCAGGGCCTTCACAACAACCCCATCACACAGATGAAAAGATTCCAGCTCAGAGAGGTTCCATGCCCTCCCTCTACGGCATGCTTTACCTATAGGAAGTGGTCATGCATAAATGAAGATGCTGATGAATATCAGATTTTCTATTTCAGGTACAAGGTAAAGGATGGGTTAGAAAAATGAGACTTGTGTATCACTGTTACATGGAAGATATAGCAGGGAAATATTCAGCTCGTTCATTTTATTTGCTCATTTTATTTCTGCCTGCTTTTGTAAAGGTAAATATTCAGTCCTCCTAGGAAATTCAGTGCTTTGTGATGACTATTCCAGATGGGGGATGGGGGGACAATGCAGCATCTGGGTTCACCTTTACTTCATCATCCCAAGGTCCATTTGAATCTTATGTTCAGACCTTTACTATGTATTTTTGCTTTAATCTTTTGCACATACCTTTAATAAAGTCTGTTTTAACAGAAGTTCTATTTTTCTGAATGAACTACCTTTAAAAATCATTTTTCCTGTGCATGTACCTATAGAAAAAGAAAAACCCAGTACGAAGGTAATGCTTATTTTCTGCTTTTCCTTATCATCGGTTCCCAGAGGACTCAGCTGAGCACCATGCAGACAGTAGGCACTCAAACATCTTCCAAATGATCGAACAAACAAGAGCAGGAAATTTTAAGCTTCAAATATTCTCACAAATATAGCCAGAGTACCACACCTACAGGCATTACTTTTCGTAAGCCAATTCATTTCATACACATTCCAATGCACTCACTGATTCAGTATGGCACTACTCTGTTTCCGGAATTCCAAGCTTCCCGTGTTACAATGTTGAGGCTGAAACACACCGCGTATTAGTCGTCAGCCCCTGCTGGCGACATGGGGAAATGCAGCTTAACTGTACTAGACACTGCAAGCTGACTAAAAGGGGAGCTTATTTCCAAAACAACTTGGGAGTTCGAGATTCACAGATACACACTACTATATATGAAACAGATAAACAACAAGGCCAAACTGTATAGCACAGGGAACTATACTCCATTTCTTGTAATAGTCTATAATGGAAAACAATAGGAAAAGGAATATATATATATATATACAACTGAATCGCTATACTGTACAAAAGAAATTGACACAACAATGTAAACTGACTATACTTCAACTAAAAAAAAATAAATAACTCTGAAATTAAGCAAAAGAAGTGCAATCAGATTAAGGAATCTCAGTGCATATGGTTAATTCTTATGAAAAGAGGAAGACCTGGGGGTGGGGGGGGAGGGGAATAAACACACTGGCATTACGAACGGTCTGCAAAACCACCCCAAAGCAACACTTGCCAAGTCATCTACCTTGGAAAATATTTTCTGCCCAATAAAATGTAAGCTTCCTGGGTATTTTCACAGTGCAGTAATAACTTTTAATAGCCGTGATGCTAATATGTATTGAGGACTTATTATGTGCCAAGTGTAAGATTATAGAATAATTATAGCTATCATTTTTAACATTTTTTATTGATTTATAATCATTTTACAATGTTGTGTCAAATTCCAGTGTAGAGCACAATTTTTCAGTTATACATGAACATATATATATTCATTGTCACATTTTTTTCTCTGTGAGCTACCATAAGATCTCGTGTATATTTCCCTGTGCTACACAGTATAATCTTGTTTATCTACTCTACATTTTGAAATCCCATCTATCCCTTCCCACCCTCCGCCCCCTTGGCAACCACAAGTTTGTATTCTATGTCTATGAGTCTGTTTCTGTTTTGTATTTATGCTTTGTTTTTTTTTTTATTTTTTATTTTTTTTTTAGATTCCACATATGAGCAATCTTATATGGTATTTTTCTTTCTCTTTCTGGCTTACTTCACTTAGAATGACATTCTCCAGTAGCATCCATGTTGCTGCAAATGGCGTTATGCTGTTGGTTTTTATGGCTGAGTAGTATTCCACTGCATAAATATACCACCTCTTCTTTATCCAGTCACCTGTTGATGGACATTTAGGCTGTTTCCATGTCTTGGCTATTGTAAATAATGCTGCTATGAACATTGGGGTGCGGGTGTCATTTTGAAGTAGGGTTCCTTCTGGATATATGCCCAGGAGCGGGATTCCTGGGTCATATGGTAAGTCTATTCCTAGTCTTTTGAGGAATCTCCACGCTGTTTTCCACAGTGGCTGCACCAAACTGCATTCCCACCAGCAGTGTAGGAGGGTTCCCCTTTCTCCACAACCTCTCCAGCATTTGTCATTTGTGGATTTTTGAATGATGGCCATTTTGACTGGTGTGAGGTGATACCTCATTGTAGTTTTGATTTGCATTTCTCTGATAATTAGTGATATTGAGCATTTTTTCATGTGCCTATTGATCATTTGTATGTCTTCCTTGGAGAATTTCTTGTTTAGGTCTTTTGCCCATTTTTGGATTGGGTTGTTTGTTTGTTTCTTATTAAGTTGTATGAGCTGCTTATATATTCTGGAGATCAAGCCTTTGTCGGTTTCATTTGCAAAAATTTTTTCCCATTCCGTAGGCTGTCTTTTTGTTTTACTTATGGTTTCCTTGGCTGTGCAGAAGCTTGTCAGTTTCATTAGGTCCCATTTGTTTATTCTTGCTTTTATTTCTATTGCTTGAGTAGACTGTCCTAGGAGAACATTTTTGAGTTGTATGTCAAATAATGTTTTGCCTATATTTTCTTCAAGGAGGTTTATTGTATCTTGTCTTATGTTTAAGTCTTTGGTCCATTTTGAGTTGATTTTTGAGTATGGTGTAAGGGAGTGTTCTAGCTTCATTGATTTACATGCTGCTGTCCAGTTTTCCCAACACCATTTGTTGAAGAGACTGTCTTTATTCCATTGTATATTCCTGCCTCCTTTGTTGAAGATGAGTTGACCAAAAGTTTGTGGGTTCATTTCTGGGCTCTCTGTTCTGTTCCATTGGTCTGTATTTCTGTTTTGGTACCAATACCATGCTGTCTTGATGACTGTAGCTCTATAGTATTGTCTGAAGTCTGGGAGAGTTATTCCTCCAGCCTCTTTCTTTCTCTTCAGTAATGCTTTGGCAATTCTAGGTCTTTGATGGTTCCATATAAATTTTATTATGATTTGTTCTAGTTCTGTGAAATATGTCCTGGGTCATTTGATAGGGATTGCATTAAATCTGTAGATTGCGTTGGGCAGTGTGGCCATTTTAACAATACTGATTCTTCCAATCCAAGAGCATGGGATATCTTTCCATTTTTTAAAGTCTTCTTTAATTTCCTTCATCAATGGTTTATAGTCTTCTGTGTATAATTCTTTCACCTCCTTGGTTAGATTTATTTCCAGGTATTTTATTACTTTGGGTGCTATTTTAAAGGGGATTGTTTCTTTATTTTCTTTTTCTATTGATTCATCGTTAGTGTAAAGAAATGCCACTGATTTTTGAACATTAATCTTGTAACCTGCTACCTTGCTGAATTCTTTGATCAGCTCTAGTAGTTTTTGTGTGCACCTTTTAGGGTGTTCTAAATATAGTAACATGTCATCAGCATATAGTGACACTTTTACCTCTTCTTTTCCAATTCGGATCCCTTTTATTTCTCTCTCTTGCCTGATTGCTGTGGCTAGGACTTCCAACACTATGTTGAATAGGTGTGGTGACAGTGGGCATCCTTGTCTTGCCCCAAATTTTAATGGGAAGCTTTTGAGTTTTTCACCATTGAGTACTATGCTGACTGTAGGTCTGTCATATATAGCTTTTATTATGTTGAGATATGTTCCCTCCATACCCACTTTGGTGAGATTTTTTATCATAAATGGGTGTTGAATTTTATCAAATGCTTTTTCTGCATCTATTGAGATGATCATGTGGTTTTTGTCCTTTCTCTTGCTGATGTGATGTATTACATTGATTGATTTGCGTATGTTGAACCACCCTTGTGTCCTTGGGATGAACCCCACTTGGTCATGATGTATAATCTTTTCTATGTGTTGTTGGATTGTATTTGCTAATATTTTGGTGAGGATTTTGGCGTCTATGTTCATCAGTGATATTGGCCTATGATTCTCTTTCTTGGTAGTATCTTTGCCTGGTTTTGGTATCAGGGTGATGGTGGCTTCATAGAATGAGTTTGGGAGCATTATCTCCTTTTCAATCTTCTGGAAGAGTTTGAGAAGAACTGGTATGAGTTCTTCTTTGTATGTTTGGTAGAATTCCCCGGTGAAGCCATCCGGTCCTGGACTTATATTTGTAGGGAGGTTTTTTTTATTGCTATTTCGATTTCATTTCTAGTGATTGGTTTGTTCAAGTGGTCAGTTTCTTCTTGATTCAGTCTTGGTGGACAGTATGTTTCCAGAAACTTGTCCATCTCCTCTAGGTTATCCATTTTGGTTCTACATAGTTTTTCATAATATTCTCGTATGATATTCTGTATTTCTATTTTATTTGTTGTAATTTCTCCATTTTCCTTTCTTATTTTGCTGATTTGTGCTCTCTCTTTTTTCTTCTTTGATCAGAGGTTTGTCGATTTTGTTTACTTTTTCAAAAAACCAGCTTTTGGTTTGATTGATTTTTCTATGTTTTTTTTAATCTTTATTTTATTTATTTCCTCCCTGATCTTTATAATTTCCTTCCTTCTGCTGCCTTTCAGAGTTTTTTGTTCTTCTTTTTCTAGTTCTTTTATTTGGTGGGTTAAATTGTTTATTTGAGATTGTTCTTCTTTTTTGAGAAAGGCCTGTATCGCTATAAACTTCCCTCTTAGCACTGCCTTTGCTGTGTCCCATAAATTTTGTGTGGTTGAGCTTTCATTATAGCTATCATTTATCGAGCACCTACTCTTCAGTGGAAACGAGCCACAAACTTGCCTGCAGATGACCAGAGAAGGATAACAATTATAAGAGCAGCTGATATTTCTTGAGTGCTCAGTATGTATGACCCAGGAACTGTTCCGGCTACTTTACATGTATGAACTCACCTCATGCCAGACCATCCCATGAGTCAGGTGCTGAAGTGATGGGGAAACAGCAAGGTGTTTCAAGAGCCACTCATGTCCCTTCATTTCCAACAACAGAGGCGAAGAAAAGCATTCCAATTTGGTTTTAATAATCTTTTAGACCACCTGGCCATACTTAGGAAAGTCTGGGTGGCTTTCCTAGAAGCCTCATTCTTCGGTTTGGAAACCTGGTTGTGAAGGTGCCCGAAACTTCAAAGCGGGTTTTGCCACGTGGTGGGATCACGCCTCCTCTTGGCATAATTTACTTACTCCTCTAACCTCAAGGGAGGATCTGTGCACATCAAAAGGTTGTTCAAAAATCATTTCTCATTAGAAACAAGAGAGTAAACATGCACCCAGTTTATCACTTTCTCAAGCTCGGTTTGATATGTTACGAACCATCAGCTACACAAACAAATAATTAGGTTTGAAAACAGAAATGTCAACACAGCCATAGTCTACTCATTTACTCATCAGCCCGTTGCCGTGGCTGTTCATCTGTACCTTGTGTTTGTGTATCAAGGCCTCATTTCACAGAAACAAAAAAGGTGCCTGTGAAATTCTCTGATCCCCCCTGAGAAGCTGAGGCCAGAGCCAGTGGGTCACAGAGCTTTGTCACTACTATCTAAGCCTCTTGCCCCCTGGTCCACACCACCACGTGACAGCAGGGAAGGATGAAGACTGAAGGACAGCTTCAGTGAAACGGCGAGGGTTGTGGGGCTGGGCAGGCCCGTCACTCCCCCATTCCTGGACTAGCACGGATTTTCTGATACCAGTTTGGTTGTGTTCGCCTCCATTAGGCCCCTTGGAGGCTTGTGTGGAAATCTGGATGTTGAGTGAGATTTCAGATGTGGAATCTGAGACCAACTTTGTATCAATATACTTTGTGGTTATGATTTTTCAACTTTATGAGCAGAGAAAGAGAACTGAAGAAGCTGCAGAAGGAAAGTCTTTAAAACAATTTACCAGCATGTGGGATTTTCCACTTCAATCATTTGAATGGTGTTTGTATGTGTGGGCTAGACATATACCAAAAAAAAGTGCTTTTAAAAAAATAGGACCCTCTTCCATTCAACATGCTGAAGCTGAAGCAAATTCCAGAGCCCACTGTATAATTTTCTGAATGAAAATAACATTCATGTGGCTGTTTGAATATTAGTTTAAGTGAGGTGAGGACCAATGTTTTCTTTTAGAAATATCCATTATTTTAAATAATTATAGCTACTTAGAAAGAAAAAAACAATCAACTAAAATGAATCCAAAACGTCATTGGGAAGGCACTGGCCTCCCTCCGCAGTCTAGAAGCTTTCCTGATCCAGGCGGTCCCCCTGACGCCATGCTCAGCACCAGTTTCCACTCTCTACCTTTCAAGACCATGTGACCAGGACTTCGTCTAAGGTCTCGGGCTGGACACCAAGGACGTCATGAGGAATTCTCCAAGAGATACGTGCACTTCCCAGTTAAAGACAGATGAACGGAGACATTTCTTCTGTGAAGTGTAGGAAGGGATGACTAATCTTACAAAAGTACGTATCACAATTCCATTTTAAATGGGAAGCCCACCACGGTAAGTTAAAAAGAGTATACAGTTGACTCATGTGCTACAGAATTCCCAAAGTTGACGGAACACGTAAAGCGAGGTGTACCTGTGAGGGCAAATACCTAATAAACAAATTAGCAAGAGGTGAACTTAAGGAGCAAAGTGAATTACAATAGTCTTTGCTTTTCCCCTGGCACAACTGTTTCTTGTCATAAGCTACTTTGGGTATATCAAGGAAGTTGAAATCTGCAATTGCAGGACACTACCTACGGTCCCTGGCATCATCACTTTCTTGGGCCAGACAGGACCAAGTCTTGGGAATGGTCACTGAAGAGGTGGTGAAGAGAGACAAGCAAAAGGGGGATATGTCTGCTGTCCCTCAACTGTTTTTCTGCAGTCAGGAGAGGAATAAAATCAACAGGAGAAATGGGACATAGAGGCTGGCTCATCTGAGGCAAAAGGAGAATTAAAGCAAGCTGTCAAGATGGCCTCAGTGAGCTTTAGAAAGGACCTTAATCCTGTTCCAGAAACCCACAGAGGCAACTGTGTAGACCAGGGGGAAGGGAGAACCACACTTCTCATCTCTTTATGAAAACATCTTTATTTTGAAAAAAATTCAAGCTTCCAGAAAAGTTGCAAGAATATTCAAAAGAAGCCCACGCATATATATCGTTCACCCAGTATAAGTTGCAGACAGGATGCCCCTCCACCTCTAAATCCTTCAGTGTCAATTTCCAGAAAATGTGAACATTCTCTTACATAACCACAATACAGTTGCCAAATAGTCAGGAAATAAACATTGATACTCTGCTAGATCTAATCTACCAACTTTATTTAAATTTTGCCCATTGCCTCATCAGTATCCTTTATAGGGGAAAAAAAAAGGTCCAGGAGCCAATGAAGGTTCATGCCTTTCATTTAGTTGTCATATCCCTTTAGTCTCCTTCGAGGTGGACCAGTTCTTCTGTTCATCTGTTTTTCCTGACCTTGACATTTCTGAAGAATGTGGGGCACTTCTTTTGTAGAATGATCTTCAATTTGGGTTTGCTGTCTGGTGTTTCTTCAGGATTACATTCAGGTGACTCATTTTTGGCAGGAATAACACAGAAGTGATGTTGTGTCCTTTTCAATGCCTCTACCAGGAGGCATATGAAGTCAGTTTGTCTCAATACAAGCGAGGGTAACTTTGATCATTTGAGTAACGTGGTATCTCCCAGGTTTCTTTACTGTCAGATTACTACTTCTTCCTCTTGCAATTAACAAACGTTTTGTGGGGAAATACTTAAAAATTATGTAAATAGCTCATTACTCCTCATCCTTTCATCCACTGCTTTTAGAATACATCAATGATTCTTGCTTGAATCAATTTTTCACAGTGGTCTGGGTTAGCACACTTGGACGGAGCAAAAAAGTAAGTGTATTGTGGATAAGGAGACCTAAGTTTCTCAATTTTAGAGAAGGGAGTTACCTTACGGTAACAGTACAGTAAGAAAAGGTGGAAGACTGCAACGTGGTGGTGCTTGATTGAAATGGATGATATCCCTATGACCTCATGGTATGTTAATATATATATACAGATGGATATATATATATATATATATATATATAGAAATAGATATTGATGTGTGTGTGTATATATGAGGATACGCATATATATAAAAATCTCCTAGCTCTGTCTGCTGAATGGCTTAGAAATGACACTCTGGTAGTAAAAAGCACACCTGGCCCCCACATCTTGTTCTCTAAATACCATTTTCCAGTAAAAGGAATCAGGGTTCCTAAGAGAAATGGCTGAATCCAGTGCTAGAGCAGAGAAGCACACAATAAGCCTGGAGCTATCTTGTTATACCAGAAATTAAGTGCTCAGAGATCAAAAGTGGCTCCCATGGGTGAAGTCTGAGACAACTTGCACATCAAACTAAATAATGAGGTTGTGACGTTGTCTTCTAGTTTTGTAAGACATTAAAAAACTGGACAAGGGTACACAGCATCTCTGTGTATTATTTCTAGAAACTGTGTATGAATCTACAATTATCTCAAATTTTTAAAATGAACAAACATAAATCATGATAGTAATGTATTATAACTCACTGAATAAAATCAGAATCCACCGATTAAGTAAATAAATCAAAGAAAGAGCTTAGAGTAGAACCCAAGTTTTTTGCCCATTTTTCCTCTTCCATCTCTGCCAACATTTTCTTGCTCACTGAAGATCATGTCATTGAATCAAAACGATTTCTGTGATTGCTTTCAGCAACATCTGCAGATGTCACTAGACGAAGGATTTGTCTCTGTGAGTTCTGACTGGTGTACCTTGGCGATTTCAGAGTCACAGAAGTCTTGAACTTGGCAATCAAGATCTGGGGCTCTGTGGAGGTTCTGAACATTCAGAGCACTCGGGACTTCCAGATTTCTCCTGTCTTTTCAGCCCACTAACTCTGGGTCCTCACATATGCATATGGAATAAAGTGCTGTTGCTTCCTTAATTCATCCCCAAATTGGATGAATTATTCAGACTCTTCTTCCAGTCTTTTGCTGTGAATTTCACAATTCAGTCATTTTTCTAACACATAAAACCTTTACAATTATGGCTTGGATGTGATCCCTTTCAATGATACTATAAAACACTCAAATGTTAACTGACTACATTTAATAACCATTTCTTTATAGTTATATCTGTAGGTAGATAGTGGTGAAATCTATATATAAATAGTTTATATCTAAATATAACTATTTATATATAATATAGATAAGGTAAATGCCCAAATCTGACTAATGTCACCATTATCTCTGAAAGTCAGTTCATTCACTGGGCTGAGATTATCACCTACACACTTGTATAGTGGTCCTTTAGTGATACGTGTCCCAATTTTGTTTGTTCTTTATAAGCTTTAACATTATCCAGACCTTTCTGATTAGTCAACATTAGCTGTATGATATTGACATTGGCTGTAGTTTAGATTTTAAATGTTATGTCAAAGCTCTTTAATGTCTTACGTTTGGCTATAGAAAGGAAGAAAAGGAAAGCAGGGACTCTAACCTACCTCTCTCTCTCTCTGTCACACACACAACACACACACACACAAGTAAGTGAAATTTTGCACTTCCTTGCTTTCACACAGTCAGCGTGGTCAATGCAGCAGGAAAATATGACCCAAACTACTTCTTCCTAGTAGAATTCTGCCATCTCTGTCTTTCACTTCTAACAGGCTACGATTACAACTGCAGTTGAAGCTTTCTGTACAGCTAATTTGCATTCCAAAAATACTAGAAAACTCAGCTGACCTAATTTCTCAAAAACTCGTTACTTTAGAACAACACTTAAAAGGGAGAGGTGCCCACAACAGTTGTCAACAAGTAGACTGAGTTCCTTCCTCAGTCGTAGCTCCAAATGGTGATGTGGCAGCCGCAGCCCAGAGTCAAGAAGACACACAGGCTGCCTGCGGCCGGAGCGGCCCAGAGCAGCCGGGGAGGCGACGGCTCCGAGTTTCCACGTGAAAACAGCCCTGAGAATGGGAAAGTGCTCTTTCCACGTGGCTGCTGACGGAGTCGGAAGTCTGTCAGTTCAGACTTTGTCTCTACATTCCCTTTACGGTGGAAATACTCTGGAAAATTCTACATGATTAAACGTGCATGGAAATCAAGGAGCCAGCGATGCTTTTTCAGTCCCTCTGTATCTCTATTTATGAAAATGTTTTCAACTGGGGAGGGGGGTTGTGCTAGGAAAAGAACTCAGTTCTACAGCCAAATTTATGAGTGAGACTGACACTTTAAAAATACTTTCCTTTGGGAATTCCATATGGTACATTTGGAAAGGCAAATTTTAATATTAAGTTCCTGGGGAAGTACTTTATCTGAAAGGCAACGAAGAAATGAGAAGTAAACTGAACCATTAGCCTACATTAAAAATAGAATATTTCTGGAAAGTATAAAGTCATACAAACCCTTCTGGAACAGTATTTATAAAACAGGCAAATTAAAAATGGAAAGGCAAAAATGTGCCTCCTCTTCTCTCTGGGGGCACATATGTATTTTTACCGTTCCCCCCTCCAATTCAAAAACCAGGGTATAGTCTGCAGGAGGGACGCAGATGATCCTCAAGCCATCAGCACCGCCAAGACCACACACACACACACACACACACACACACAGACTTTACTGTAAGTCGGACATCACTACTGAAATACTAACAGTAAGTTTAAGTATCAAGAAAGAAGAGTTTCTCCTGCAGTGTCCCACACTTTGAATGAGAATCATACAGACTGACAGCTAAGAGGCACCCTGAAAATACCAGGGTGCCGTGGGTGCCTTTACCAGTCCAAACACAGAAGAGAATTCTCTTGCCTTGACCACCCTCCTCATCCCTGCCTAAATGATGACCTGGAGCAACAGGCCTTTTTTTTTTGTTCAATCTGGAAGAAGTGGATCCAAGGATTTTCTGAAGCGGTGACAGGGCTGAAATATCTGCTATAAACTACATGAAAGAAAAGCAAAGCAGTTGTGATTCACTTTCAAACTTGCCCAATTTTAAAACTACCAAGAAACAGACATTAATATTGGGGGATGATTTTAGGAACAGGCGCTCCAATTTTTTTTTTTTTTTGCATGAAATCAAACAAAGCAGGCTTCGACTTTGATCCAAATTTCAGAATGCCTCTTATAAAATGGTTGCTAACATCTCTATCTGTGCTGCAAGAGAGCTACTTTCACTTGAACTACATGGTATATAATTGAAGTCAGAGTTGTAAATCATGGGGCCATCTGTCCTTAAGCTGTCACCAATCATACATGGAGGAGCATATGTATAATGAAAATAGACTGACAAACTTTTTTGAGTTTACATCCTTCTGAGTTAATTAATCCTCTGTCCCACACGTTTCCAAGATTCTTCAACAATGTGTTTGATGAATTGGTTTAATTACACAAGTGGGGTACGTGTGCATGTGTATGTTTTACAATGTCACTATCACAAATCCAAAGGAAACCATGCAATTGACTTAACATTTTCACTTAAAAGGAGAATAAATCATTTTAATCACATACAGAACCTAGATTTATTGGCCTCATTTTGCTCATTTGGTTATTAATGTTGAAAACAGACATTAACATTAACAGTTACAATAATATCTCACTTTCATCTTAATGAAGATTTATATGCATATACATCACCCTTGCATTCCACAAAGATGCTGCCTGGAGCGAGTGTTTAGTGCCTGAAGTCGAATTCCAATCTCAGGGTTGCTTTCCCAATGCTATCACAGACACAAAATTTGATCTGAGGAAAGTTGTGTGATTTCTCTGGGCCTCAGTTTCTCTTTTCATTAGTGTGTGTGATCACATAGCCCAGTTGTTTACACTAGAATGGTTTATCAATGAGTATACGTCAGAAGGCTTAAGTTGGAATAAATGAAAATATAAACACGATCATATCAGCAATATAGGAATATCTTAATAAAATAGGGCTATGGAGTTTTGCAAAACTGGGACAGAGCTAGTGACGCCCCTCCTGCCTGGTCTCTGTCAGTCTAAATACAGAGCAATCGTGAGAAACTGGGCAATTGTACAACGTAAAGGAACTGCAGCAGCAATTGGACATTAAAAGTCTTTTGAAAGACCTGATGTGTATTTAAAATTGAACTCCCACTCAAAAATAGTCAAACAGCGAGTACAAAACCGAAAAGGTCCCTGCAGCATGTTTCCCCAGCAGGAAGGAACTGAAGTTTTCCCTCAAAGCCTTTTCTCCGTGCTTTGTAGACATGAGGTACGCCTGTTTTCATAAACAAGAGAGCGCATGCCTACCTCCTGGTACAAAAAGCCTGAGGAAATACACACGATGTGAAACTGTCCTGATCGGATCAGAGATGAGCTGGTCATCCCGCCCCACACAAATGCGGGCACAGCCTTGTCAGCTGCCCCCGGGACCGCCGGCGGGGCTAAAGATAGCGCGCCGCACACCTGCAAGTTTTGGAGAAGAAGTGAAGACTTGAGGTCCAGCGGGGGTAACCCAATTTCCTCTTGTCATCGGGACAGGTGGCCAGCAAACAGCAGCCACGGTTTGACTCTTTTGCATTAGCTTTTGGGGGGGCACACTTAGGAAGAGAACAACAACAGGGGAGGCTGTAAGAGCCCAAAGGCAAGCGGAATCGCCGGGGTCCCCGGGAAGCCAGCTGCGCAGTCCGGGAAGCCCTCAGCTCCCAGGGCCAGGCTCCAGCTCGCTGGCAATCCGGTGACAAGTGCTCATGCTCTGCCAGCAGTTTCATGGGATACTCTCTGCCCGTTTACTGCCCCGACCTGGCAATGGACTGAACTCTACAGAAAACGGACGCCGCTCGGGGAAGTGGAGGGGAAGCTGTTCCAGTGCCTTCTCAGCCTCTGCGCCAGGGAGGCCCAGACCCACTCATGCCACTCCTCTCTTCCTTTTTCACACTAAATCCACAGGCTCAGAAGAAGAAAGATAAGCATTTACAATCAGGTTCAACCTGATCTGGAATATTCATGTGTAATCCCCTGTGGCCCCAGCTGAGAACCTCAGTGGTCGTTCAGCCCCTGGCTCTCACATCAGGACAAATCCAAGGACTGGCATTATCAGGGATGGAAATCCCTGGAGATCTCTCCCTCTCTCTCTCCCTCTCTCTCTCCCTCTCTCTCTTCCTCTTTCTCTCTCTCTCTGTCTCTCTCTCTCTCTCTCTCACACACACACACACACAGGCTAGAATAGGTAATTTGGTTCTAAGACCTTCTTAATGTTTATGATAAAAAGGAAATCTGCCTTGAGAGCAAAAATGATCTCATATGAACTATGTTTCAGTGTTAATTCCCTGTGTCTCTTTTTTAAGGGAATTTTTCAGCAAGAAGAAGGCAAAAGTGATTTTTTTCCACCCAGGCTGCAGAACTTTTGTGAGTTAGACATGCATGTACCTGAAGCCGGAGCGATGACTGGAGGCCGCATCGGGTGTGCCATCAGCCAGTCCTCTGCGCTGTGAGAGGGGGCAGGGATGGGGACAGTGGCACCATCAGAGGCTCCCCTGGGAAGGTACCTACTGATGGCGTCCACACTCCTCTGCCTGCGACCTGGAAGGCCTGATTCTCCCAAACCATGCCCCATGAGGAGGAAGCAGGCTTCAGAAAGCTTTTATTCAAGGCTCATTTCCAGTGCGTAGTAGGCCACACACAGATGAGTGACTGCACACAGCCTTCCCGATGTGTGCAGCCTTTATGCTCTGCTCAACTGTTTGACTTCCACACAAAGACTGCTTCTCAGGGGCACTGTTTGGGTCATTATAGCAGGGCCTGTCAGAGGGCTTTGTCATTGTAACCATAAACAAATTACTTTAGGAAAAAGGCCAGAACCACTGGCAGCAATCAAAGACATTTGTCAAGACTGTTTCCAATTATTTTATATCAGATTCCTTACTCAAAGGAAAAAAAAAAAGAAGTAACTGCAGGTGAAGGGATTACAATTTTTGCAAAAGCTGTAAGTAACATCTAAAGTACAAGACGGGCTCTAACTGAGAAGTGGAAGTTATTTCCACTTTCAGACATTTTATCTCAGATGGCAAATTAGGACAGATGCCTTCCCTCTATGAAGAGTGGAATGAAAGTTCTGGTTAAGGGGAGTCAACTCCCTGCTCGGTTTACATTTATTCAGAAAGTCATTCGATTGCATCCAAAACAGAGCCAGCTGAGCCAAGAAGAACCAGAAGAGTCCTGTGACCTGGTCAACCCAGAGCACAAACGTGGCAGCCCAGTGCCTGCCCCGGGGGCCCCGGGCGCACTAAGGAATTCCGAACTGAACTCGACCCGCTCGGGCATTTATGCCTCGTAATTTACCCCTCGGCCAAAAATGAGAAGGGGGAGTGGGGCTGGTGGGGAAAGTTTCTAAAAAGCCTATTTTTAAAAATGCACAGACGCTTCTAGAACATCAAATGGCTCTTCCAAACAACATTTTGATGAGTTAAGTGTAAATGAATCAGAAACATATGGATTACATTTCCCTCCAAACACACAGGGGTCTCAAAATTAAAGAGGGAAAAAGGACTTGAAGCAACATGCATTTGGGTTTCCCTGAATCCAACAGCATTTGAAAATAGTTCTGGACAGGCAGCAGGCCCAGAATGCATCCTGGACATTAACGGATTTTATAAGTTTGAAAAATGTTGGATAGTTAAAGTTCCCTCTTTGAAGCATCTCAGATGTAAGCTTGTTTTATATGATTTTTTTCCTTTCAATGCACAAGTGTTCAAGGCATCTGACATTGATTATTTTATTCTTTTTTTTTAAAAAAGGCATGTTTAAAATAAAATAACAGCATAATTTGTTTAGACAAAACAACCCCCAACCAGACAAAAGGGCTGACAGAGTAAGAAAGGTTGTTTGTATATAGGGGGAGGGTGGTGGGATAGGGTATCAGAACCATATATCTTAAGAGGTCAAGTTTCACAAAAGCCTAGGATCTACAGCTAGCTTATGTATGCATGCATGGATGTATGTGGCCATACGTGTACATATACATGCGGCTAGAACTACCTATATATATATATATACACACACAGGTAACCATTATTATTAACTTATTTCCTCAGGTCTTTGAATGGCCCATTCTAATGTCATTAACCACTGCTACATGCACTGGACACGAGGAACAGTTCCAATTCCTCTCTGAATTTTTAAGCTCTCTTTTTTCTGTTTTTTTTTTTGTTTGTTTAATTTGTAGTTTCTTCTGCTTTGTTATTATTCTTGTGTCTACCTGAGTGGAAGACAGACATTTACTAAAAACGTGTCAGATGACTGCAATAGTTATCCCAGGATGTTATGAGCCAGGAAGAACGAGATGCTTGGGTTTAATCTGGAAAACACACAGAAAGGGAGTGGCTAAGAGGGAGATGGAGATACATTCTCTGTTGTAAGAATGCTAACCCCGCCTCCTGACCTGGAGAATAGTTAACCGCCTTCTGTAACAGGCATGTCAATGGCCAAATGGAGTTAGGTCCCCACACGAAGTCAGGAATGCGAGAATGAGGAGCTTGGGCAGAGCAGCGACTAGCTTCGCTGCCTCTATTTATATAAGGTGCCATTAAAATGCCAATAGGAGGCAACAGTAATTAATAGGCTCCATGTATTGAGCTCACAAATGACCCAAAAAATTTTTAAAAGCCTATACATGTCAGTGATGCCCAATCCTTTTAATTAAAACTTTTTTTTTTAAGTTTGGAGTGTCGATGCTATTTTCACTGTTTGTGGTATTTTATGTCACAATAATTGTCATCTTATTCTCCCTCTCACTCGCCCCTCCCCCCAATCAGGAACAACACCGTGAGCTCTGTATTTCTAAAATTTAAAGTGAATTTAATGTGATTTGATTGGAGAATTATTTTCTGACAATTTCAAGCTTGAGATTCACAGCCAATGCCCTCGACTGCAGCTTTTCTCCTAAGGGATTTTAAACCGTCATAAAAACTCTGCAGTTGAAACAACCTCAAAGGTCATCTAGTTCAACCTTTATCTAATGCTGGAATCCCCTCTTCAGCATTCCTGATCAGGGTCACCCAGCCTTAGCTGAAATGCCACACATGCGTACTCCTCTACCTAAAACTCTGCGAGGTAACCTCCACTCGAGTGGAAAGCGACCCACCACCACCCGCCACCCCCCTTCCTCTCCCCATCAAAGCTCAGTCACGTGTGGGGTCATTGCTCAGGGCAGAGCCTAGAGGACACTGGTTTGTAAAGGTCCCTCCTGACAATCAGTAAACGCCCCATAGTCATGTACAACTCCTCCTGCACGAGGGACCGACCGTGCCACTGAAGCACGGCAAGCACGACAGGCCACTGTCCAACTCCATACAATAAACTTCTTCACGCAAAGGCTGTCATCTGTCACCCACACTGATGCTCAAGGTGGCTCTCTGGAAGAACACAGCTGGCTCTGTTTGGTCTCATTAGCACAATCCATACTCCTGTGCCAAGACTAGACCAAAACAAAATGGACTCTAAAATCTCTTTAATAGACTATTCCCCCAAGTCAAGATGAGTCTCTAGTCCGGAATCTAAACTAAATATTACTAAAAAGCATTTGGTAGCAAGAAACTATTCATCTCAGGATGTCCCATGAATAGCCGTGACAACAACGTGTGAAAAAATTCTTCTCTAATTTAGAGTCCCTTTAGCAAAAAGAATGTATACGTACAGCAGAATTCAGGGCTTTACAATAACTCATCAATAGACAAGACAGGAAGTGGTCTGTCGAACACCATCAGAAGGGCCGCAGCACTCAACAATGCGGTGCAGGGTCATGGGCCCTGGATTGTGACTCCCGTGCAGCAGGTGGAAATAATGAGTACTAGACACTGAAGACATTATTCAAGGTACTGCTGGGGCAGCCTAGCTTCCTGGCAGCCACAAAGAAAGCCAGATGCCCTGTGCCATGCGTTTCGCCATATGATTGATGACCCAAGCCCTTTCAGAATAGTGTCTTTGGAGATGGTTTGCTTTGGCTGTGGCCAATCCTCTTTGTCCGGTCGACGTCCTCCACATAAATCTCCTGCACGAATCAACCAGGGCAGTGGTCCTGAAGAGTGGGCAACGGGGATCTGTTTTTGGCATCTTAAAGAGGGCTGTAATCCCTGTAATAGGAAGGATCTTCAGATATGAACTTGGGCACCTCAGAGAAACAATGGACCTCTGCCCAATCATCATCTGGCTTTAAGCACTGAATGCTCTGACTCCAGGGGCCATTTATGGACTGGCCACCACGATATGCCCAGTGCCCGGCCCATGTAGACAGCCACCACATATCCGATGAATGAAGGAACGCATGAATGCCCATCCCCCTCTCCAGGAGACCCAACACTTAGGACGTCATGCACTGCAAAGTGGAGACTGCACACTAGGAGAGTGTAAGCACTCGAGGACATGGGGGCACAGTGGGAAGCTATTAGGAGCCAATCCCCATCTTGCAAGAGGACACGATGGTCACAGCCAGGGGAAGAGGGGCTTTTCACGCCAGCCCAGAGGTGGCCAGTGTGGAGCAACATCTCAAGCCTTGCCTCTGAGGAGCTGGATCACAGAGCAGTGTTTCCGTGCCAGGGTTCAAACCCCGGCTCTGCCACTACCTAGGCGACCTGCCTGTGTGATCTTGAGCGAGTGACGGCCTCTCTAGGCCTCCATTTCCGCAACACAAAAGTGACAGCTGTGGACACGCCTACTCCCTGCCAAGGCTACAGAAGGTTGAAGATCTCACACGTGGAAAGTGCTCAAGGGAGTGCCTGACGCGCAGTAGCCACTCAATACAGGGGGCCCGCGGTCACCTCCCAAGTGGGGGCCAACAAGGCCGTGGAGAGAGAGAGGCAGTTTCCCAGGGGCCGCCAGGGTTCCACGCGAGTTATCTGATTCCTTCTGGAAAAGCTCCTGTTAGACTTTCGAGCCTCTTGGGCTCCCATATTGTGGCCATTAAGGGGGAAGATACCCAGAGGGAGGTTTCCCTGAGCAAAGGCTGTTGAGGATCTGCTTGTCAACCGAGCTTCTGAAAAAGTGTGTGTGGTCAAGGTGGCGAGGCCTTGCCCTGCTCTGTCAGCCCCCGGGCCTGGCCGCCTCCCACCTGCAGATCTAGACCGGGTGGCTGTGAGTCTCTCCAGGCAATTCTGGGACATTCTGCCCCGAGCAATGAGAACACGGTGAACACAGGAGGGCTACCCTCAGAGCCACGGGGTGCTGCCTGAGCTGAGGAGAGTATAGCTACCCTGTGTGGCCTTCAGGCCAGAACCACAACCAAGGGCCGGATGCTTCCGGGGCCCTTTAGCACTGACGATGGAATTTGTCTCAGAACCGCCCAAACAGGAAGGCACGAGCTGTCTTGAGAGGTAGTTTTACTCTCCTCCTTTTTTTTTTTTTTTTTGGACCAGAAAAAGCTGGGTAACCAATGGCAGGGAGGGTGAGGGAAGGGCATCGCCAAGGAATTGGCCTCGCTCTGATCCCCCTAAGGTCTAAAGCTCTAGATGCTACATACCCGCTGGGATGTGGGTCTGCGAGCAAGGCTTAGGGGGAAGCAGATGGCGTTTCTCCTCTCACCTTCACCCTCATGCACTTCATGAGAACTGAGACATACCTGCATGTATCATTTTGCCCACACACCATAAGCAGTTCACATTGATTCATGAAAATTGATCATATTTCTTTTTTATATGTTGATAGCTTTTACACTTCTTACAATTCATGTTTTAAATGAGAGATGATGATTATGTAGGGAAAAAAATCGTGGCTCACAGAGAGCCTTAATTCTCCTGTTAATTGTTACAGAAAGATACAAAGTATCAGTACTGATGCTACAAGGCTTCATCATCCATTGTCTATTTAAGAAAATTCAGCCTCACTATTAAACACCCGAAATATAAACAAGTGTGGCTTAATTTGTCAAAGCAAAATGACTAGAATTTCCGGTATCTTTCCATTTCATTGAAAATGAAGGTCTAATAATTTGACAATTTAAATTCAAGATGCCTTCTTGGACTTTTAAAATTGATGGGGCATAAATCTCCATTAGCCACAACAGTTTGGGACCTGAAACTTGGAACTCACTGGAACAGCGTGCAAGATGTTAAATGCTTCTGCCCCTTGAATATGTTATTTCCCCTTTTTTCCCAGCGAGGAAACAGAGCAATCTCTATATTACCCTTTCCAAGTAAACTCGTGAAAGGTAAAAATTGTTTCTTTTTCCTCTAAGAAAATGTTTCATTTCGTCCAATCTCCTCATTCAGTGTTCACTACATTCACTACAGCCCTTTAAACATTCCTCTAATAAAATGTACAAATAGTCTTTAGGAGAAATTAGTCCAATGGCTCCCAGAAAGCAGTGTTGTTTTTTCCCTTTCCAAACACTGCCCTAAGTATCCCAGCTCACTAATAAAGGGTAAACAAGTCTGAAAATTTATCAGATGTAACAGATATGATTCAAAGGAAGACAATGAAAAAGGACAGAGATGTTCATGCAATGGGCTGTCCTGTTCTAAATGCTATTAGATCTACCCAAGGAAGTGAATAAAACTAACTGCTAAGCCATTTACAGGAATAAATGTCAGGAGCTCCAAAGACAGCGACAGAAGGGGAGGTGATAGAGTACGGAGGCCTTCTCCCTGCTGGCTGCCTGCCCGAGTCGAGCTGGGCTCCGGGCGCACTGAGAGAGGTCCCCGAATTCACAGGGGAGAGGCAGCAAGTGGAAGGAGCCCCATGATACAGGCCAATGCCACGTGGGATTTCCTAGCCCCAATCACCGCCGCCAAAATGCAGCATTACGGCTGGAGCACCTTTTGAGAAGACAAGTAACATCAGCACTTCATTCAGGAAATCCAGATGCTGGAGCACGTGGGAACTAACACGAATTCACAAATCTCCACTTCGTGACCCACCAGCCCCACCGCCCCACACATCCCACAGGGTAAGGCTGAAATTCACAAGAGACGGCGATGGAGACCAAACTTGCGGCACGTGGGCAAGAAAAGGAAAGAAAAGGAAAGACGAGACATTAGAAAACTGGGGGAAAATCTTTCGTGTGGGCATTGCACCTTTTCTTCTGTTCTTATCTCTGTCTGTTCAACTTTGTGTGACTGGTGTGTACACCTATGTGGCTTTCTGTTTAGTGGTGGTGTTGTTGTTAAATGAATGTGTGTCTATGAAATAATGAAAGTCACATGAACCCCAGGAACCTGGACCATTCCTGTGAAGTCATGTAGGCACCTCTCTAATTCCTGTGAACACTGGCAAAAAAATTAATTAAAGCTCCATGAAGATTTATGAGTGGACTCTCTTCCCAACTTCTGCCACTGTAGCTGGGTGAGGCAGCTTTACTAAAACATCTCTGAGAAATGCCGTAAGCCATGAAGTTTCTGACTCGCGTATCATTTATGATACCCCTGGGGAGCAGGCCTGCCTCGGAAAACCAAGGCCCAGCACCCCATAAGGTTCTCATTACATACAGGAATGTGCCAGGCCAGATGCACTGGGGGTTGTCAAGCTTTGAAAACTCTCCCCACCAAAAAACTCATAAATTTTGCAGAATATATTGCTTTTCCTTGAATTTTTATGATTATGTTCAATTTCAGGAAACTTAGCCCATACTTCATCATTTACCTTTGTTTTTAAGAGTTATCTGACATCTGTGAAGTTCTATGAACTTTCTACTAATCATGTTTTTCAAATCTTAAAAATATCAACCCACATATTTCCAGCCAGCCGTGAATTTAAAACCTCTCCCCTTCTTCTAATGTTGATATGCAATGGCAGGCTGAACAGATTTCAGTCTCTGTTGGATAAACTCATCTTCCACCAAGGCAATGAACCTAAAGAAAGATGGCAGTAACGGTGATCAGACTATACAAGGTGGTCAGGTCTTGGCATTGAAATTGGATTGGGGTGGTGACATTGTAAGGCTCATAGGGATGTACGGCCCTGGAGCTGCCACTGCAGCATTTACAGCCCAAGGAAAAGAGTCTCCAACCCCAGGGTCAAGGGGAAGGATGTGACTGGAGATGGTAGGTTCAAGTTGGACATAGAGGTCAAGGTGGGTGGCTTCCCACATTATAACTTGATATAGTAAATTTTAGTGATTTCAGTACTATTTTACTAAAGTTACTTTTAGTAGTACATATTTTAGGTTGGAATGTTTAACCAATCTTAAACTGGTTACCAACCAAAAATGAACTCGTTCAGCTAACCGTGTGTAAGAAGGGACAGTGTCTGTAGCCCCTTTCACTGCCTCGCTGTACCTATGGTAGTTCTTAATTCGACACCCAAACCAGAAAGCCTTCCTTCCACACCCCAGAAACCCAGAGGCAGGGCAAGGGCTATAGGATCCATTCTCACCTGATGAGAGATGAAGCTGGCAATGGTTAAAGCCCCCACTCGACTACAAACATTTCGGGTAAGAAGAAACTAAGGAGCCAGATGTAACCCTGTGCTAAATCAGATTAGGAGAAGCAGACAAAATCACAACTTTATTCAATGTGTCATTTATCCCGGGTGACTTATGCATTATTTGTATGAAGTTAAAATTGAGCTTTGAGAAACTATGAAATAAATCAAATGCCCTACTTTATGTAATTTTAACGGACAGATCCCATTAGGATTCTACTATGCATAGATGTTGGTTAAAATCATTGACCAGTATCCTTATAAATTAATCAACTGGGGTCATACCGGCTCGGCTGTCATCATTTGCTACTAATCTACATTTAGAATTCACTTTAACTTTTCAAGCCTCTTGAAATAGGTTCATCAAATTTCCATTTTTTGTTCAAAATACATGAGTAAGTGTGATTGTTTACAAAAACCTGTATGGTAGAAGTCTGCCACTGGTGTCATTTTTCAGTGGCATTAGAGTGTGCAGTGGCATTTCATTATAATTTCAGGGTAAAATGCTAATCAGAATCAACCATAATGGTCTTCATCATTCTTGATGGGAACTTTTACCATTTGCAGTCTGAATACATGTGCACTGCTGATGTTTAAACTGTTACAGAACTTCAAAACCAATTGGCCAAAATGTGTAATTGTGGCAAAAGGGATATAGTTAATATGTAATAGTTAACTTTTAAAAAAAGAGCATCATGGCTCTTGTGTTCTTCCTGGATCTTTAATACTTGGATATGTTTCATTTCTGATTATGAGACCTAATTTATTAAAAATCCATAAGTACCTATCATTTCTCAACACCTTTTATCTATCTTCCTTGACCTACATCTTCTGAACTTTAAATATGTACTATGAAAACAAAAAATAACATTTAGAGGTTGTTTCCAACATTAATTTGGATTAATCATGAAGTGTGACATTGCCCATCAACTCTGATAGAGCTGATGCCCAGCTCCGTAAAGGCAAGGAGGGAGCACCTATCTTTGGGGGTGCTGGTTCAATAAGGTGACGTGTGGAAAGCACATGACATACCCTCGGCAAATACTAGTTCTCTTACTCTATCAAACCATCTTAAAGAGTTCTTAAAAATGAACACACATGGAAACTTTTCTGCACATCGTTGGGATGAAATTGCAATCTGAATCCTCCAGAGGCATAAATAGAAAATGTGTTCAGTCTAAAAATATATGTTAGGAAAACCCAAATCCTAGGTTAGCCTTCAAAGAAGGAATTATTTTTAAAAGAAAGAAGGAAACAAACAAACAAACAAACAAAAACAAGGCATCTAGCTCAGCGGAAACAATGCTAAATTGCATGGAGGAAAATATTCAGCAAATGGTGAAGGTGTGCTCTCCTCCCTCTTGGTACTAGATAAAAGCCTCATTCTGGTGACAGTAGCAATGTAAGGCACCTTTAAAAAAAAACTCTGCATTGTTGTAGATACTAAATGCAGCTTTACCTCACTAAAAGAAAATGCTATGGGTAACAATCTAAAATCACAAATTTGGGGGAAGAAAGAAAAGACGTTAATGAACTTATCTACAAAACAGAAACAGACTCACAGACATAGTAAACAAATTTATGGTTACCAAGGGGATGGGGGTGGGAAGGGATAAATTGGGAGTTCAAGATGTGCAAATACTAACTACTATATATAAAATGGATAAAACCAAGTTTATAATATATAGCACAGGGAACTATATTCAATATCTTGCAATAACCTATAATGAAAAAGAATATGAGAACAAATATATGTGTGTATATGTATGACTGAAACATTATGCTGTATGCCAGAAATTGACACATTGTAAATGTATAGTTCAACAAATAAAAATAAAATCACAAACCTGATAAGTTTTGGGTTGTTTGGGAGAGATTACCCTCATCAAGAATTTCCCTCAGGATTCCCGGCAAGCAAAGATGCACAAAGAGAGATTTACTTTATAAAGCTTTAATAAGCATGCTATTTCAGGAATGTGTCTATTGAACACATCTACCTATACCTACCTGTCTGACCTGATCATGATTTTCACTCTTCTCTGAGACCTCACTCCTGCATCTCTGAACTATCTCTTCACAAATTTGATCACACAAAGCATTAAGACAGTTATTGTATATCAACCCATTTATTTATTCAACAAAAAGTAACTGTGCACCTACTGTGTGCCACTGTCCTAAGCTCTGCAGATGTGATGGTAAATAATACACCCTGAAAAAACTCCACGCTCACTGAGCCCGTGTTCAGTGCACCTCCCTCCCAAGCACCGCATCTGATGCTTACACCAAAGAGGAGCAGAATCGAGCATCTCTTGTTGGAGTAGATAGCGGGTCAGTTACACCTTATATGTGGTGATGGACTTAAACCCGATGCTGGTTGGTAAATACTAAAGATGAGTGACAAAGGCCTCATCAGCCTAGTCTGCTGCAGAGCCCCGTGGCACATAGGGCTTGCCACTATTCTAGCATTTCTCCCAAGGTATCATCATGGGATAGCAGAGTAGCTAAGTATTCGCATGGCCCGTGTGTTAATTTCAGCTCTGCAATATACTATCTGTGTGACCTTGGGCAAGGAGCTGAACCCCTCTGTCCCAGGTTCCCTGCTCTGTAAGATAGGGAACTCAGAAAGCACAAATCAGAGCCTGTCAACAGGAAATGTTAGCTGTAACGAATATTTTCATTCAATATTATTAATATGACTCATTACTATGGCTTCCCACCTAGACATAGTATTTTGGAGACCTAGCGCAGAGCCCAAACAGATCGCATACATGGACGGTGCTGCACTCTGAATTGGCTGCATTAGGTTATTACTCTGGGCCAGACACCAGAAACACAGAAATAAAAGACATGTTCTCACCCTTCAAAACAACTCAAGTGCACTGGAGGTCTGTTTAGGGCAATATGGCAGCACAGAGGAAGGTGTCTAACACGGCAAGAGCATGTGAGTTTGGGGGGAAGGAGGCAGGAGGATTGTAGCTAGTGGCTTCGCAGAGACAGAGCTGAGACTCGACGGATGAGGTGGCCAGACAAAGAATTATTTGGTGGCCAAACAATTCATCATAAACACAGATGCAGACACCAATCAGATGGTATCAAGGCACCAACTTACTCTTCAGGAAAAAGAAAGGCAAAGGGGAAAATATCAATACACATCTTCCAGAAAAATGAGCTAACTTTTTTTTTTAAAAACGAGAAAGAACAAAAGAAGAGGTATATCTGGGTACATCTCAAGAGCCACGACATACACTTCTTTTGAAAATAGCTATTTTGCCAGCAATTGTGCCAATTTACAAACATTTGTTTCAAATGATTAGGGAAAACAAACTTTCATTTGGTATTTCTTTGAAAAATGTTTACATAAATATTTACATAATTCCAGCAGTCAAATAATTGTCAAGCGTTTTGTGGTTGTCCCTCAGCAAATGGTGGTCAGCAAAACATAATGTCAGCAGTTATGAGGTGAACATGAGCTGCTATCCAACCAGATCAGTCGGGATCCAAAGGCAACTGTTTAATAGTGAGTGTTGGCTGCTCCCGGTCTTCTAAACAGCCCACAGTTCTGGCTTGCCATTTCACTCTGGACTGGGCTAACGGTATTAAAAGGGTTTCTTGGGCCAAGCCAACGAGGACTGCATCTCCTCCTCTAGTTCACATTCTTTCTCTCTCCCCCCCAAATTCCTATTTTACTTCCATCCATGTCACACTATTTCCCCAAATCCAGCTCTACATTCCAGTGTCAAGTCAATGGGGCCAGAGGTCATCTTCCACATTCCTTTCATCTCCTCCTAAAAGTGACTGCCTAGCAAACCCCTGGGCACAGAGCTGGTCCCCAAGGCAAACAGTTCTTGAGAGACTAACAAATCCTGGACTGGGGCACAAGGGCTCCCGACCCTGCTCTGTCACGTAGGGACTGTCAGTCCTTGGGGAAGCTATTTTCTCTTCCTGGGCCTCAGTCTCCTCATCTGGGCCAGATTATCCTGAAGGGCCCTCCAGTCTCAAAGCACTGGATTCGAGGAATTGATTAATGTCTACACCCCAGAGCCAAGGCTTTTGCCAGCAAATAAATAATGGCTAATTGATGAGACCTCTCCACGATTCCGTGACACTTGGTCTGAAACGTCCCTCGTGCTGGAATTTAATTTTGTTACTGTGGCCGTGCCGACCTGGCATGAAACCGCCAGTCCCTTTGGAAAATTAATTTATTTTAAAAAAGTAGTTGACCGACATCCTGGAGGGAGAAATCAAGCCTCTGCGATTGCATTTCTCACTGTTCACCAGATAGTTAGGTCACCGTGTACATACTGCCACAGTCAGAAGGCTAAACTGTCCTCATCACACTCTCCTTCTGAGGCTGGTTTGATCAAGTCACACTAGAGACTCAAAGACCCTGCAGACGTCAGGCTCCTCAGAAACTTCCCCCAAAGATCGTTAAAGCCGAGATTACAATTCCAGCACCGCTGCAAGATAAGTGCGGTTTTATTTTTTATTTCTATAAACAACAAACCATTTCAATGCTACCTCCAGGAGATACGTTGCCTACAAAACACAAAATTCAGGTTCCAAAAACACAGTTTCATCAAGAACACCAAGTGAAGCAGTATCTGCCACTGAGATCTGGTTTTCACTGAAGACAGTAGACAATGCAGAGAACTATTATTTGGAAATCTAACAAAACAACCCATTCTTTATAGGATGGAAGTGATGTGTTTTTTTCTTTTCCTTTTTTCCAGCAAAATGAACATTGAAAAAATAAACAGACGAGTGATTTTGAGTTTGTAATGAAAACAAAACTTATTTCCTTAGCTTATTTCCCAACGTGTGGCCTTTATACCCTCCCAGGCCAGCACATGCCTATGAAGAACCAAATCAAAGAGTATTTTAAATCACTGGCTGATTTTCTTTTTCAAATGAAGGAAAATGCACAGGTATATAAAAAAAATAGCATTCCATAAACCAGGCAATCCATAATCAAAATCAGATTCTTGCTGTGGTACTATGGTCAGCCCTGCTTAAATCATGCCATTTTATTTAAGCACTCAGATAATTTTTCTCAGCTCAGTAAGTAGGTGGATGTTAGCAGCTAAGGTCATCGAAAAGATTTACTTTAAAATAAATTCAACAATTCAGAGCATCACCCTCTCCATGGTATAAAGTGTGCCCCACTTTGAACATGCATATAAAATTTCATTAGAGTGCAACAAAAAGTTTTACATTAGAGGAACCCAGTGCTGAACCTTTGTTTAACAGTCATGATAATTTATGGCATGGATCTGCCTCAGTTAAGTAGAAAAACAGCCTTCTCATGATGAAATACAAGTCATAAAGGCTGAAACTCAAGGAAAGCTGGAGGAATCCCAACCCTCCAACCACTCAAGTCTTCTTCAGATTTTTGTCACACATTCTTCTTTAACATTCTCCATACAGATTGAGACACAATACCAGTCCTGTCCCCCTATGCCGTCAGAGCTGGGGTTTTTTCAGTTCTAAGCATATCTTAGAATTCACAGAAATGTATCTTTTCAAGCACACTGATAAATAACAGGAGTTCTAATTTTGCACTTTTCTACTGAGCTTTGCTTTTTTGGTAACCATTGTTCTTTCTCATGACTTTCTGCCAAAGAGACCAGACTGGCTAACAGACCTTCAAAAAATTACAGACAATTAAAACACTACCAGACAGGCAAAGGGCCAATATTATCACCAGGATCTACTAAGCAACTATCTTTGAAAGACAGGAGCGTTTGCATAGAACACTCTTTGAGCTGATGGAGTTCTAATATCAATCAACAGATGTTCAGTTGAGCACCTGTAATGAGAAAGGCGCCAAGCTAGATGATGCGATAGGGTGGGACACCATTCCCTAGGAAGCAATGCAGATATTAAAACATAAACGACTGAAGGGAACAGTAGTGACGTGGTGAAAAAGAGCCATAAACACAAGTCCTAAGACCATCCACACGTTGTGTAAACTTAAGCAAGTCACTTAACCTCTCTGAACTTCAGTTTTCACAGCTACAAAATGGAGCTAGTAAGACCAGTCCTGACAAACCCACATGGTTATTGTGAAAACCAAATCCAACAATACATGTGGTAAGTTATAAAGCTTTAGACAGAAATGTCATCTGCCTCCCACCCCCAGATTTGAGGCTCCCAATTAACCAGACAAATATACCGTGGTCTTCTTTAAGTGTCAAATCTTCAAAATTAGGGCATTCAAATTTAAATGGACAGTTCTCAAGGACTTGAGTTTTGCCATATGTATATATTATATGGAAAATTATATATATATTATATACAATAGACATGAATGGCAAATTATATACATATATATTATAATTTGCCATTCATATATTTTCATTAAAGAGGCATCTATAAAAGAAGTGGTAAGAGATTGTATCAGTACATAAATTGTTCTTTTTTTAATTAAATGGAAAAAACCAACTTCCATGGCTAGTTGATTACACGGTCATTCCACAGATTTTTTTTAACACAATCAATATGCACAATCCAATCAGTTTGTTTCAATGAGAGCTAAATGCTCGAGCCCCCACAATGAGAGCTAAATGCTTGAGCCCCCACAGTAACAATAAATAACAGGCAATGAGGTTTGGCGGAAAGACACCTGAGCTGGAAATTGGGAGATGTGGATTTCTGACCTAGCCCTCCTCCTAACCAGTCTGCGTGAACTTGGGTGAGTCAATCAACCTCCCTAGGGCTGTCTGTTCATCTGTAAAATGGGAATAACACCAGCACATTCTCATTCACAAGACCGCATGAGATGATGTATGGGGAAGGATTCCACGTGTTGGAAAGTCTCAGACAAAATGCCAGTTGCTGCTAGAGTCAGCTCCATCTAGGCTGGAATCTGGGTTGCATCACTGAGTTGCTGGAGCCTCCATTTCTTCATCTGAAATGGAGCTCATAACACGTCCTATCTCATAAAGCGGTCTGAAGGATTAACTGGGGCTGAATATTTAAAGCACTAGCTACTTAGTCATGTTTGGGGCACAGAGTAAATACCCGAGTAACAGTAGCAATGATGATGTTGCGGCCGACCACACACAGGTGAAACACACACCACACACACACTCCCCAAAAAGGTTTCTCCAGGTTGTGGTCTTGAGTTCTTTAATCAGCAGTACATTTCTTTCTATTATCAGCAAACCAGTTTTAAAAATCTCTTCCTTTATCCCACAGCAATCAGAAAAAGACAAAATTAAAAGTGAAAAATGTAGTCACGGTACCAACCACTTTGTCTATAGAACAAGCTAATCAAGTATATGGCAGTTTCCTTTTTTTGAGGTATGACCTACAGCTATAAGCTCCTAGGACTACAGCTTTTAGATTGTTCCAGAGATGGCCATGTTATTGGAGTTTTACGATTCTGAAATTATGTTAAACACGTGCAAATTTTGCACAAGAAATAGTCTTAGCTAAAAATAACCAGCATGAAATAAAGGTGCAGCACATTAAAACCATTTCTATTCAACTATAATTAGCACGTTTAAATACAATATAATTTTTATCCATCTACAAAATGCTTGAATGTTTGGAACCTCGTTTATGTCTATAATGACAGATTCATTTTTGAGGTAGTCATTTTCAATCTTGATTTGTATATTTTAAACTTGTTAAATGCTTGACTGAATCATCAGCAAAACAATTCATGTATCATTAAACTGATTTCTAACATGAGATCATTTTCTTCCTTGGCCAATAGATGTGTCTTTTAAGATTCGCGGAGATAGCATTTATGCTCTGGGGGTTTTGAGAGGTTGTGGAGGAGACCTCATCCCTAGCTAGTTTCACCACTTTGAGTCTCACCTCCCCATACGTTCCCTTAAGAAACTCAACCCCAAGTGGTTTGCTGAATGAATGCTCAACCACGCTGAAGGATGCATATAGTACTAGCAAAGAGGATGGACCATCGACTGTCTCCCTTTTACTGGAAGATAAACACAGTGGCGGGGGAAAGAGGAATGGATGGAGACAGAGAAAGAGAAATTCTGGCAGGATGGAGGCCTTGGTCAAAACAGGATCCAGGGCCCCGCCCCGCCGCCTCCACATTCCTGCCACCCCCAGGTAGATGAAGGCTGTGTTCTCTGTCTCTCCCCAACCTCCCCATCCATAAACAGGCCTCTTCCGCATTTCCAGAGGATTGCAGCAAAGGAGGCCTCGAAGGTCTGTGCGCGCAGACCAGGCAGAGGTGGCTGGGCTGCTGTAGTGCAGGGCCATGCCCAGATGGAGCCGAAACAGTTCACTTTTGTCTGGAGAGCAGGGTCCCCGCCCCCTACAAGGCCAAGGAAAACTGGGGAAAGTGGGGGCTGCCAGGGCAGCCCCGGGAGGGGAGGAGAAGCCTGGCCCACACATGGGCCCTTCCCAGCCCGGACAGCCCCACGCAGACCTTTGAACTTTCTATTTATATAACAGTTTAGTGAGTTTAAGTCTCTTCCTGTATAACTGCCCATTTGCAAGCTCGCCTCTAATTAGGCTACTTGTGAGCATCACATAAAAACTACACACCAATGATGCCGGCCCACGGCCTTCACAGTGAGAAGTCGGCCCCTGTCACAACTGCTTCACTACAATTTTTACCAGGCTTTTGAGCATTGTGATTTTTGCTATTACGGTGGTTTCCTTTTCCCTTTTTGTTTTTTAGAATTTGCCTCTTCCTGTATCTGTCTCTCCTTCCTTCCTTCCTCTCTTCTTCCCTTCTTCTTTAATCATGAAAAGGAGACAAGCACCCCCACACAGAACCTAGGTCTATCAAAAAGCAACACCTAATCAACAGGGGAGGGGCACTCACAGGGCTGAAAGGCCCCTCAGATTTCGCTCTCCACCCCATCCCCTGAAAAGGGGACTCATGACATCCTCCTTGCTGGTAAACAAGTCCAAATCAAGCCACGTGATCCCCAGATACCTCAAGAATTCATTTCCCATGTTACCACAGATAAGTCTATGGGATGATTTAAACGATAGATGTTTTCCTTATCATTTTTCCTTTTTTTTTTTTAAGAGCAAGTGGTGTCTTTGGTGCCCACAGCCATCTGCGCCTCCCTCTTCTTTCACAGACTGGTTCATGTGAAATTCAGACGCAGGTGAACATTGCTCATTCACCCAAGAATCTGAAAGAACAGGAGCTTTGGCCCTTTAATCGAGTCCAGAGCATAACCCATTAAGATCTTCTCACGGTGTATGAAATTCCGGGGTCTGTTGCGTCAGGCACGGAGCACTTCCAGACTCCCAGCCTCGGCACAGCCCCACTGCAGGTCCCCCGTGCCCCATCCTTTCCATTCACATTCTTCCTGACAAATGTGTATGTTGCTAAATGGGCACGCACTTTTTGTTTACTATAGCCTAGTGTTTGCAAATAACACAAATGCCGGTGAATGTAAAGTCTTTCTTCAGGAGGTCTTGGAAGATGAGTTTGTTCTTTAGCCTTTTTCTTCCTAGGACCTCCTGGTGGGTTGAGGGGTGGGGAGTGAGGCATGCCATCATTCTAAGCAATTGCTTACTCCCCAGGAGGGGAAGTAAACATATAATGAACATGTAATTGGCACGCTCTGGATGTCCATAGAGAGTTTGGAAAGGTACAGATTTCTATTTAAGGCAATGGCAAGCTTTTTAGTTCATCCACTATTCACATTTATGTTCCTTTTCTCTGTAGGGGTGTACAAAACACAGATGCACAACCACATAACAAATGTTTACAAACACAGATGCATAAGGAAGCTTGCCCTTCACAATCAAACAGTAAGGAGAAATTTTCCTGCAACGTGTGCACAGAGGGAAAAGGCCGGCTTAATTATGCAGACGTGTTATACTAATTCATTGATATTTCACATAATATCTACAGAGTGTCCAAGTCTACATGTTTCTTGACTGATGTGGCATATTTAGGGATCTGGAGGAAATGAGGTTTTGCATTTTCCTTAATATAATAAAAGATAGTCTCCAAAAAGGGAAGAGGAGGAGTATCTTTCTGAAAAAAGAAATCCAATCTAACAGGCCATCCCCTTTAAATATGCAATTGCATGTGCCTAAGATTAAACTGAAATTAAAATAATAAAATAAACACGTTTTTAAAAACTTAATGCCTTGTATATATGTTTAACATTTGAACTACACCCACAAAATCAATTATAACAATGTCTGTTAATGATGTTACCCACACCATACATTAGGCAAATTGTATGCAAATAGTAATGCTGTGGTTATCAGTTGCCTGCAAAATAAATTAGTGAGGCAGAGTAAAGGCTGAGTGCAGGAGCATAATATAATAGAACAGTAATTTTATTGTGATCTTTACTTTTAAATAACAACAGCGTGGTTATTAAAAAATGTAACATGTTTTTCTACAAAGCTGATAAAACCCTGCATGGTATCAAAAATGCCTTACAGATTAATACTGATACAGCATAATTTGTGGCTTCAAGGACTTATCCGGAATTGCTGTAAAATAAAATGTATTTAAGTTCTGATTATCTTGGATTTGCAACTAAAGGAGTCATGATTGGCATAATGAAGCTATTGGCTGAGAGTATGACCCTTTTCTAAAGAAGGAAGTTGCCTAAAATATTACATCAGCAAGGGAAATCCTTGTAAAAATACACAGCATTCATAGTTAACGGTTGCCACTAGTTTAACACTGCAAAAGATTTCGCACTGTCGGTCGGTACTATAGATTATTCTAACCACATTTTAAAAGGCAATAGTCAAGAGTGCAATTCTAAGTCGCCACCGCCGCGCCTCATCCCCCCACCCCCACCCCATCTAATTCTGTCGGCTGTGGGGGCAAATTGATAACGTTAAAATGTTCTGACAAATTAACGATAACGTTGGTGCAGGAGGTGAAGTTTCTGCACAAGTTAATACATGTGTACATCACTATTTATGCACACGCGCGCGCACATCACGCAGAGCAACAACTTTCCGGCTCCCCAGCCACCTCTGCACCATCTTTCAAAAACCTCTCAGCAACAAGTTGACGACATTTGGGGAAGAGGTGACTAAACCTCTGAATCCGAGCTGGCTGCCCATCTCACAAACCTGCGGCTGCCTCCCAGTGGGGGGCGGACAGGGGCCCGACCGCTAATTAAATGTGCCTTGACGTCGGAGAGGCCAACTTTAGGGGCCAACTTCAAAACCCCTCAGTCTTGGAAGCCAAACGTCGAAGTTGGCCCGGACCCGGGGTCCCTCGCGCGGTGGCCCCCGAAGCCGCCCCTCAGCGCCCGAGTGCGGGGAACGCGGCCGGAGCGGGTGGAAGGGAAGGTGTGTGCGCCGCGCCGTGCGGGGACCGAGGTGGCGGCGGGGGCGGTGGCCGCCGAGGAAGCAGAGGGCGGCCGGTGGCACCTTGCCACTGCCCGCTCCCCTCGGCCGGCCGCCGGCTCTGGGCACCTGGAAAGTTGGGGTATTTCGGGCAGGCAGCATTCGGTGCGCTGGGAGGCCGCCCGGCGAGCCGTTCCGGGAGAAAATCCCGGCGGCGGTCGCGCGGCTCAGCCCCCGGGCTGCACCGGATCCGATTTGGGCCAAATGCAACTCTTTGGACTTGGAGTGCCAAGCGACGCTTTCGGGACCTGCATCTCTCCCCCGGGCCGCACCTCCCCCACCCGGGCCACCCGACCGAGGAGTCGCGAAGGCCGGGGCCAGAGGTGGCCAAGAGCAAGTAGGAGGGCGTCCGGGGCGCCCCCACCAACCCCCGGCTCCTCTTAACAAAGGCGAAAAGCCCAGCCCCGGCCCGGGGACCTGCGCAGCAAAGGAGAAAGGAAAAAATCAACACCTACCACTGCTGCTCCAAGTCCCAGTCCCTGAAAAAGTCGAATAGATCCACAGCGGCCGGGCGGCGACGGCGGCGGCGGGCGGGCGTCCGTCCCTGCTCGCGGCGGGTCTGCGCGGCTCTCGGCGCGGCTCGCTCGCAGCTCTCGGCGGCCCGGCTCTCCGGCCCTCCCGCCCAGCTAAAAGCGCCCAGGCCGCATCTGCGGCGGCGGCGGCGGGCGCTGGAGGTACCGGGTCCTGCGCTCCTGGGCGGCGGGGGCGGCGGCGGCGGCGGCGGGGGCGGGGGCGGCGGGGGCGGCGGGGGCGGCGGCGGCCGGGACAGCGGCAGCGTCACACACTTACGCACTCACAGGGGGCGGAGCCTGGACAGCCCGAAGCCGCGACATGGAGCCGGCACGTTATCATCCTCGGATCTGGCAGGGGCTCCCCCTGCCCGCCCGCGCCGCATGGGACCCCCCTCTGGCAAAATCAGCTGGTGGGAGCGGCCGCAGAGCTGGGGACCCGGGCTCGGGTCCCGGCCGGAGGGGCAGTTGCAGGGATGCGGGAGGGTGGCCGGAGGGGCCAGGAAGCAGGCTTTAGGAAGGAGACCCTCTCTCTGAACCCCCAGCTACTCCGACCACTGGGAGTTACGGTTCAGAACCAGAAAAGAGCTCACAAACTGCCGCGGGGATGGTGGTCGACCCCCGCTGCGGCGCGCGCAGTCCCTGCCTGGGGATGCTCCTCCGGGCCCCGAGTGCAGGAGCAAACTTTGGTGGGCCCGAGGCCCAAGCATCCCTCGGGCCCGCAGCGCAGAGCACTCGGGGCCAAGAAGGAGAAGGCGGTCACCTTCACCGTCCCCGCGGCGCCGCATGTCCGCACCAAGGCCGGCCAGGCATGCGGCAGTACCGTGCAGGGCTGAAGGGCGCGTCGCGCACCTAGTAGGCCCGCATGCTCTGGGCCCTGGATTCCGTAGGCTGCAAGGGTAGGCACAAATGACGGCCCGGTGCGGTCCTTGGGTTCGGGACTGGGAGGCTGGGAAACTGGGTTGCACTATCACCTTCCCCGCACAGCCACCTCGTGCCTTGGGCAGAAGGCTTCCGCACTTTCCTCCTCTGCGAAATGGGAAATCCACTGAGTGTGTCCCACTCTCCCACCCACCCGCTGCCTCTCTCACTTCTGGCCAGAGAGTCTGTGTCCCTCCGAGTGCAGCCTCTCCCTCCCTTCAGCCTCCACTGGTGGTCAAGGACCGGGCGGATCCCTTTAGGTGAAGTCTTTGGGGAAAGGTTTCCCGGCCTCGGATGCGAGAAAGCGGTGTCGGAAGGGGCGGGACCGCGTTCTGGCATTTCGGGAGGCACTGAGACTGAGTTCGTTTGCCCAAGATCTGACATTTCTTCTAAAGGGAGAACCGAGATTAGAACCGAGAATCTGGGAAGCCGGGTTAGGCAGGGCTGAATCCAGCAGAAGGTGCTACAGCTCCAAGAGGTTAGTGACTTCAGAATCTGAGCTTGCAGGGGCCCAGAGTTTGGTCTCTCGCATTCTTTGTATGGGAAAAAAAGCACATCACTAACATACAGAAACAAGACACTGAGATACTGCAACCCTGGCAGCTGATGAAGCTTTGCTTTGTTTATTTATTTTGCATAGGGCTAAGTTCTAAACAAATGCTAGTTAACTGACTTCGAGTCAACCAATGAGCAGCCAAGGGAAGATTGCATTTCAAATTGCCTTGTCAATTTGGCTACTTATAAACTCCTCAGTCAAAGACTCCAGGGCAAAAGAGCTATTGGCAAAAATGATGCCAGGGATTTTCAGATTATCTCTGTGCCTTCTTAACTGGTGGAGTTCCAGTCTTCAGCCCTAGACTCTGAGCCCTTGAGGCAGCAGGGACTGCCCTGCTCAGATCCGTGGCCCCCAAACTTAATTCACTTAGTAAATGATCCTCGAATTGGATTTGATTGCTAATAATGATTGTCACCAGGGCTAGTGCTTGATCTGCTTGAAAATCTTTAGAGGAAAACCAGAACATTTACAATTAACATTTAAATGGTGATTATGGTCACTTTGTATCTGATTCACTTTTCTTGCCAGATTACATTGATTGGGGAAAGAGAAAAAAATATCATGCGCTGGGTAAATAAATTTCCAACAGAAATAAAGCTGCTCCTTTAAGAGTTCCAGACCCCCATCACCCCACTGGTGCACTTTCTTCCCAATCAGCGGGAAGACCAAGCAGAAGCAGAGGGAGCCAGCAAGAAGCGGCACTTGGAACAGAAGTGCCTGCGGGAAGGAGAGAAGAGACAAGTGGTGCCGGCTGCAGCTTCAAAAGAGGGGCTGGGGCTTTCCCTTCCGGAGCTCAAATCCGAGAGGGAAGGCTGGGCTGGAAGGCTGGGCTGGCGGAAGGAGCACCCACCCTCAGTCACCCTCCTGGAACAAGGATGAAGATGAGAAAGGCAGCGCTGAAGGGGCCAGGCTGGCCCTCAGGCCCAGCACTCGCTCACTGTCTGAGCATCAGCTCCTGGGCAGGGTAGAAGCTTCACCTTCTGCCCTCCTCCTCCTGCCCATCCCTGATCAGATGGAGCCAGGAGCCTTAGAACTGGGCTTTTCAGTGAATCCTCAGATATGCATCCAAGCCCTGTTCCTCTGTCACACTGGCAGGAAGGAAGGGAAAGCAGGTTGCCATAGGAGGTATGAAGGCTCTCCGGAATCAGAGCCAACTGCGGCTGTCAGACTGCATGCTCCACCATCGAGTCCCTTGGGGTCAGGTTGCTTCCCTCCCTTTCCACTCCCTGGGGCATCTTAGCAAAGGTGGAAGATTGCTGTGGGCCAACCTGTGGTCCTGGCTTTGCCCAGAAAAGAGCCTCTTTGATCTAACAACACAGCTCTCAGCTCAACCCAATATTTCAGAAGTTGCAACCTCTACCCTTGGGCCCACCTCTCTCTGTTGGCTTCTCCCATTCTCTCTGTTGAGGGCCCCTCCATACCCCACCAATCTCCTCCATTCAGAGACCTACTGGAGGACCACTAGGCCAACAGCAAGCTGTCTTTGCAGAGAGGAGAGCATCAAAACTGAGACTCCATGACCCAATCTCCTGAAGTATGAAATCAGAAATCATTCTAAGAGGCTCAATTGTATAGAACTGCTGATTCTCAGACTTTCTAAAGCAGGTTTTTTGATTTGAAGTACATTTACAGGAGTTTAATTTGGAGTCTCTGGGCATGAATCTTTCAAAGAATTTGAAATCCTCCATTCTTAGAGTTGTAGTAAAGGCACTGTCATGCAGGGTCTGGTAGATAGTGTCTACAAATTAAGATTAATTTAAGAAAGTTTCACTGTGCATGTCAGTTCCGGGAAATGAACAGATTGACAGCATGTGATACAATGTGTCACCCTGTCATACCTCAGATTTTGACTTACAATATTAAGCGTTTGTTTCTGACCTGGTGTGTGCAGTCAGGCTGAGTTACTATCCAGGAGGAAATCGATCAAGGTTCCAGCTCATCTGAGGCAGATTGTGAAAGAACTCCATGGGCTCCCTTGGGAAACATCAGCTTCCATCACTGTGGCTCTCCCTCTGGTGGAGCAGCCTGGGGCTGTCGTAGGTCTGGCTGGAATGGACCAACGCTGACTCTGAGCTTGGGGCAGTTTCCGTACATGGGCCACAGTATCCAGGATGATCCTTGTGGAAGGCACATTTCAATCCTTTCTAACTTCAGAACGTCCATCCTTACTTGTTTCATGTCAGTGCTCTCAGAACCGGAGTCTCTGTCATCATAGCCTCGTGCAAGATCTGACACATAGCAAGTCTATCCAACCAGCCTCCTTGAAGGTGGTGATCTCAGGAGTTGATTTCACATTGGATTGGGACAATTCTCTCAACTTAGAATGCATCTCATGAATATCTACATGTAATTTTTTTTCACAACTTCTGGTTCTACCATTTTGAATTTTGGATCTCAATCATGAATCCCAACCAAAAGACTCTCCTCTTGGGTTTCCTGATTATTGTAGACAATGACCCCATTCCAGAGATCTTCCAAAGTCCCTGGGTTTCTACTGGATCCTAAACATCAAACACCATATAGTTTTATGTCAATCAACTGCTTAACTAGGTTCACAGTACTTGAACTTGATGCTATTTTCATTTTAGATGGTGCATTGCTATGATTCCTTGTACATATTTAGCATAACAGTAAACAGAAATAACACTGATTGAGCCTTTTTACTTGCCAGACAGGGTGCTCAGCATTTTACAAACATTATTTCATTCACACCTCACCATGTTTCTCTGAGGTCAGTACTACTATTATACCTATGTTGCAACAGGAAACTGAGGCTTGAAGAGGCTGAGCACTTGCCAGGCGTTGTCCTCAAGTTTGTTCGCTGCCAAAGCACATGTTGCCCCACAGCCTCCATTCCGTCTTCACAAAGGGTTTCATCTCACTGTAGCCCAGGGAAAGTCAGCAAGGAAGGGACCATTATCTCGATTTGACAGTTGAGGAAATAAGTGACTTGGCCAAGGTCACAAGGTGGTAGAGCTGAGCAGCTGAGGCCAGGACACCATCATCTAGGCACCAAGTCTGGTGCTGGTTCCACGGACCACATTATTTTATAGTCCCAAGGCTGCTCCAGTGAACTCCAGCATCCTGGGAGTCTGGGACAGCAGTGGCATCAGTTTACTGTTGGATTTAAAAAAAAAAAACTGTCGTGTTGCAATTTCCCTGATCTCAACTGTGGCTGAACTGGGGGAAGGCAGTTGGCTGAGCCATGCCCTCATATTAAAGAAAGTCAGCCAGATAGGCAACAGGAAGCAAGAAGATGGTGGAGTAATTCTTGCTTCATCGTTTAAGGAGACTCAGATGGGTCTTTTTCCTGGAGATTAGGAATCTAGGGCTAAGATACCTCTTTAGTTGACTGTGTGGGAGTGCATGGTGGTGGGCTGGGAGGCGTCCTGAGGAATTCTCTCCAGTGCAAGACTGTGCAGCTGGGGGACTGCAAATCTATGGCTTTCTCTCCTAACTTCTCGAAGGCTCCATTCCCTTGTCTATAAATTCAGGGGATTGGAAACACTCCAGCTCTGACATTCTATGTCTTCTTGATTTGAAGTCCCATTACACAACCTCCAAGTCCATGACTAAATGCAGATTGGTAATTTATAATGATGAGAAAGGTAAAGTGAAGATTCACCTCGATTACCCAGATCAATCATCTCCATTCCTGAAGCGGCGATGGAGAACTCTGCTTCCTGGAGCACAGAGCCCTGTCCCTGGGTTGCCTTCATAAACCCATTCAGCAGGCTGGCTGCCAAGAGTCTCTTCCAGAGCCCACTCTGCAGGGTTGAAGGGCTGGATTCCAGAGGGAAGTCAAGCATTTTCCCAGTGGCCAGAGAGGAAACCTAATGTGTATGAAAGCGCTTTGTAAATGGTAAAAAGCCGCATAAAAATGTGTTCCCTCACCATCCCTAGGGCTGCCATCTCTCAGTCTTCTCCATCAGCTGAGATCAGGTGTGCTAAATGCACTGGCTGTGCTTGTAGAGTTTTCCTTGGTTTGTAGTGGGGATTTTTTGTTTTTGTTTGTTTGTTTGTCTGGTAAATGGTCAAGGGTCCCAGAACCTGGTTAATAAGTTGCAAGTTTTGATGCTGTCAAAATAATATTAAGAAGTTTAAACTTCTTTTTCTGTGGTAATCATCTTTTGGAGGGGGTTCAGATCACTGATTTTCGTACTGAAACTTTCAGAAGAGTTTTAAGTCAGTGTCTTTGTGTAAAGCTTCCTGGTTCTTAGTATCATGTGAAATTTTATTTTTCTATTAAGTTGTTAACAATCAGATCATTAGCAATGGCTATAGAAGAAATGACTGCCTCAAGTAAACTTCTAGCTGCTCTGACTTTCTATTTTCAGAAGGCAGAATGCATTGGTAAGTCTCTCAAGCTTTGAACTGCTCTTTTCTTCAGCTTCATTGAGGTGTAATTGACAAAATTTGTATATATTAAGGTGTACAAAGTGATAGTTTGATATACGTATATATCCTGAAATGATGACCACAATCAAGCTAATTAGCACATCCATCACCTCCCACAGTTACCATTTTGTGTATGTGTGTGGTAAGAACACTTAAAATCTACTCTCTTAGCAAATTTCAAGTATACAATATGATATTATTAACTATGGTTACCATTCGATCTGTATGTTACATCTCTGTACATTGGATCCCCAGAATTTATTCATCTGGTAACTGAAAGCTTCAGGGATGGATCAGCAGTACAATCAGTCTGGTTGTTCCACGGGGGAAGGGAGAGCAGAGGCCTCAGTCTGGGGAAATTTTGCTTAATCACCTGACCTCCCAGGAATGGCTGCTCCAAAGAGGCCATGTTGCCCTGCCACTCGGTGGTTGCTGCTTCCTCCTTTCATGGCAACTGAAGGAGATCAGGATGATGGGGGAGAGACTCAGGGTGGGCCTGGACTACTGCAGATGCGTGGCTGAGAAGGCTTTAGATCACTTACCCAATGGCCCCTCTTAGGCTCTTTCTCCCCTAAACCTACAACTAACTCAATGAATCAGATGCCTCTGGATCCACTGCAAATGAAAACATAATCTACTGTGAAGGGGAAAGTAGGTCCCCCTGATGGTCTTCTTAGCTTTGCTATAAGGGATCCAATGAAAAGATGTCTTCCAATGCAAAGTTCCTTCACTGACTTCTGAGAGACTATAGCCAAGAAGAGAGCCACATCCCTGACCAAGCTGCACTTCGAGGCATCACACTTGAGCCTCAGTCATCCTTATGTCAACTCCCCACACTTCCTGACTCTACTTATCAGATCATGACATTACATTACTTAAATTTAAATTTATCAGCAGGATGATGTCTCCAAGATCACCTTGTTCTTTTCTGCCAGCACTTGGTTTTCTATATCATAGAATCACAGAATATCAGCACCACCAGGAACCCTACTATCTCTATGCCAACAGAGGTCCAAATGGCTCAGGAAGATCACACAGCAACTTATATCAGAGTCAGAACCATAACCAGGTCCCCTAAGTCTCAGTCACACACCCAAATCATGCAATCCTAACATCTTAAACCATCACATCTTGAATCATTCTTAATTACATCATAAAATACTTGTTCTTTGACCTATTAATTAAGGAAAATCTTAACCTTTGGAGAAATATGCAAATTTCCACCCAAGGGTCTATAAGATAATTGTTGATGTTTTGGTTTCGGTTTTGGTTTTCTTTTTGAGGATTGATAGTCTCTCTAGTCAATAATTGTCAGCAAGTGTTCATTAAGTTCCAAAAGGTCCCAAGTTATGGCAACACTTTGCCCCATAGCAATGCTTGAAAAGAGAAAATGGTAAGCTCTACTTAGACAAGACATGCAATTCACCTTATTGAAAGCCAGCCTTCCTGGAATGAATTATACTGGCTCTATTGGGTGTAAAGTGCCAAAGCAGTTCTCAATTAAAGAATAAAACCAAAAGCAAAGCCACAGGCTCTGGAGAGGGAAATGTTCTGGCCGTACTTCCATTTTCCATCAACCTCATTAATAGATGTATGTCTTCTCCAACATGGTATCCTTTACATGGCATCTGTGGGTTATAAAAATCTTGCCAATATAGGGCCTATATGCAGGCTGTTTTCTGTGTCCCCAAATCCATCCGCTGATTTGTATCAGAATAGAATTTTTCCCTACCCCTTCTGATTTGCTGAATTATGTTTGGGCAAATGTTTTGCCCAGACCAAACGGCAGCCATATTCTCTCTCTGCATTTGAGGTAGATAAGCAAAGCATGAGAGACAAATGTGGTGTGTGTGAAGAAAATCTTTAAAAAAAATCTTTTGATCTCATATTCAAGAGCTAGTGAAGGATGGACATGATACCTGGTATTTTCCTTCCATTTTCACACGCCACAGTTTGGGTTAGAGTATCTGCCTTCAATCAAAAGCACATTTTTAGTGAGTTTTTTTTTTTTTTTTTACAGATTCATTAACCTGTATTAATAAGCCTCCAAGTAGCCAGTTAGAATCTACACACTCACCAAAGTGTAATTTTTCAAAGTTCACTGATAAAATGATGATTGAAACTTTCTGTAAGAATTGTGTTCACAATTAACATTTTCTAAGGTTGAACAAGTATCAGGACAGTTTATAGAGACAAGAAGTTCACAGTCTCCACGAGACTTGAAGATAATCATAAAATAAGGAACAAACTTCTCACAGTAAGTCCATTAGTTAAGGACCTGGTGTAATATATAAACTGAGGATTTCTATACAAGCAGGGAGAATACATAAAACTTCTAAAAGTCTTTTTTTAGAGTTCCCAGGTGCCAAAGAGTGTGCCTGCTGATGAAACAAAAACTATGGTGGGTAGCATTACCTGGCACTTTGAGCCACACAAATACATCCTAAATAAACTCTGATGTAACAACATGTCAGTATCAGTATCAATATTGATACACGGATGTATACAATTTGGGAAATGGCTGAAAACCTCACAGAAACTTTTAACTAAAAATATGTTCTAATCATGGAATGCTAAAGCTGCAAGGAACCTTGAGGATTATAGATCGATTTATGGCATTTTTCAGCAAACAAAAAAAGATCAGAGAGGGAAGACGAGCAGAACACAGTTTGAAAGCTTTGTAAGGAACAGAGTCAAAATTCTAACCCATGACTCCTGCTTCAAGCCCAGTACTCATTCCTCTGCCTCACCCATAGTTGGCATCCTGCAGATGTAAGTCCTCCAAATGAAATATCCAAAAATAGGGGAGGGCTTGGGTCCACAGCCATGTGAAGAAACAGTATTCATTCATGAGTTGTGTTTATAAAATATTTATAATAATCCAAAAGTGAGTTTCTTTTTCTGAAGGTAAAATGGATATTACACAATTATATAAGCAGTATCATCAGAACTACACAAAACAGATGCAAAGGAAGAAGACTAGAAGCAAATGCACCAAAAAGTAAATAGTAGTCTCTGGAGGGCGGTGAGGGAGTGACATTTGGATGATCTTTTTTTCTCTACATTTCTGTGTTTTCCAATTTTTTTTTTATAATTCTCCTGTATTACCTTTTAAACTGAAAAACAAACTTTCAATAAACTTTCATTTAAAAAGGCTTACTTCTGTGGTTGGATTGGGCTAGGGTCTCCTCAGAAGCCCCCGGGGCCAATCCCCACTGGACATCAACAACCTGCCTCCTTCTCTCTAAGGGATGTAAATTAGGAGCAAGGGCCTCAGTGAGATACATCCTGGGAAGAAGAGGTGGAAAGGACAATGGATTTCAGGAAGACTCCATCAAAGAAGCTGATAAAGGTGGGGGAAGCCAGGAACAATGTCCTTGTCACACCTGATTCAAACTGTTTAGAGCGCCATATATTCATATTAATACCGAAAACTCAGCAAAGATTCCTAAAATAACTGCGCAGCAACTCAAGTCTGCAATCAGAAAGTATCAACGTGAAGAAATTTAAGTCTGCTTATCCCAGAAAAGGCTTAAGACCGTGCGTTACCGCAGGTTTTCCCTTTATTTCCTACAAGGGTAGGCTCAGTTTTTTCTAACATATATTACTGTATTTATCCTTTTTTCCTGTTTTTCCCATCAGAATGATAGCTTCAGAAAGAGAGGTATTTTTTGTCTGTCCTTTGTTTCTTTTTCTTTTTATTTAGAAATGATTTTAGACATATAGAACAATTACAAAAGTAGTACAGAGAGCTGCTATATACCCACCACTCAGCTTCCCCTAATGTTAACATCTTATATAGCCATATTAAAGTGATCAAAACCGGAAATTAAAATTAGCACAGTACTAGTAACTGAACTACAGAAATTATTCACATGTCACTTTACCCCCCAATGTCATTTTTTCTGTTCAAGAATCCAATCTGGGACCTCACATTGCATTTAGATATCCTGTCACCTTAATCTCCTCCAATTTGTGATGGTCCCTCAGTCTTTCCTAGACCTTCGTGACCTTGATATTTTTGAAGAGTACTTATGACTTATTTTGAGAATATCCTCCAATTTGGGTTTGTCTTGTTTTCTCATGGTTAGATTGAGGTTATGCATTTCTAGCAAGAATATCATGTAATACTGAACCTTTCTCAGGGCATGATATCTTGGGATTCAAGATGCTAACGTGTTATCGCTAGTGATGCTAACTATGATCACCTGTTTAAAGTGTCTGCTGAGTTTCTCCACGATTAAGTAATCATTTTTTTCCCTTGTAATTAATAACTACCTTGGGGGAAGATACTTGAAGACTATGGAAATAATCTGTTTCTCCTCAAATTTTGGCCCACTAATTTTAACCTCCATCAGTGGACTCTCCGGCAACAATTATTACTGTGGTGTTTTCATGGTGATTCTCTATTTCCCTCTTTTCTTCTGCATTGATTAACTGACACAGTTCCCTAAGGAAGAGCTGCTCTCCCATTTATTGAATTATTTATACCATGCATGGACTTCTGCATACTTATTTTATGAGTTATAATCCAATACTACTGTTATTTATTTCCCTTCTCAGACGGTTCCATCTTTGGCCATTGGGGGCACTTTCAGTTTGAAACCTATTTTCCTTTTTACCTGCACCATCCTTTCGGAGCACTTCTTTATTTTTAGTCATCACAAGATGTTCCAGGCTTGTCTTGTATTTTCTTTGCCCTAGCTCTGGAATCACCCACTTCTTTGAGGATCCCTGATTCCTTTTGTGTGAGCAAGGTATTTAGAAACCAAGATCTGTAGAGTAGCTCAGGAGCAAAGCTCATTGCTACTGGGGTATCATTGCTCCTAGATCCTCTCTATAGATAGAGCTAGGAAGTGTGCATGCGTGTGTGTGTGTGTGTATGTGTGTGTATGTGAATTGTCTGTTCATGTCTTTTTTCCATTATTATTTTGGCTTCTTGGTAACTTGTTCCTCAATTTTTAAGAGTTCTTTATATAATAAGGACATAAGCCTTTTTTTCTATGGTAGACATTGCAAATATTTTTCTCCCAGCTTGCCTTTTATCTTTGACTTTGTTTACAGTGTTCTTTGCCATGGTTTTTTTTTTTTTTATTGTATGTCATCAAAGTAATTGATCTTTTCTTTTATTGCCTCTGGATTTTGAGTTGTATTTAGAAAGGCATTCCTTACCTCAAGCGTAAAGAGGAATTTGCCTAATATTCTTCCAGTGCTTGCATGGGATCATTTTTGACATTTGGATCCCAATCCATTTAGAGTCTGTTCATGTCTTTTATGTGAGATGAGGATATAATTAATCTTTTTTTCAAAAGATTTCCCAGTTTTCCCAGAAATACTTATGAAAAAGTCCATCTATATCCCATCTTTACCCAAATGATTTGAGGTAACACCTTTGTCACATGTTAAATTACTGGTTTCTTCAGTGTTTTCTTCACAAATGGATAATGAATTTTGTCAAAGGCTTTTTTCAGCATCTATGGAGGTTCTCGTATGATTTTTTTCCCCTACATCTCTTAATAAACTGGATTAATGGATATTCTATTATTGAACCAAACTTACATGCCTGGAATAAATCTTATGTGGTCATGGTACATTATTTTCATAACATGGTATTGGATTCTGTTTGCTAGTGTTTTATTCAGTATTTTTGCATTATTATTCATGGGTGATGCAGCTCTCTATTTTAGTTTCCTAATATTGCCTTCATCTGATTTACGTATCCATGTCATAGTCACTTCATAAAAGGAGCTGGAAAGTTTTCCTTCCTTTTCAATACTCAGGAATAATTTATAGCACATTGGGACAAACCAGTATTTGAAACTTTGGTAGAATTCCCCTGTAAAATCATCTGGGCCTGGTGTTTTGTGGATTTTTTTTAGAGGGGGTGATAAATCCTTAAAATTCCTCTCCTCCTTCTATTTAAGATTTAAGCTTTCTAAATCAAAAGATGAAAAAGCTCATTTTAGTAACCTGAATCTTCATAAGAAATCATCCATTTCATTTCAGTTTTCAAGTGTATTTACATAGGTCTGAAAAGTAATATATTCGGTTTTATTTAGATTTCCACTTCTCATTGCTGGTTTTGTACAATTTTACTTTCTCCTTTTTCCCCCTTTAGTTATTGATTTAACTATTTTGATGATTTTAAGATAATAACCTCCAATGATACTGATTTATTATGTCTACTCTTTTTCTATTCTCTGCTTCGTAAATTTCTGTTTTTAACTTTACTAATTTTTTTCCTTGTTCACTTTTGAGGGGTTTGCTTTTATTTCTTTTTCTGGGGTTTTTTTGAGCTAAGCATTTATTTTATTTTCGTTCTCATTTTTATTGATAAAAATGTATAGTGCAGTGAATTTTTCTCTGATCACTGTTACAAATGCCTTCTATAGATTCTGAAATGTAGTGTTTCAATGTAGTTATTTTATTATTTTAACTCTGTAATGTCAGTTTTCACTGTCTATTCACTCAAGAGTTGTTTAATAGAAGGTTTTCTTAATTTCAGATTGAAAAGAATTTTTTATTTTTTGTTTTGTTAACAATGTCTAATTACACTGTAACTAGAGAGTGTTGCTTGTTATATTTTTATTTTATGGCAGTTACTGATATTTTCTTTGCTTTCCAGTATTGGTCAATATCGTGCCTGTGCCACGATTTATTGAGATAATGTGTATTTGCTATTATAAGGGAATTCAATATATCCATAAAATCCACCCAACTGATTCTGTTGTTTAGGTCTTCTTTCTACCTACTTAGTTTTCCCACTTCGTCTTTTTTTGTACTGGGAGTGGTTTATTAAAGTCTCCCATTATTAGTGTCATCTTATGTAGTTTTTCTTCATGAAGGTGATCGAGGTCTTATTTGATGCATAAATAATCATAAATGATATATCTTTATTATGAATTATGACTTTTAGCACTCATATGTATCCTTATGTCTATAACAAACCCACTTGAAATATAAATAAATGAATAGGTTAAAAGTAAAGTATAGACCAAACAACCCAATCCAAAAATGGGCAGAAGACCTAAACAAGCAATTCTCCAAGGAAGACATGCAAATGATCAATAGGCACATGAAAAAATGCTCAATATCACTAATTATCAGAGAAATGCAAATCAAAACTACAATGAGGTATCACCTCACACCAGTCAGAATGGCCATCATTCAAAAATCCACCAATGACAAATGCTGGAGAGGCTGTGGAGAAAAGGGAACCCTCCTTCACTGCTGGTGGGAATGCAGTTTGGTGCAGTCACTGTGGAAAACAGTATGGAGATTACTCAAAAGACTAGGAATAGACTTAGCATATGACCCAGGAATCCCACTCCTGGGCATATATCCAGAAGGAACCCTACTTCAAAAAGACACCTGCACCCCAATGTTCATAGCAGCAATAATTGCAATAGCCAAGACATGGAGACAGCCTGAATATCCATCAACAGATGACTGGATAAAGAAGATGTGGTATATTTATGCAGCGGAATACTACTCAGCCATAAAAACCAACAGCATAACGCCATTTGCAGCAACATGGATGCTCCTGGAGGATGTCATTCTAAGTGAAGTAAGCCAGAAAGAGAAAGAAAAATGCCATATGAGATCGCTCATATGTGAAATCTAAAAAAAAACAAAAAAAAACAAAAAAACAAACAAAGCATAAATACAAAACAGAAACAGACTCATAGACATAGAATACAAACTTGTGGTTGCCAAGGGGGCGGAGGGTGGGAAGGGATAGACGGTACTTCAAAATTGTAGAATAGATAAACAAGATTATATTGTATAGCACAGGGAAATATATGCAAGATCTTATGGTAGCTCACAGAGAAAAAAATGTGACAATGAATATATGTATGTTCATGTATAACTGAAAAATTGTGCTCTACACTGGAATTTGACACAACATTGTAAAATGATTATAAATCAATAAAAAATGTTAAAAAATAAATAAATAAAAGTAAAGTATAGAGACAGATATAACATGAAGCCACTAACTAAGGGGAAGCTATATTAATTTCAGACAAAGGAGACTTCAGAATATTATCAGGGATAAAAAGAGATATTACATAATGATAAAAAGTCTACTCTTCAAGAAGATGTAACAATCTTAAATGTTTCTATACCTAAAAATAGAACTTCAAAATACATGAGGCAAATATACTGATCAATTTGAAAGGACTGCAGACAGATCCATACTCAGAGTTGGAGATGTCAATGTTCCCCTCTCAGTAACTGATAAAAAAAAGTAGGCAGACAATCAGAAAGTATATAACTAGCCTGAATAATACTATCAACCAACTGTACCTAATTGATATGAATAGAATGTTTCACCAGCAACAGCAGAATTTACATTCTAAGTGCACATGGACTACTCCTCATGATGGACCATATTCTGAGCCATAAGACAAAATTTAACAAATTTTAAAAGAATAGAAATAATGAAAGTATGTTCTTAGACTATAATGGTTTTTATATAGAAATCGATAACAAAAATATGTGGAAAATACCCAATATTTAGAAATAAAACAACACACTTCTAAATATCCCATGGGTCCATGAGGCATTCTCGGGGGAAGTTAAAAAGGTATTTTGAACTGGATTAAATTAAGAGTACAACATATCAAAATCGTCGGGACACTGTTAATGCTGTGCCAGAGGAAATTTCATAACATTAAATATATAAATTAGAAAAAAGAAAGATCTAAAATCGCTAACCTGAGATTCCACCTTAGATAATTAAGACAAAGAAGAGCAAATGAGACTCAAAGCAAGGAAAAGGAAGTAAATAATAAAGATTAGAACAGAGATCAGTTATATTACAAACAGAAACACAATAGAGAAAATCAATGAAACCAAAGGATGGTTCTTTGGAAAGAGTAATAAAACTGATAAAACTCTAGCCAAGAAAAAACCAACAAGAAGAAATGTTTTCTACTGTGTTACATTTAATGCTTTATGGCTTGAAATCTACCTTGTCTGATATCAGTATGACTATCTCTTGATTTCCATTTGTCTGCCATTCTTTTATCTATCCCTTTATTTTCAGCCTTTCCAAATCAGGTTGTTTTAGGTCAAGCTTTGTATGTGGCTTATAGTTGGACCTTCTGTTGTGTGCCAATTAAAGTGTTATGAATTAATGAGTTACTTGCATTTACTGCTATGACTGATTTTTTCCTCAAATCTGCTTTAATATTGTATCATTATGTTTATATTGCTGTATTTTCTGTGTCCTTCTCTACAAGTTATAAATTCTTTTCTTTTTAAAATAAGTTTCTTCTATTATTTAGGAAGGCTTGTATTTTTATTCTAGTATATACCCTTGTTGTTGCACTTCATACTTATCTAATCTTTTGCTAGTTGCTTTACCTGTTTGTTTGTTTTGCAATTCCTTTAACACATACCTATTGCCTATATAGCACTTACTTTTTCCTGTTTTCTCTTTTATTCATCTTCTTCCTCCCAGCGTTAGTTGCATTATTTCTACTTTGTCATAGTATGTATTTTGTGTATTAATGGTCTACCATCATTCTTACTTTTTCTCTTACGTATATTTTAATATGCTCACCATTAGTCCTTTTGCAGAAGTGTCCCAGTCATACCTTGATTGGCTGCAGCTCACCCCCTAGTAAATTCCTCAAAGTGAGCTGATGAGTTTAGAATTCCCTGAGTTCTTGTATGTTGAAAACTGTTTTTCTATAGTTTGAAACTTAAAGAACAACCTGGTTGGATATATCTTCCTTGGTCCATACTTTCATTGCTCTTTTAAAAAATGTTTCTCCATTGTTGCCCTGCTTTATATGTTGGTTTTGAAAAGTCTGTGTCAGTCTAATGGTTTTTATAAGTTAATTGATCGTTTTGCCTGGAGGTCTTAAAGATTTTATTTTTGTTTTTGAAATATAACAGCTTTATCAGGTCATGTCTTGGAGTTGATCATTCTCTGTTAGTTTCCTTAGGTACTAGGGGTCAAGTCAGGTCTTTTTCTATTTCTGGGAAGTTTTCTTATTTTACAGTTTTAAATCTTAGCTCTGTATCAGTGTTTTTGCTTTTTCTTCTCCAGGGAATCCAATAATACAAACATTATTCCTTCTTTGCCTCTCTTGCCTTTCCACTATCTTCTCTCTGACCATTTTTCCTTATTTCTTTATGGTGTGTTTATCCTCTTGGTTTTCTCCCCCTGCCTTTTTCAATGCCTCTTTGCAAATTTTCATTTCAACCTATTCTCTCTTTCTTGGGCCCCTTGTAATTTATTTTTTTTTTTATGAGATCATTTTGTCTTTTTCTTTTATTTATTTCCAAAACCCACAGACAACTTTTTATTTCTCCTTGTTTTCAGGTCATTGTTACTTTTAGTTTTTTAATTTTTGATTCAACGTGTTTTGTTAAAGCCTTAAGAGCTTGTCTGAGCATATTTAGTTACGTTTTTTGTGCTTCATGTTTTGTCTTGTTTTGTTTGGAGGGGGCTATTACCCTCAGTTCATATATATTTTATTTCCTGATTTTCTGCCATAGCTTTCTTCACTTTTTTGTTCATTTTTTTCTTTTTTGTTCATTTTTATGGTATTAGGGCATTTGACAAGACTTCTAAATTAATGGCATTGCTATGGACTGAATTATGTCCCCTCAAAATTCATAGGTTGAAGCCCTAACCCCAGTGTGATTGTATTTGGAGAGAGGGCCTTTAAAGAGGCAATTAGGTCAGTTGAGGTCATGGGTAGAGTCCAAAAAGAAGAAGAAATCTCTCTCTCTCTCTCCACGCACTCACTGAGGAAAGGCCACGTGGGGACACAGTGAGAAGGCAGCTAACTTCAAGCCAACAGGAGAGCCCTCATAAGAAGCTGAACCCTGCCAGACCTTGATCTTGAACTTCCCAGACTCCAGTACTAAGAGAAAATTAATCTCTATTGTTTAAAAGCCACTCAGTCTATGGTGTTTGTTACGGTGGCCCGAGCTGACTTAATGCAGGCACCTTCTGTCAGTGTAGCAAAGTTCAGGTAATTCCGTAGTGGTGGTAGGAGTTGGGAGCTTTTAGATTTTGTCGTTTTCTTTTGTTTTGCAAGACCCTAAATTTCCATCCCCACTTTCTTCTGTATTCCTTTTGACTACCCAATTGCCAAATGATTCTTCTCACTTCCTGCTTGGGTTTTCTCTCCCCTGCCAAAACTATGTGTTTTGAAAGCTGTTCCTTCACACCCTGCCTGTCCTTTTACATCATACCTACTTGTTTAAATAGGGCTTGACCATGGTTTTTAAACTATGTGTACCCCTCTAAATCATGTATAATTTGAAGTTCCTTCCTTATAATTCATGCTCTGATCTTCCTAGAAACTTTTTCTTCTAGTATTTTCAGACTTAGCATCTACTACCCTCTGGCAATAGATTTAAAATAAACTTAGGGACTTTTGCTAACTTCTCTTCTGTCTTCCTTTAAGTTTTTCTTATCTGTCTTTGCTTGCCATAGAGCTCTGCAGAAAGCCAGCCATGGGCCAGAACTATGAGCGATCACACGGTGGGAACTGGTGAATTTTCTCTTTTCACTTACAGTTATTTGAAGTTTGGGCACATTCTCTGTCTTCAAGTTATGCTAAGGGTATGGTTTTCAGGTAGATTCCCTTTTAACCTTTTTTTTTAAAATCAGTTTGGCAGCATATATTAAGAGGCAGGTAGTTACGCTGTAATCATTGTTGTAATCTACCTGATGTCTGTCTGTGTTTATCTTTTAAAAAGCAATTTAAGGATGCTTTTTATGCCAACTTGGAAAAAACTGACTTCGCTTCCTTTTGTGGAAGAGAGTAGTAAGGACAACAATGTTGCTACAATTCAATAGAGACTAAAGCGAATAAAGTATGAAGATTTAAAATTAGGGTGGGAGGACTGCCCATTAGCAATGCACAATTCAAATTTTAGATATAAAAATGATGCCTCATGGAAAACAAATCTACTGCCAAACTCCTCCTTCAGAAATACTTGATATAGCTTCTTTGGCAAACTAAGGGGTGGAAGTCATCAATATTTATAAGGAAAAGGGTCTCGACCTTCCTGAAACTGTCATGCAGGCTTGTGTTACATAGTCGCTGGGAATGCCTTTGGCAGAAGGTAACCAATATCTGATGACTATTGGTTGAAGCTACAAGGATATCTACTGTTAACTTAAAAGAAGGTATGAAGCTCAACAGGGCCTTCGTGGACTGAGGCTCTTTCCATCTCTCTGCTCTGCAACACTCAAAGGTTTGCCTATTGTATATGAGTGTGTGTGTGTGTGTGTGGTGAGTTCTTATCACCTCATGGTCACAAGAAGGCTGCTCTAGCTTCAGATATTTTGTCTGAATTTTAGCAGGAAGAATGAAAAGGGGACGTCATACGTGCCTTTTTATCAGGAAACCACAAACACTCCTCCAAGTTCTACAACAGATTTCCCCTATGTCTCATTGACTCACGTGGCCAAACCTACCTCCAAGGACCTAGCTTTCCAGTATCTACAGGCAGCAATAAAAAGGGAGTTGAAAATGGCTGTGGAATTTCCCAACAAACAATGTCTGCTAATAATTCCAGAATAGTTGCCACTAGTAGTTCTAGAAAAGACATCGAAAGATACCTTCAGTTCAGGTGCTTCCAAAATAACAGCAATTGTCACTAACACTTTGAGACACTTACTCCCTATAAGCAAGATATGGAGTTTCAAAGCTTTTCTCCTTCTGAGCAGTCTATTGTATTTAGGCCTAATGTGACTTAAGGAAGGGGTACAAAGCCACATCCACATGTATGGGTGTTTAGAAAGATGACACAGGGTGTTCAGTGGAAGTGTGGAGAGTTTGCATGTAAGGCACAGTGTGTTGAGACAGTGGCATTGTCTGACCTGAGTGATTAAGAGACTGAGAATGTCACTGTGACATTGTGTCACTGAAGAAAAGTACAGAAAATGACTTGGTTCCTTGTTGACTCTCACCAATTGATAATACCTAGAGCACACTGCAGATTCTAGGCACAGACTTGTAAAGGCTGTTAGTGGCTTATAAGCTCTCAAAACAAGGGAACTTGACCAGGGAGCAACAGTGCATCGCAATAGAATTTAGAAGGTCGAAGAAACCAAACCGCTTTTCATAAATTCTTAATTGAAAAATTGAGTACGGAAACTGACTGAGGCATTACCATTAATATATAACACTGAAGAACCCTCCCACTATTCCTTTTAATATGATCCATCTCCTTATTCATCTGTTTTGACTTCAGTGTAAACTCTGCCAGCTGGCATCCTAGTGGAATATAAACATTCTATAGTTATTAAACAACAACAAGTCATATATCACATATGACAGAAAGATAAACAATGAACAGTTTCTTTGTTCTCTTAGAGGAATAGCAATACTCTTTCTCAATAATAAGAATCCAGTATAAGTCTCTCTTATTTTATGCTGTGCAAGACTGTTTCATTTTATCCTTGCAAGAAAACAGGAGGTGTATCATTGTGCCTACTTTGCAGATGAAAAACATGAGCTAAGAGAGGGGAAGTGACTTGTCCAAAGTCCCCTGGCTTCCTAGTTAAAGCAATGAGGCTTGCCTTCAGATTTCCTGAGTCCACATCCACTGCTCTCTCCACCCTTTCAGGCTGTTTCCTGGACCACCTCTTGGTTCAGGTTTTTGAAATGAAGTGCTTCTGACTTGTTTACTTCTTCTGTTGTGCTAAAAGCAACTTGAAGTCACAACCCTGTGGTCCACTTGGGACCAGTATTTCCAGAATTAATCCAGTATCAAATGTTTTGGCCTACTGTTCCTGTCAGTAAAGAAGACATCTTGTCATCCTGTACTAGCTCTCATTCTTTTCCAGTTGGACATAAATGAGACAGTGCACTTGCAGAATGATCAAAAGCAAGGGCTGATTTCCCACAGAATAATCACAGTACTATTTACCTATAAAAGCAAGATCAACAGACAATGCCAAAATAGAAAACCCTGATATTTCTGTCATATCCATGTCAAGTCAGATGAAACCAATATAGAAAAAACAGACTCCACTGTTAGGCTGGCTTCTTTATTCCCCTTAATAATAGCAAGGTGAAACCAAAAGCATCAAGAAGAACGGTAAAATTCGCATTAGGCAATGAAATCGTTCAACTGAGATACTGCTCAAAGGTATTTACCAAGAATATTTTTTATGAACTTCTCTTAAAAAAAACCCAGAGTAAAGAAGTAAGAATGAATTTCACCAAAGTTTACAATCAACACCAGCTTCCTAGTTTTTCTTGGATGAACATGACCTTATTGTATTTTAAGTTTATATAATCCTACCAAACGGGACGTTTAGTCTCCAAGAAAAAATCCTATTAAAAGGCTAAATAAGTTACTTGGACAATACATAATATCTCCCTAAGTATTTTTCTCAAATACAAAGATTCACTTTTCTATTTAAAAAAGTGTCTAAAGAAGAGGCATTTGAAGTTTTCACAGATAGCTGCAGAATGGTTTGCTAAATTAACCGTGGTATAAACACAATTTGTTTGGTTCACTGTGACCATTCTTCAGAGATGCCAACTCATGCAGATGTGCTGAAATGCTCTTTTGCTTTGCCCTCTAGAATGCAACTGTTCTTTAAGTAGAGTTGATTTATGATATTGCATTAGTTTTAGGTATATAGCATAGTGATTCAGGATTTTTTTTTCTGCAGATTATATTCCATTATAGGTTATTACAAGATTGGGGTATAATTCCTTATGCTATATAGTAAATCCTTGTTGCTTCTCTATTTTATGTATAGTAGTTTGTATCTATTAATCCCAAACTCCTACTTTGTCCTTCCCCCACCTCCCTCTCCCGTTTGGTAACCATAAGTTTGTTTTCTATATCTGTGAGTCTGTCTCTATTTTGCATATAGATTCATTTGTATTTTTTTAGATTCCACATATAAGTGATATCATATAGTATTTGTCTTTCTTTGTCTGACATATTTCACTAAACATAATATTCTCTAGGTCCTTCCATGTTGCTGCAAATGGCAATAGTCCATTCTTTCTTATGGCTTAGAAACTAGAATGCAACTTTTAAAGCATTTCACCCAAATCTCTATATCTGACAGGTATTTTTATTTGAAAAATAGAACAAAAATGAGTAACACAGGAAAATTAAGAAAATAGAGGTCAACTTTTTTTTCTTCTGGTCTCTTAACTTTACATTCTCTCTACTGTTTCAGCAAGATTGGCCTCTTTTTTTCACTGCTGCAACGTCGGCTAGGTAACTTTTGTAACAGCTCCATATAGAAGATGTACATGCTTCTTGGCTTAAGTCTGCTGGTGCGTGCATGATTCAACACCGAATGGCGATTGCAGCCAACTCTCAATTACCCATAAAGGGGAGAGGAATTGTAGTACAGAGAACTCAAAATGTCTGAGAAGCCCAGAGTCATTTCTGTGTGGCTTTGGAAGTGTACTATCTTAGCTTAGAACACTCTATCTTTTCATTTATCCTACTTTCCTAATTCTGTTTTACATTTTTAACTTTAGTCAGTATCCCTACTAAACGAGACTGTACATAATTCCAGTCAGTGGGGAAAGATGGTCTGGGAGAAAGGTGAATAGGGTTGTGGGAAGCTGATGTAGGCATTAAAAAGTGGATGCAAACAGTTCACACAAAAGATAAGGCCTATGCGGAGAGCTGAGAGCTGACTCTTGGATACTACACGCAGAAGGCGAGAGTTATGCCCGCTCACCCTTGTCATGACTTCATATCTGTGGGGAGAGCCTTACCATCTCCAGAAAGCACAAAATATTTCTCTATGTATCTAAGTTCCTCATTGCATTATTTTGCTTATGATCATTTATACCTAAAAATGACATATTCCACTAAGGAGCAAAGTGAAACCAAAAACATCAAGAAAAACTGTACTATTAGCATTAGGCAATGAAAGCATTCAAATGAGATTCTGCTTAAAGGTAAGTCGGTAAAGATTTAAATAAGCTCAGCCAGAATTCCAAACATAGAAGGGAAATAAGATTCAATACTCTTTGCATAAGCAGGGGAGATTTTTACAAATAAAAGCACATCCTGCATTATGTGTGCTTCTGCAAAGTGTTTAAATTCTGTGGCTTAGATAGCTGTGTAAAGCTTAATGAGAAAAAGGTAAACTCGACTCGGGTCATGGCTGTCTACCGGGGCCTTTTCAATGCCAGACAACCCAAACCCAAGGCAGCCATGCCTCCCAGTGCTTGCACTCGGCCTCTCGTGTTCTATTCTAGCTAGTGTGGTCTCAAATTATCAGGGTGGCTGCCGGAACTGGGATTTCCTTTGTTACCAGATCCATGGGTTAGCTTGAAATTCCTCCTGTCCAGTTTTCAATTTCTTTTAATTAACTTTTCCAGCCATGATTCCTAGGTACTTGAATATGTAAAATTATCAGAAGCTCCATTCAAGAAGGCACAACTTTAAAGGAGAGACAGAGGCATGATAAAATTGCCTATAGAAATATAAATCAATTAGAGGAACTGTCTGTTGGAATAAGAGGGCAGAACAGAGCTTAGCTGCCAAAACAATTCCAGGCTTAAGGGTTTGCCGTATCTTTTATTCCAATGACACACCGATCTTTGGATTAAGCCTCCTTTCAAAAACAGTATCCAAGATGTTCTTGGAGATTTCTTGTCACTGAGGAGCTGATGCCTGACATATTTATTTCATAAAGTAAGAAATAACACCATGTGAAAATAGCTCGAATGAGTGTTATCTAGCTCCTTTCCTGGCAATGAAATGACCCTGCCTTGTTTTGTTCTGGGAAACCTGCCAGGTGAGCTTTGAAAGGCGAGCAGGGCTGAGGTGACTGTCCTGGCTGGGAGGTTCATTCTGACACATAAAAAGGAGCTGCTCAAGTCCTGGGCGGAGACGGAGGCCCAGCAGGAGGCACACAGTGTGCTTCTCATCATTTGGTGGAGACCGACTTAGTCCGACTTCAACGAGATCTGGGCTCACACAGTCCCTCTAGGCCTTCACACCCGGAGACCTGGTGGGAATCCTAGCGCTGTCACTTGCTAGCCTTGTGACCTTGGGGAAGCTACTACACCTTCCTCGGCTTCACATCCCTCATCTATAAAGTAAGGGTAATAGTAGTTAGTCTCACGTGTGAATCTCAGGCCTTAAACACAGGGGTGCAAAATTTATGACTTCTTTTGCTATAAATCAACTTAATTCCTCTTCCTGATCCTTATTTTGCTCGGTGGCAGACACATCATCCCAGTCAGTTCAGGGGTGCTCTCTCCTCACCTAGCTTTGGGGTTCCAGGGAGAAGTACCTCCGGTCCTCAGCAGGCACCATCTTCCCCTGCCGGCACCCACACAAGCTGCCACTGCTCCGGCCCTCACGCCCCACTGTGGGCCCTCTCCCCATTCTGGTTCTTTCTCAGCTCCGAACTCTGCCTCAACTGCCTCTCTGCGCCACTCTGCAGCTGAGGGGACTGTAAGGCTGTCTCTGGGACTTCAGTCTAGGGCTCCCCCCAGGGGTTTCTAGTCTTTTTCTCCAGAGCCATGCTGGGCTTGGAGGGAAACCACCCCGAGGCTTGCTACTGCCCTGCTCTCCACCGCAAAGTGCAGCACAAATCACATCTGTTCTTGGAATCCCAGAACCTGCCCTCAGTTCCCATAATCCTATGCTTTCCCCGTCCCCAACCTCTGAGCTGGGGGTCGGGATCTGCATGTCAGGGACAGACCCTCTTGCTTCCGCTCACTCTCTCTCCTTTCCTCCCACCTAAGGACAGTTAGCATTTATATAATGAAGGCTGTTATTACATGCCGGGTACTGTTCTAAATACTTTACAAACTGAATTCTCAGAATAGCCCAGTGAGGTGGGTACTACTGTTATGACCATTTTGCAGATAGGGAAACTGAAGCACAGAGAGGTTAAGGGCCTTGCCCAGGGTCATGCAGGTCGTATGTGGTGGAGTTGGGATTTAAATTCACGCAGCTCATTTCCAACAGTTGTGCTCCACCTCTCAGAGAATATTTATCCAGGGAGTAGGTGATGGGAACTGATTTGGAAATTCAAAAGCCATGAATTTGGCTTCCATTCCCTTTTCATTTCTGTGGTAGCACCCTTTCCCTATGCTATGGTAGCACTACGATGTACGCATGCCCTGCGGGCGGGGTAGTCGCTAACACTTCACAGTCAGTAATCTGCCCCACTCTCTCAGCACCGATATGGGGGAGAAGCTCATTAAATGTTCGTTCCCATCTCCTCCTTCAAATGCTCTATCATGGAGTTTACGCTCAGAATAGCAACTTGTTCCACACAAAACTAACTCATATCTACATGCAGTGTTTTAACATTAATATTGAATATTTTAACAACAAGATTCTGCTTGCTTGCCTTATATATTTGTCCTTCAATTAAAGAAAGCATTGAGCTCTTGCCCCCATCACGTTCCTTATCATTTTATCAGAAGCTTAGAAAATTCTGGAGAAAAGAGGGTGAGTTATAACAAAAGCCACTGTGTTGTCTTTTCTGGGTCCGGTCAGTTGGAGAGATTGGCACAGATACAAACATGGGACCCTGCACCTAGGAGGCCCTCAAAAATAGTCATGAATTGATTGTGAGAAACCAAAAAGGAGGGAAGATGTCAAATGAGGAAATCCTACAGGCCACATGCCTGGTGAGCTGTCACACGTGGCCCTGCGTGGCATCTGTGATCTCCCAAGGTTTCAGGGTCCATATCCTCCACTTTGAAGGCTTGATGCCCTTGTCTTCCTAGAATAACCCCAGTAGGATTTCAGCAAATGTTTTTTGATGGAGACAGTGTTGTGTTTATATCACATATAACAGCTGAGTGGTCAATAGACTGCCACCCCAAATTTTACAGCCGTCTGTTTTGGTTATTTTGTGAGAATGCCATAGATGACTGAATCGTGTGTCCTCGGGTCCTGGATGAACCGATGGTGGTAAAACACCAGCATCTTGGAGAGTCCCATCATTTTCTCATAGCTTAAGAGATCTGATCACATCACAGAAGAAGTGATGACTTTTAGAGCTTCAGAGAAGAACAGAATGCTACCACCAGCTCGAAATGCAGGTACACACCTCTGCCAACTCCCCATTACAATTCTCCGTCTCTCAAATGGAGATTAAATGCCGTGCCAAAATGTGTCATCTGGCGTTGTGTTTTTGTAATGTGGACAAATGTCGACAAAATTCACATGGAGGCTCAAAAATCTAACTATTTATGAGTTAAAATTAAATTTAAGTTTTACCCTGGGTAGAAGCTTTAATGGCTAAAGCTGGATTCACTGTGCCGTTATCCAAACAGCAGCACGTCCTTCCTGCAATCAGCAGTTAAAGGGAGAAGGGAGACAGCGCCATCCTTAAGGAGCTGCCGTGCAGACCGGCTGGCCTCCGTGCTTTATGTGTGTCATCCCAGAGCTGATAGCAGCGGAATGGGATGACTTCAGACTGTCTACGCTGGAGGCAACTGTTACATTTCAATCAATCTTACAGATCCATTCCCCATTTTGGCAGGCATAAACAACTTATATTCTGTCTGCAATATGTGTGTGTGCCTCCCTATGTTAACCTGGATCTGTCTCTATCCCCCCCGATCCACATAGCTTCCCCTCTCAGGACCTCAGACCCCTAGCCAGGAAGCAGAGGAAATCAGAATCTGCCTGTGTTCAGTCCTCTCCAAACTGGACTGTTATCACTACACTGGGTCGTATGCCAGCAGCCAGTATATATTCCAAATTCCTGCCGACTGGCTATCTGATTCTCCTGATTCACATTCACATTTTCCTAAGAAACTGTACCCCATATGCATGTGTATACAGTAGTTTCAATGAAGTGAATTAGCTACAATAGGTGCAGTGTTTCATTTATTTTGCTACCGTGGCCCCCTCTCCAATGGGTCAGTTACAGGATGACATTGTCTCTCTACAGGGAGAACTTGGCTAGATGGACAAAATAACCAGTCTTGGAAAGTTGTTTACAGAAAACTGGCCCACAGTAACGTGAGAAGATTATAGCTTGGAGCTGGTATGCCCAGCATTTTGTCCCAAGAATCTAGCCCTGCCACTGGCCATGTCAGGTATAGACGATCAATCTCTGAGTTTGCACAGAGAAACACTGCAAACTCAAAGGCACCAGATATTTCATCATTAATATTATATCAAGTATTGATTGAAAATCTCTGTTTCATCTGTTATGGACTCCCTAGGTTCACAATGGCCAATTCCAACATTTTTTCAAGCTGCCAACTCTATAGACCCTTCTCAGTTGACAACTTCATGCACTAATTTACCAACATGAGCTTCTTAACTTTCTTCCTATTCATCCCAGAATTCCTCTCTGCCTTACCCATCTTTTCCGGTATCTCTCTTTCTCTCTCTTTTAAATCCTTCTCTCCAACTCTACTCCCTCGTTGCCTCCTTACTCCTTAACTCTCTCAGTAGAGGTTTATGTTCTCAACATGCTCCTGAAATTTCTCTTCCTCATCAAGCTTGACTTTGCCTAATTCAATGTGCTCTCCCATATTGACCCAGGATAGTGTTGACATACCCTGTTCCCTTCTAGAAACTTCTTTTCCCTTGGCTCTGGCAATCCTATACTGAAGTATTCAGATTCTCCTCTTACTCTTCGAGGGCTCCTTGTTTTTTTTTACTGCTTCCTTTTCCAAGGCTTTGTACTTCCACCTCTTTTCTTTTCTTCTTAATAAGCAAGAATGTCTAAACTTTTAAATAAATGGACAAGCTTCAGAGAGTTCCAGGAAACCTCTGTGCATTTATGCCAAATTGTGTTTGCATGTGCACCTGTGTGCCTGTGTGTTCACTGGGGTGAAAGGGTCCATGGCTCTCATCAGATTCGAAAAGGGTCCATGATCCTGCACAAAATAGTAAGAACTCCTGTTCTAGACTTCCTCCTTGGGCAATTTCATCACCCTCCAAGGCTGAAATAATTGCCTTCCAGATCTCAGTCTTCCACCTGATCTTCCTCCTAATCTCCAGTCCTTTAAGTCTAACTGACTCTTAATGCTCCCTCCCGGTACGCAGTCCGATGAAGCCCTAGCAAACAGAGCCCCTGCAGAGCCCACACCAAGCAGCCTCGCTTTACTAGCCTTCCTCGCCAGGCGCTCACTTGGCAGCTCTGCACAAAACAGAAAGAGCACCTCCTTCAGGTAGGCCCAGCGCCGTGGGCGCATGGCTTAGTGACGGGATGGTACTTTTGTGTGATTTTTGTTGACTTTTCCATGAGTGCTCGCATCATGCCGAGCCTGCATGCAGGCTTCTAGGCAAGAATCTTAGTCTGATTAGCAAGACCCTCCGTGATCTGGTCTAACCTTATGCTTTTAGCGTTACATCTAAACCCTCTCCACTAATCCCCTCCACTACTGCCTCCACTCCAGCCAGGCTGGTCTGCCCACTGTTGCCTGCATACACAGTATGCATTCCTTCCTCTGCACTCTTGTTCACCATATTTTACCTACCTAGAATCTCTGCCTCCTCAAACATGTGCGACCAAGTCCTCTATCTGTTCACATCGTCGCTCTAGCTCTTCTTCTACGGAACACTCTCTAACTACCCCAGTGCTCATTAACTTCACTTCTCGCACGAGCCTGTAGCCCTTATTGTCTGCGTCACACGGCTGGCCAGAAGTACTCCTTGGTCTCTGACTCCTAGTGCAGTGCCCTAGGGCCTTGCTGCTCCACGTGGGGTCCATGGCCCAAAAGCTGGGATATCACTTGGGAGCTGGTTAGAAATGCAGATTCATACACCCCACTCTGGACCTACCAGAAACAGAATCTGCATAAAATGTTAAAACATAAAAAAGTTAAAAACAAGATGATTCAGATGATTCTCATGAATGATAGAGTTTGGAAGGCACTGCCGTGCACTATGCGTTTGGAGTTGTTAAAATATCTTAGTTTCCATCCTTGAAAGTTCCGTATCTTTCACGACTTTTTGCTTTCTTGTCATGCCTTCTCTGTCCACTATTGTTTCTTTGAATCCTACATATTCTACAAAGATTCTCCTATTTCTCCCCCCTCCTCCCCCAAAAGATATCTCTTCTTTGAATTACTGTGGTGCTTTACCATTATTGCTTATTTTCCACATGTATCTTGTATTAGAGTGTTTTGTGTGCAGAGGTATTAACTCTCCTGCTAGATAATAAGCTCTTTGAGAACAAGAAGGGATTCTGTTCATCTCTGTGTCCTTGGCAGTTTCTGGCACAGTTCCTGACACCTAGTAATTAATAATAAATGCTCGTTGAATGAATGAATAAATGAATGAAGGGCTAATTTCATTATAAATCTATGTGAATTGTGGAGTTCACTTGAAAAAATGTGACAGATTATTGACCATGGGTCATGCTGATCATAATTGCAATGTTTTTATTTTTCAAGCCAAATATTAATTATCTAAGCTAGTCATGCTGTTTCTTAATGACTTTTAAACCTGTACCATCACAAATACAAGACTGCATGAATTTTTAACCATCTCCAAGTAGTTCATAATTAAACACCAAGTGATTCAGCTCATTGAGTCAATGCTTTTGTTTATAGCTTGGTTTTCAGAGACAATCAAGAAAAGTTAAAAAGCTAACCAAACCACAGAAAACAAAGTCTGAGGATCAAAAAGTACAAAAGAGTATCTCACCACCAATTCTGGGTCTGGATGACTAGTAATGAAAGGGAAAATTTCAGTAGCCACTCAAGTTAATCAATGCAGTGACTCACCTACCCAACAAACTCCAGATGAATCAGAGGCCTCTTAGTTTCAAAGTTTATGACTCATGTCTCTTGATCTCTATGGACCTAATCACAGAAACTAAATGTAGCGGGGGAAACTAAATGGTCCAAATCCAATCGTTTAGCAGTGCAAGAATGAAAAAAGAAACTTTCAAAATTGGAAGAAGTCACCTTCTTTTACAGGCTTACCGATTGAAACCATCTTTCTCCAGCTACAAATGACCAGAACCATCTGCAGAAGAGAGATTAGTTTGTAACCAGTTTCTGCTTTTGTCATAAACCATACTTCAGTTTCTTTTAGACATCAAAATGATGTTGCCTTCAATTAGAAAGTGATTCTCTTCATAGAAGGTGTTTTGATAGTATTTTGTTTGCTGACCATCCCCTTTTTGGAAGATGACTCACCTATAAGACTGACTTTTGAGAAGAAACCACGTAGAACACGTGGTTACCCACACATGAAAGTCCTCTATAACCCACAGGTCTACTGCTCTAGGTTCTCCATTCAGAACACACACAGATCCCACTAATTCAGCTTCTAAAGAGAGAAGCCAAAGCAGCAGGAAGCATTGGTAAGAGCTGGACTTTAGGAACGACAGGAAGGCAGTAGAGCACAGTGACTGAAAACCTGGTGTTGAAATTAGACTGACAGGAGTGCAAATCCCGATGTGCCATCTTAATGTGCGGGTGACACCGGGTAAGTTCCTGGCCTGTGAAGTGGGCATTCTAACAGTGCCTGCAGGCTCAAGTGACAAAATATGTAAGGTGCTAATCAAAGCACCTAGCACTAGTGAGCTCTCCAAATGGAGGCTTTCCTACTTGTTTTCGTAGCTGTTTGTAAGGCAGACCCCCTCCTCTATGGATACTTCCAGCAGCAGCATCCTTTGGAGGATCATTTGATTGCTCATCATCTGTACCTTTCTCTAGGCTGCCGCCCTTCTCTCCCTCTTCATGTTCCCACTCTGCTTTAACCAACATCTGGTCTTCCTCTTGCTCCTTTAGATATTCCACCTGGCCACAACCCTCCCTAGCTTGAGCTGATGTTGCTGGTAAGTGATCTTCCCTTTAATCCTCCTCCCCCTCTAGACCTCCACCTAACTTCCCTAATCACCTCTCTAACCAAAGCCCTTAACCCCAAGAAGATAAAGAAAGGTTCATGAAGACAAGCACAAGGCATCTAGTGCAATGCTCCCAAAGAGCGTTCTGCAGAAGCTAATCTCGCAAGTTCTTCCACAAGAAAAGATAGGTTTTTCTGGTTAAATAATTTTGGAAAGTTTTGCATACTATTTACCTCTGGAAATTCCACAGTGCATCTTCGTATTTAGAGAATTACACAAACCAAGTTAAGAAGAGGACTGTTCAACTCTGTTAACAGGAAGACATTTTTGTCTTCTGGAAATACCAGTGTAGTGGAAAGTGGGATGGGTAAGGAGACTTGCATTATGGTCCAGTTCATATTTCTTACTGAGTGTGGCAGTCAGAATGCCTACAATAACTTACAATCCCCGAATCCCAATAGCTCATGCTAATACTAGCAGACATTGTCGTAAACATAGCCAGTCACTATGGCAAAGGGAAAAGAGAGTTCTACAGAGTAGGACATCGATAACTAAGTGCCCAGCCCAGAAGTGGTATGTGTCACTTCCACTAAATACTTATCGGTGAGTACCAGTCATCTGCTTCACACATAAAGCCAGGAAGGGCCATCCCAGCACTCACACGTGAGGGGGGGAAGTAGAAACATTTGGTGAACAGTATTAATGACTACCACACTGAACCTCAATGTTGACATCTGTAAAATGGGGAGAAAAAGAGCCTCTTGTGAAGATCAAATGAAATAAAAATTGGAAGTCTTTGTAAAGTGGGAAATACTCTATCTCTTTGAAGGATCATTGTCAAGGAAGCTCATGGGGTCTTTGCTTTCAGATCAAGATGAGAACATGAGCCACAGACAAATGGTGTGGAAGGGTAGGTAGCAAGGACGCTGACAAACAGAGCAGGATTAATAAGGATGGGGGCCCAATAAGACAAAGTTATGGATAATGACCAAACAAATGGCAGCAATGAGAATTATCTAGAAAATCACAAAGCAGAAATTCGCTAGACAAAACTAAGCTTCAGTCCACTGTGTCCAAAAGACCACGTTGTGAAAATGAGTATATCTCCATTAAAAATGTTTTACCATAATTGCTCATTGAATTAAACCACAAAGGAAATCCTGTTTTTATTCAGAAATATGATCTTCATAAACAAGTCTTCCTCAAACAGATGCTAGATGCTGTTTCCACTTGCAAAAGGTATTAACCGTCATCTATCCTTCTTTTTCCCCTCACGTAGAAATTATACAATGAAAGCCTTTCAAGAAGAAATACACTTGTGACACTGAATTTTTTTATACTTTAGAGTCGAGTTCGATAATCTGGATTCAGGAAATGCTATGGTTCCGTTCTATTTGTCATCATTCATTCCTCCCCTAACAAACATGATCTGTATTGGCTTGAAAATGATGTATATTTAAGGCTCAATCCTAACTTGAATATTGATTATGATAGATGCATCAGAAGCACGTAGAAGAGATTTTTCTCTAGAAATTTGGAAAATCCTGCTTGTAATCATGTCTTTCATATTAACATATCCACATCAAGTTTTTTTTTTTCAATAATGTCTTGAATGTTCCAAATAAGGAGGACACTCCTGATGCTTCTGGGCCATTCGGGGACTAGGGATTGCCCAGTGGACAGCATCACAGAGTTTGATTCTGGACAGACAGGCCCTTTAGCTCTGTCCATGAACAGTCACAGGCCAAGACCACAAACAACTGCACGGACCATGAGGGGATTAAATGCACAGGGAAGAGGCAAAGGTGGAAAGGAGGTAAATAAAACAGTGCCAATGGCAGTAGAAAGTCCCCTCAAGATGTGAAAAATAATAAAGGAACGCTGTAAGTCAGAAGTTTAGTTCAAAGGAGACTTGAGGTCATTTGTTGAGAGTCGTTTCTGTCAAAGCACCAAATGTCACAGTGACACTAGCTATCTAGTGGAAAAGGTTAAGGGTACCATGGAGAAGCCACCAAAAACCGAAATGTGGTCAGTACAAAACTCAGGAATATCTATAGGAAAACAAAAACAAATAGCATCTTACAAAGGGAAAAAAAATTAGGAGTCTGGCATCCCATAAAACATTATCAGACATGCAAAGGAGAAAAATAATACCATCATGAGGAGAAAAGTCAACCAACTGACCTGACCCAGAAGTAACAACGATGACAGAACTAGTAGATCAGGACATTAAAACTGCATTTCACCTGCTCAAGAAGCCGGAGGAAACACTGCACATGTCAAATAGAGACACGGAACCTATGAAAAAGATCCCAACGGAACTTCCAGAGATGAAAATGATGATGCATGAAATGAAACAAACCTTGGCTTAAGATTGACAGCAGGTTAGACATGGAATGAGAAGAGATGAACACATTTGTTAGACTTAGAAATGAGAATCATCCAAAATGAAACACAGAGAGAAGGAATCACCTCCAAAGTAAACAGAGCACCAGTGAGCTGTGAGACGACTTCAAGCTGCCTAATATCTGCGTAATTGGAGTCCCCAAAGGGAAAGAGAGAAGTTGCAGGGAAAAAATTGATGAATTAATCATCAAAAAATTCCTAATTTTGATGAAAAGTATAAGCCCACACATCCAAGAAAAGGGCTATTGAACAATCCAGGTGAGAGTTAATTGTAATTTAAATTAGAGGAGTCGCAGTGAAGGTAGTTAGAATTGGTCAGATTCTAGACATATTTTGAGAATAAAGCTAATAGGATTCCTTGATGTTTTGGATTTAGATTGTGTGAAAGGATTCAAGAAATCACTCCAAAAGTTTTGGCCAGAGGAACTGGAAGGCTGAAACATGGCAAATGACTTTCATTTGAGAGGAACCCTGTTGTAATAGGAACCATCAGCTCAGACCTAAGCTGACAATTTCTCAACTTTCTGATTTAGAAACCTATTTCTGTGTTAGTTTTTACCGCTAGCCTTTGGTAACCAGAGCAACAATAAATCGTTAAGATGAAAATTACTCACGAAGTCTTTCTGGGGAGACTTCAAGCTCCAACTTCCAAAATGATTCTTGAATGGGAATTTCTAGAACTTTTCCATCAAACCAAGCTCTCAGCCCACTTGCAGACAGAATGGATTCTCATCAAAGATACAGCTATCTAAGCATCCAGATGTTGTGGTTTCCCATTTCATAATTAGAACTCCGTTCTTAGAAACAGAGAGGACGCTAGAATGCTGTGTACATTTCGGCTGCCAGCAGCCAACCAGAATGCGGTGTCCAGGGCTGACTTTTGCTGCTACCTATTGGCTGCAGTGGAATGGTTTCCCAACATCATTTGCGACACTGGAAAATTCTCTGCTTCCAGATCTTGCCTGGATGTGTCCAGGAACTCATGTGTTAACTGCCAGATTAGTAGGAATAGAAGAATGGCAGGGGACATTTCTTTTTTAGGTGAACTGACTTCGTAAATGGGATTCAGGGATGACAGAGGAACAGAAAAATTAAGCATCATGGTATTTCACTGGCAATATAATTTATAAATGGACAACATGACTGACATATTTCTGATCATTAAAGAAAGGTAAGAAAAAGAGTTAGTTGGATTTTTTTTTACTAATTGAATGAAAAGGCAATTTTAAAGGAAAATGCATAATCTTGCTAGATGGAAGCCTCCCTACTGTGTTGGACTCAGAGCCCGTGCTGTGAGAAAGTCTTCCTGGAACTTCAGTATTAACTCTTCGAAAGAATGAGGTCCCGGAGAGCATTCTTTCTACTCTATAGCAAATGCAAGTTGGTCTGTGGTAAGGAGCTGACATACTAACATGAATATAGCTATTTTTTTTCTTTTATTGAATATAGCTATTTTGATTTGATAAATTTCCTGAAGACCTATAAGGCACTGTGCCACAAAAAGGGGGGTGGGGGAGGGAGTGGAGTGGGTGTGGCAAAGGGAGATTGGAAGAGGAGAATACAAAAGGCTGATCAGAATTTTTGCTTTGTAGAGGCTCACAGGCTAATGGAGGCACACAAATAACCATCTTATGAGCTAAAGACTGACTGGTACCTGGGGGTCCTTTTAGGAAACAGTCATGATCACTCAGGGTTGGTTCAGCTCACAGAGTGGTTGCTCAGAAGTCTACAAGTCAGTCTTTACGCTCTGACTTTTCAGGATTGGGGTGAAAGACAGCAGAGGCCAATCTCCACCTGGAAGTTTCCACAGCTTGGTTTTGTTAGGCCTAAGTCTATCCTGAGAAGGGCAGCAGGACATTCTAGCCAAGAAGGGGCTAGTCAGAAAACAGACATGAATCGGTCAGCTTAAGTGAAAGAAATTGTGCAGATTCCCTCCCAAACCAAAATGCAGACTGAAGTGAAACTTTTCTTGGGTCCGAAAAATTTTCATAACCATCCTCAGGATGTATTTCATTTTCATGCCCTGTTTGCTTGCTTCACGGCTTCCTAGTTCTACTAAAAGCAGAAGTGCCAAAATATTTTAATGAAGTTTCTTCTTATGGCACCGAAAGCCAGGTGTTAACAGTCAACAATATGGCAGGAAGAGGATGTAGACATTCCTAAGAGAATGGAACCTTCCCTCGAGGAGCAGCCACATGATCTGGCCATGACCTTTGTGTTGGCCTTTTTCTACACTGTGCTTTGAATTTATGGGGGAGCCCCATTTGGGATCCTGAAGCAGTCTGTAGGTAAGGAGAGACTGATTTTCCCATATGTAACTTAAGACAGCTGAAACGCAGAGAGATACGCTGTGTCCCTGGCAGAGTTGCAGGGGTAAACACTGTTGGTCCATCATTGATTCACAAAATAGGGAAGCTTCTCTTTAAAGACGCGTCACCATTACTTACCTCGCCTTCTGCAGAGGCAGCTGTGTTCACTCATCAAACGATCACATATTCACCTGCAATTAATTTGAGAAAAGGGTTGTTAAATCAGGAGCTACAAGTGGCTGCAGTTGTGTAAGACACTGGATTTCAATTTCAATTGTTAATGACATCATCATTAATAAACAAGTCCATCCTCCCACCCTCAAGATTGAAAGCTGAGGATGTAGGAAAGGATATAGGGAAGTTTTGGGGAGATTTATCCCAAAGTCAGGAACTTCAGTTCAGCTTTTAGCTTCCATTCACCAGCAGTGATCAGTGGACACAGGAGTGAAGGGTGAGTTTCCAGGAGAGAAAGGGTCTGGCACATTCGAGGAACCACAACTCCGACTGGCACACATGGGGGAAGCGCTGGTGTTGGAAAGCAGCTAAGGCATAGCACAGACACCAGATCCAAATCCCAAAGGGCCTTAGAGCCCACAGAAGGAGTCTGGACTTTTCCAAGAATACTGAGGGAGCAGCTGAAAGGTTTTAAATAAGGAGAATTACACGGTTGTGTTTGAGGTTGGTTGGTTTGTTTGTTTACGATGGCTGGATTGAGTTACTAGAGTCAGGAAGGCGAGACTGCTAAGTCTAGGTGAACTACGATGGAACCCCGAGCTGGGGCAGCAAGAGTGGGCATGTATTCCTCCATCTAACAGATGTTACTGCTTGTCCACTCTACACTAGACACTGGTCTTGATCCTGGGCAATGCTAGTGCACACGTGCGGAAACATCACTCTGGGCGTGGAGCTTGAGTTGGGATGGGGGATGGGAGAGGCGATTATGCCTTTTCTCCTGTCAAACCTCGAGGCTGAGTTCTGTGTGCAGTGCAACTTCTCCCACTGGACATAAGCAACTTGGGAGCAAGTGCAATGTCTTAGTGATTTTGAGACCTCTGGCCCTGGTAGGAATACTGGTATGAACATTAGTATGTGCTCAGTAAGTGTTAGCTGTGAGACTGCAAATCGTGCTACTATGAGAATTGATGAAATAATCTTTGCAACCGGCCAGAAAATAGGTCCGCCGTATACAAGGCACTATGCCAGCCGAAGTCATTTTTGGATTGTTCCCCTATTCCAACCTTACAGAGTTCAAAAACTTGTATAGGGAAAGAGCCATTTTAAACAGCTGAGACCGTCTCTCTGTTGTAAGTGCTTAAAGCAGCATGCTCCTGCTGACCCCCGCCAACTGCTTCTCACTGTTGTAATTTTCCAATCATTTGTGTTTATTTGAATAACATCTCTTTTCTCCTCTAAGCCTTTGAGCCCCTCGAGAGCAGGGATTTCTGTTTCTGCTCACCACTGTATTCCCAGCAGCTAGTGCAGAGGCTGGCACAGAGTAGATACTCAATAAATATTTACCAAATGAATGACTAAATGAACAGATGGATGAAAGACCAATTAATCCCAACTGGAGAAGCTTTGCAAAAATTCCCTGGGCATTTGAGCTGGGCCTTGAAGAGGAGGTGGTTCTTCCAAAGCGGGATAGCGGTGTGGGTGGGAGGAGGGGCAGGGACATTCTTGCAAGGAAAGCTAGAACAGGCGAAGGCCCCCGAGGGCAAAGGCCGCTTGCACAAAAGGTTCAGGCAACAGCGAGTGGTTGGCTGTGGTTGGCACACAGGATGTGTGCAGACTGGTGGTGGGCAACAAAACTGGAGAAGTGGAGACCACGCGGTGAAGGGCCACGAGAGCAACACGAGCAACTGCCATTCATGAAAGCGCAGCAGGGAGGCTCCTGATGTGCATCGTTCCCGCTGCGCCCAGTAACCTGTCACGGTGGTTCGGCAGGTGTGAGCCTCGGACCACAGCAGCAGATCAGCAGGCAGCTCATTACAAATGCGGGTTCTTGAGTCCATCCCAGACCTACAGAATCTATAGCTCCGGGGGTGGGTCCTAGCACCGCTTTAACAAGCCCTCCAGGGGATTCTGATGTACTCTAAATGTGGGAAACACTGCCTTCTAAGTTAGGAATTTTATCCTATGTTTTACAGGTATAAAAACTAAATTCGAAGAGGTGCAGAAACTTGCCTAGGGTCATACAGCCAGTTAACGGTCCAGCTGACTTGTCTAACCCTCAAACCCCTGATCTTCTGATATCATAGTGCCTTGCTCTGATGGGGAATATTTTTTCTGAAGACACTGGTGCGTCCCACAACATTTTTAATGAGAGGAATGACTTGATCACAGACATTCAGCTTCAGACAAGTAGAAAAGGACAGAGAATGGTCCAGGGACAGGGATAGGTTTCCTGAAGCCAAGAAGCATAGAATCATCTAGATCCAAGGGCAGAGGGAGAGACTCCAAGGTCAACAAAGGTCACAAAGCTTGGGTGCTTAGGTCTTTGAGGCTCTCTTCTTCTAAATCTGATCAGAAGCTTCTTCCAAAAGCAATTATTGTTTTCATTACTTTTAAAGTACCTGATACACTGGCTTGTACAAAGCAGGCACTCCACAATGCTTTGAATTATTGAATTGACCATGGGATTTATTAACTAAATATAAGTCACTTATATATAGCTCTTTCCTTGAGAAGATGGCAATCTACTCAGAGAGATAAAATGTGTAAATGAAACCCCAGAATATTTTCAAAATCATAGATAATGAATCCTGATAATGGGGAACAAACTAACATCTAAAGTTCCAAAGAGGCAGACGTTGCCAAAACAATAATGAAGAAAAAGAACAAAGCTGGAGGAATAACTCTCCCAGACTTCAGACAATACTACAGAGCTACAGCAATCAAAGCAGTGTGGTATTGGCAAAAAAAAAAATAAAAAAAAAAACAGACACATGGATCAATGGAACAGACTAGAGAGCCCAGAAATAAACCCACAGACTTTTGGTAAATTAATCTTTGACAAAGGAGGCAAGAACATACAATCGACAAAAGACAGTCTCTTCAGCCAGTGGTGTTGGGAAAACTGGACAGCCACATGTAAATCAATGAAGTTAGAACATTCCCTCACACCAGACATAAAAATAAACTCAAAACGGCTTAAAGACTTAAACATAAGACAAGACACTATAAACCTGCTAGAAGAAAACACAGGCAAAACATTCTCTGACATACATTGTAGCAATGTTCTCCTTAGGCAGTCTACCCAGACAATGGAAATAAAAGCAAAAACACACAAACAGGACCAAAGAGACAGACATTAAGGTATCAGATAGGGATCAAGGTGGGCATGGTTTCTTGGAAAACATCAGTCTTGAGCTGGATCTTGACAGAAGCAGTGGTAGCTTCAGAATCTTCTACAACCCAAATGTAATGTGAGAGAGCTAACGTGACGTAATTGACAAAGAGAAGGAGGACAAGAGAAGAGTAAAAGCGAAGCGTAAGCCCAAGGATGAGACCTTCATTTGCGTTTACGTCTGGAGATGGACACGAGTTTGTAGTACGTTTGGAAAATTCTCTTTAAACCATCTTAATTCCACTTCTGAGAGCCTATGCTCCTGGAGTGGGAAGTGACCTAAACTCAGTCATCTTTGGGGAGGCTGCCACTTGGGATTAAACAAAAATCCCAGGGACTTAGGTAACACCAAAGTATTGAGCATGACACCAGCATTTCCTGGGACAAAAAATTGTCCCAGTCCCCGGGGCTCTGCAGTGCAATGGCTGCTACTTGGAGCCGCACTGATCAGCAAGGCAGCCTAATAGTCGACACTTTCACGTGCGCCTGCACCCCTTCATCTCTGATTTCCTTCCACGTCCCAGCCCTGCCAGCAAGGAGGTCCAAGGCACAGTTCTGATTTCCAAACTGTAAGAATCCCTGAGTCAAGGAATGGCCAACCCAGACAACCTACTCAAAATTGGCAAGGTAGTAGGAAATATAGAGAAGATGACAAAATTATGCATATATCTATAGTCATATGCAGACACACACACACACACACATATATATATATTCATGTTCTTGCTCCTTTCATAATTAAAGCAATGAAATTTTTGGTCATGGAATTCAGCTGGGTCTTCCAAATATTGGCCAGAAGCTCTTTAAAGGCTTTGGGAGGCAAATTGCATTTATAAAATAAAACGTTGACCACATTCATTCACTCCTATTTTATATTTATATGGTGACTTTTGTACTAGATATTCAAATGTGCTTCATTATGCTTTATGATTGTAATTTGCATACTGAAATAATATTTGAACTGAGGCTCTTGGGAGTGATTTATGATGTTTTCAACAGTTCCTGTGCTTTAGAATGAAGGCGATATAGAGCTACACAATCAGAGAACTTGAACAGCAGTGTTTGTTCTCACTCAAACTCAGCCTAAACCTTTCATTAAAAATGATGAGTTGCTAATAATGCAAAGGCCGCTGCAGCCTGGTCATTATTCTGATCGGGGTGAGGTTGAGCTGCCCCACTGACACCTGCGGCAGTTGTGATGGCCACCGTTCTCACTCCCTTGGTTTAAGGTCTGCCTGCTTTCCAGCTGCCAAGGTCTCCAAGCTTCCAGCTGGAGCCCGTAAATCCTGAGCTGGAGATGGAGCTGCCTCCTCTGAGCTGAAACCAAGCCTATTGCTGGACACTGGGTATGTAAAGAGTATCTGCGCTGCCTTAGAGACTCCGACGTCTTTTCTTTAACATGAGGTGCTGGGATTTGGTCAGGGGACCTTCCTGTGACAGTTGTTCACAGGGGTCCACAGGGCTGTCCACCGCAGCTCCCAGCAGGGCAGCCCCTGTTTGTGTGCTTGCTATAATATGCTTCTACAGAATTCTGTTGAGAAGGGACTCATAATAAGAGTTTGAAAACCAGTAGGCGACATGGTGGAGGAATCTCTCTCTACCCTCGCATGCCCTGTCCTTGGTAACGATTCGGATCTCGGTGTCTTACTTCTCTAGGAGCTAGGCTTCAGCCCTATTATGGACTGAATTGCATCTTCCCAGACTTCATATGTTGAAGCTCTAACCCCCAAGGTGATTGTATTCAGAGATAGGGCCTTTAAAGAGGTAATTAATTAAAGTTAAGTGATATCATAAGGGTGGAGTCCTAATCCCATAGGACAGGAACCCTTATAAGAAGAGGAAGACACACCAGGGGTGCACCACAGAGTAAAGGCCACGTGAGGACACAGTGGGAAGGTGGCCCCCTGCAGGCCAATGAGCAAGGCCTCAGGAGAAACCAAACCTCAGGACACCTTGATCCTGGACTTCCAGCCTCCAGCACTGTGAGAAAATAGATTTCTCTTGTTTAAGGCACCTAGTCTGTGGTATTTTGTTAAAATAGCCTTAAGAAACTTTTATTAAGCCCCAATGATTCAATATTTAACTATTAATAATTGAGCACCTCCTATGTGCCCAGCACTGTTGTAGCCCTGGAGATATAATGGTAAAGAAAATAGACACAAATCCTTATTTTTAGGTCACCTGACAAGAGGCAGACTCAGAAGCCAATTGCAAAGGCCGTGTTACTTCCTAGCGCTGTGACCTTGGCCTAGCTACTCAACCTCTCTGTGCCTCAGTTTTCCACATCTACAAAGTGAGTATGGTAAGAGTACACATTAATGTTAGAGCTATTGTGAGGATTTAAAATTATTATATTCAAAGCATTTATAATAGTATCTGGAAGGTAGCAAGTGTTAGCTGTTACTATTTTTACACTGTAGTCTACACAGACAAGAAATAAACATATTACCTAGTGCCAGGTACTGAAGAGTGCTGTAAAGAACAATAAAGCAGGTAGGGGACTGAGAATGATAGAGGCAGGAAAGACTTCTCAGGGGGTCTTTTAAGCATAGTCCAGAATATTTATTAGCCCTGAATAAACTGAATTCAACTGAGTAAACTAAATAGCATCTTGAATGATCTGGATGGGCAAGTCAGACAAAGAACATTCTCGGCAAAGAGAATATCAGGTGCAAAGGCCCTGGGGTTGGAAGGTGTTTGGAATGTTACAGGAACCATGAAGAGGCCAGTGCAGGAGAGCAAGATGAGCAGTGCAGAGAATGGATGAAATTAGGTCAGGGAGACCAGGAGGAATCAGTTAGTAGAGGATTTGATGAAGTCAGAACTCCCCCGACTTCCCTGATTCGTGGCAATCACCTTGGGCCCATGTTAAATAAACCAGTCACCAGGGCTTTTCCTCTGGAAATTCCAATTCAATAGTCTTAAAACCTACTACATGAGAGGTACCATTTGGGGCACTGAGGATACATCAATTAAAAGCAAACACAGACAAAAAAGTTCTGTCTCAATGAGGCATATTCTAATATGGAAGACAGAAAATGAACATTTTAAAAATATGTTGTACATGGGCTATTGCTACATGCTAAACCACAGACAAAACCAAAGCTACTAAGTGGGCCTGGCAGTGCTGGGGGTAGCGGTGGGTTGCACTCGTGTACAGGATCATCAAGTCTGCGCTGGAGATACAAACTGAGGCGCTGTCAGCATGTAGATGGTCGTTACAGCTGTGAGACTGGCTGAGACCACCAGGGGAGCGAGCAAGGTAGAGAAGAAGTCCAAGGACTGACTCTGGGCAACTCTAGTGTTTAGAGTCTGGGGAGGTGGAGCAGAGTCAGCAAAGGAGACTGAGAGCAAGCAGGCCGCAAGTGAGCGAGGAGGAAAACCCAGGCTCTGGGTGTCCTGACTGTTAGGTGAAGAAGGCACTTTCAGGAGAAGGGACCGCTCAGCTGTGTTGCCAGCTCAGGTAAGGTGAGAACTAAGAAATGGCCACTAGATTTAGCGCAGACAGTTTATCCGTTTAATAGGAGGGAAGACAGGCAGGTAGGTGTGGTGGGAGTCTGCGGAAACTATTTGGATTGCTTCCATTTTCTCAGGGAAAAGGAAGCATCATTATCAGCCAGAAATCAAGATGGAGGGGCAGCGATGGAAGTGTGGGGAGTGAGGAGAAGGTATGGAATCATGACCTTGGGGAGCGGGTGAGTACGAGGGCCTAACAAATAGTGTGCCACTGCTAGGCAGCAAGCACGAAGGGCTGCTGCTGAGGGTCACAGCTGTGAGTTTAAAGGAAGAACAGCCAGCATCTTCGTGGGGTTTTTCCTCGTCATTTATAATTACAAAGTAGGCGTGGTCTTGCTAAGCAAAGTGAGAGGGGAGCAAGGCTATTGAGGATACATACACAAAGCAAGTACAATGCTTGGCCGTGGAATTCAAGAGGGAAGAGAGGACAGCAGGTAGGTGAGAGACAGTGAAAAGTCTGTAGTATCAATGGGTCGTAGGGTCTGCTATGGTTGAAGGGACGGTTGGAGATCAGGCATTGGACAGAACGAGCCACAGAGATAGCAAGTGGTGAAAAGAGACTAGGATGCGAGAAACTGCAGTTGCAGGGGGAGCAGTTATTTGTAACAAGAGGGAGGGCGTGGCCATGGGAGTGACTGGCTGAAGGGTATGGAACCAGGTCAGTAGAGGAGGGAAGAGTTCAAGGAACTGAGAAGCCAAGCTGTTGGAAGGGTCATCTATGTCAGTAGCGAAATCACCAATAATTAATGCAGGAGTGGTTTTGGAGAGAGGGACAGTGAGCCAGGAGCTAAAATCATCGAAAAGGAAAAAAAGAAACTAGGGTAAGTGGCCCAAGCACTAGCAGAGGAAAACAACAGTGTGGCACGGGGGAGAAGATACTGTTGTCTGGCATGACATTAAGAACTTTTAACAAAAACTCTGAGTGATTCTTACCTTCAGGATAGTTTGTGAAACACTACCCAGGCCATATTAAGGACTGCAGATGTTATTCTGAGTGTGATGGGAAGACACTGGAGGAGTCTGAGCATAGGAGTGACATAAGCCCTGCTTAGTAACCCAGTTTATCCCAGCAACTGCATTTGTGCCCTTACTAGTTTACTGCCTAGGCGTGTCCTCACCAATCAGCAGCCTGCTTCCTCCTTAATCAAACACATTCCCCAAAACTGGGCCTCTGGACCAAACTCCCTATCTTTTGATGTCACAAATTAATTTCCTGATTTTGCTTGTCCTTTTGGACTCACTTCCCTGTGACTGGGCCCCTAAGATAGCCCAGTCTCTAACCATTTCTCCATGCTCCTCAGCCCCAGCAGATTACCTGGACTCATGGTTCCAATCTGGGGGAGACTTGCCATGATTCCAATTTACACGTGTGCTGGGCTATGTATTATGGTAGGTTAATGAAGCGTCTAGGCCAAGTAGCATCAGAAATGGAAATCATATAGTTTTGGTTTCATTAAAAAGTAGGAAAGTTTTCGTTGTTAAAGGAAGGGCCGTTAAGTGTGTAGCAAACCAAGTCACTGCTCTTTGGGAAGTAGTTATCATGGAAAAATTAAATGGAAATGTGGCAAACTTGTCATTTCCTTGACAGATAATGGTAGAAGTCATTCTCACGGTCATGCATTCATTCATAAAATAATTAGTAACTACCTTCTGTGTATAGCCACTCTTACAGGCAGCAGAGAGATAACAGGGAAGAACCCAAACAGAGGCTCTGAACTGATGGGACTTTACAGTCTAGCAAGAGAGACTGAAAATAAAAAAGTAAACACATATATAAGGTGATTTCAGAAAGTGACAAGTGCCTTAAAGGTAATAAAATGGAACTCTAGAGGGCTTGTTCTGTGCCAAGCATTGTTCTAAGTGACTTCGTCTACTTAGCCTACTTCATCCTTACAGTAATCATAAAATTGACACTATTATTATCACATTTTACAGATGAGGAAACTGAAGCCCAGGAATATTAAATAATGTACGTACCTCAGCAAGTCACTTAACTTTTTGTGATTCTGTTTCTTCCCCTGTAAAATGGGAATAATGACAATAATTATAACTACGGTGAAGAGTTGTTTTTATGATTAAGGGAATTCATGTATGTAAAGGATTCAGAACAATCCCCAGCACATAGGAAGTGAGAGCTGTTGTTCCATTTTACGGATGAGGAAACCAAGTTTCTGAACAGTTAAGTATGTTACACATGTTCACACACTGAATAAGTGAAAAATGGCGGCTGTGGGATGAACACTTATTACCTGAAGGGCACGACTATGGCCCTGGCCCAGCTTCTGCTTCCTGCAAAAGCCCACGTCCTTGGCAGCACGGCACGTCTGTGCATGGGCAATCAGGAGTTAACCGTGGGCTAAAAATACATTTTATTTCAGCTCTATTCCCCACGCCTAGAGATACTCAGCAAACCATACTGCAGAATTAGGACATGTGCAGTGTTAAACTGTGGCACAAAATCACAAGGAAACAACTAAAGGTGGGAAGGGCATTCAGTTACACGAGAAAAAAGTGAGAAATAAGCAGTATGTCTCTGTTTTTCTCATCAGATTACTTGCCATATCACATGGCTGTATTACCATTTCTTCAGATTTTATAGTCAAAAGAGGAAAATCATAATGTATATACAAGCATTGCTTGATCAACTTAAACTAGACTAAAGGACCTATTTAACAGTGTCTTTTTCCAGGAAGAAGATATTACAGAGCTTGTCCAGATCTAATTTTCCCAGTTCTGTACAATCAAGGAGTCCGTTAGATAAGATCTGAATAAACATTAAACACCCCAAACTCTAAGTCACCCCTGAGGTCAGCTGTCAAACATTGCCTGCTACCCTGGCCCGACTTCTCCAAGCTGGGGGCTGTGACACACAGCAGTGTGTAAATTAGCAAGCTCCCTGCACCGTTACACCCTGCAGCACAGAAGACAGAAAGCAAGAGACTCTGAGCCATAATTCCAGCGTGTCACAACCCAAGTTTTTAATCCACAGCCCAAGTATTTAGCAGTCAGAGAGATGCCTTCTTATTCTACGATTTCTAGCAGGCACATTTCTATCCGGAAAACATTCATTTCACAACCATCCAAGAACCTAGGCGCCCTCAGAAATCTGGAAGAGGCCTTGCTTTTTAAAAATCATTTCCTCCAAGGAAGGAAACAGGTGTCCTTACTTCATGGCATTCTGAGAATCAGGGCAGTCTCTCCCTGAAAAAAAAAAAAAGGAAGAAAGACTCCCCTGCTCCTTAAAACAAACTTTCCATAATCCTCCACTGCCTGCATTTAATTTGAAACATTTAATCTGTTTCCCACAAACAATACCTCCTAGGATGTTTGCTGCGGCTAACTGGCCACAGAGCAGAGCAAGAAGGAAAAAACGATGGACCAGGAGTCCCCAGTGAAAACCAGCAAGTCACTTTCCTTTGCATCTTACACTCCTGGAAAAGCCCATACAAATGCGTAAAGTCCAGGCTCCTCTGCACACGCTGTTACAGTAGGGATCATTTTGCCTGGCATTCATTTGTCTGCTGTCTGTGTCCCCCCACAGGCTATGTGGTCCCTGTGGGCAAGGACCAAGGCTAACTCTTCTCTGATTCCTTGGTCCATAGATCAGGGCCCAAGGCAGAGTAGATAAGAGGTGGAGAGAGAAAAGTGAAAAGGGAGAGGAGAGAAATAAGGGTGGGTCCCTGCACAGCCAGCCAGATGGATGGAAGTCCCTAGATGGGGCTTTGCGCTCTAGTTTGCCCTGCCTAGTTCTGACAAGATGCAGGGGGATTGAACCAGAAAAGCTTCATGAGCCTTCTGGTACTCTAGTTAAAAAGGGGGGGTTGGTCTTTGGTAGTTCTATCCAAAGCAAGAATACTTTTGCAGGAAAAGTTAACGGTTTGGTTGCATCGTTCTCTCCTCCTCTTGTAATCTTGCTTCTCTTGCTCTGCAGAACCCCTTTGAAGACCCCTGGGCTCCTGAGATGCAGAGAAGATGGGCAGCAGAATTAGCCAGCAATTCTGAAACTCTGTGAACTCTTTTGGTGGCTCCCTCCCTTTTTTAAGCCTTCTGCTGTCTTTTCTTTTTCCTCAATTGTAGAAATTTACTGAGTGCGTCCTCTTGCTGGAGAAGAGACGTTTTTCTATGGCATTTGAAAACATCAGCATCATTTCGAGCAATTTGTCTCCAAACCTTAAGTATGACTAGCACAGCACCCTTTCTGAAATGTCCATCTCACCACTGTGTAGTGGTTTCATTTCTTTCTCAAGGCCAACCTCAGAAGTTTCAAGGCTTTGTGACAGCGACTGATAGTGTGAGAAGCAGCTCCTTCCGAGTGCCAAGAGAGGCATCTGCTGTGAGGCCCCCTCCCACCAGTGAGCTAGGACAGCTTTCCCCCAAACCTCCAATGTATTCAGCCTTCTGTGTTGCCGGGGCCTGGAGCTGCCTCAGAAATGATATCTCAGTGTGGAGTCTTCTGTATTGCTGTGCTCCTCCGAAAGACCAGTGGGTCTCTCAGTTATTAATTTAACCAAAGGGACAGTGAAAGTCGGCCGTGGACTCGGCGGAACTAGACCCAAAGAGAGAAATTTGGTTGAAAGCCACATCGTGATGTCCTGATCTTTTTTTTTCACCTAAAAAAGATTTTTATTAAGTAGATGTGCTAGGCTCTTTCTTTAAAATAGTTTGTTTAGTTTTTTAATAGAATGTGAATTAAAATTTAAAAGGCACTTAGAAGCATCCCTTGTCCTCAAGGATGTAAGATGCACTAGGACGAGAACTGGCGATACCACCCACCTGTCCCTCCCCGGGGGGGGGGGGTGTCTGGTGCACTGATTCAGTGCGCAGTGCATGGGGCATGGATAACTAAATGGGTAATGAGAATAGCAGAGAAGTCAAGCAGTAGAGACCTGGAGGAACCCTCGGGAAAAAGTTATTACTACAGTGTCTTATAAATGTATCTGACAATTAGAGTTATCTGGCTACTTGTTAAAAAATTTAGATTATCCAGCACCTACTCCAGACTTTCCAATTGCAGATCTATAGGGAGGGGACTGGGATTTTTATTTTCAACAAGTTACTCTGGTGATTCTTTTATTTTAAATAGTACAATTCAGTGGTTTTTTGTATATTCACAAAGTTGTGCAACCATTACCACCATCCAATTCCAGAACATTTTCATCATACTCCAAAAGGAAACTTCGTATTCATCAAGCAGTTGCTCCCAATCCCCTTTCCTCTAGATCCGATCAACTACTAATCTTCTGTCTCTATGAATTTGCCTATTCTGGACATTTCATATAAATGGAATCATGAAATGTGTGGCCTTTTGCACCTGGCTTCTTTCAACTTGCATGATGTATTCAAGTTTCATCCGTGTTGTTACACAGATCCATACTCCATTCCTCTTTTTGGCCGAATAATATTCCATTGTGTGAGCATACTGTGTTTTGTTTATCCATTTGCCAGTTGATGGACATCTGGATTGTTTCCATTTTTGCACTAATATGAATAATGCAGCTATGAGCATTCGTTGTCTGGATGTATTTTCAGTTCTCTCCCAAATGTGTGGTGATGGCTGGCAAAGATGAGTGTCCTGGAGTTGGGGAAACAGACAGGATTTGGGGAGGGGCCAAGTTCCAAGTTCACACAAGGAGGAATCAGTGGCGGAGCCGGATCCAGAGCCCCAAACTCTTGACTTCCCAGCCAGGACACTGTCCCTTCCCCACAGTGGCCATCTTGGTCAGAAATCTGTGTGAACATTTAAAAAATATTTCTTCCCAGGGGTTTGAAGGAGTACTGAGGGTGAGCTGCCACATCTGAACAACCCATAATTGGTGAGGGCTTGTCAGCAACTGGGTTGAGTAACTGCTTCTACCAAACAGTTACAACCCATTGGAAAAAAATGGATAGCTTCTTGGGGACCCTCACTCATTTAGCATGGGTTGAGCATGGATAATATAACCATTGACTCATCTACCTGGAGGAAGTTAAAGTCACTTCCATTTCTCTGTTGGATACCCTAGAGTGGCATTGAGTGTGCTTTTTCTTGGAAACACTCTCCACTTGGCCGACTGCTATCATTGTTGAACTTGAACATTTGAAGGAGAAACGGTCTGTGAACAGGCACCAATTTTTCGGTGCAGCATGACTTGTAGGGGCAAATGGCCACTGGGGACTTATTTTCTAGGCACCAAATACTGATTGAAGGTGTAGTTAACTATGTATGAAATTTTAGCTCCCTCAATTAATTGGGGGCACTAAATTATGGCTGCTCCAAAGAGCAGAAAAGACTTTATGAAAATTGAACCCGTTAAAGGGAATTCTCCCAGGTTAGGAGCAATAAGCCACAGCAGCCTGCAAGATGACCTTTAGCAAGAAAAGCTAACTTCCCTGTCAGGGAACAGGTATCAGAGGGCTGCATTTGAGCCTGTGCAAAAAGAGCTGGCAAAAGGCCAGTCCAGTTAGGCTGGACCAACGATTAGTCCTAAAAGTAAATCAGACTGAGTTTGGTTGCTTAAGCAGCATTCACAATATTAACTACGGTCCTCTTTCATTCTTTTTTTCAAAAAGATATCTGACAATAAATATTTTTTCTGTGCTGCTCAGTAGCTTCTCCTTCCAAAAGCAATTCATCTGTAGATTAAACAACACCTGGTACAGAGTAAGTGCTCCACAAGTGCTTTGAATGAGTGAATTGATGATGGGGTTTACCAAGGAAATGGACCCTGCCATTGAAAGCTTGCAATAAGCATAAATGAAAATCCTAGAACATTTACAGGGTGACAGTAATTGAGGTCATAGTAATGGGATTCCCACCCTCCCCTCAAAGAAGACTAGAATTAGAAGTTCCAAAGATACATATGAAAACATCAGAATGGGGGGCCAGGGTCAGAAGGACTTCTTAAACATACTGGCCTGAGCTAGACTTCAGAGAAGTAATGGTATATCAGAACCTTATATAAATGAATATAAAAAAGCATTCATACATTGCCTGTTTAATAATAATAACAATAGAAGTAATAGAATGGAACTGATGTTAAGAAGGAAAAGGAAGAACAAAAGCAAAGGAACATGAGTAGGAATAAAGGGACCATGCCCAGAAGGTCAGAAAAGTTCAGGCACCCTTTTCAATTCCATCATCCTCTGCTGTCAGGAACTGCCTGGCTTCCTGCCCTTGGTTTGTAAGCTTACCCACAGCCAAGTCAGTTTCTATCCCACGGACGCCTGTTGCCTAATACCGGCCCTGGACGGGATGCACAGCCCCTACCTGACAATGTTAACTCCAGCGCTGCTGCTCAGACCCCACACTTCTGTGCGTAGGACCCGTAGCCCGGGTTGTGAATTGGTAGCCTCCTGCTCCCAGCTGCTCTGATCACCAGTATCCCAGCCTCCATGTTCTCCAGGACTGTTTCCCCACCAGCGTGATTGCTCGGGCCGGTCTCCCCCTGCCTCCTCCCTGGGAAAGTTGTCACTTCATGAGGCTGAGTTTCTGTCTGTGTTTCAGCTCTGGGCCTCGAGATGCAAACTCCCCACCTGGACTGATGGGAACTGGCAGGACAAACCCTATACAAATTTTTCACCTCCTAGCTAGGGTCCTTTACCGCCTGGTCCTCACCACCTAGTGAACGCGTCGGTCTCTCCTGCTCACACTGTACTCCCCGACGCCGGCCCTGCCGCTTCAGCTCTCTGAATTCTTTCATCACGTATCTCTGAAAATATGATTACTCACACTTCTGGAGATTGATTCATTAACTAAATATTCATTAAGCACTGACTATGGGCCAGGCTCTGCGATACAGGGACAAACGTGGAGCGTTCAGCTGGAGGCAAAGATATAGATGTTAAATAATCATTCAGCTCACTTTATAGGTAACCAGGAGAGCAGCCACTGTTGTCCCATCAGCATCTCCAGCCCAAGCAGTTACTTGGGCTAAAGGATACTCACTTTGGAACCCCTGGGGCCCACTGAGATTACAGCGGAGCACCCTGCCCAGCAAAGTGACCACACTCAAAAAGGCAAGACAAAAGAAATCCGTTCATTTTAAAGCTTCTGCCAGGTGTTTGCGTAGCTAAGTGGTGGCCATTAAGAGGTAAGTACCCTGGTAATGGCTTCCATTTCTTATGCACCTACAGGCCCCTGAGGCAAAGTCTTGAAAGCACTAAAAGGAACAAAGAGGGACTGACCCAGCTCTGCATAAGAGAGTAAACGCTATCTCCAGAGTGGGCTTGGGTTAGCTGGGCCAACGGCTGTGGAGTCAGGAAACACTTCTCTTCCTTAACAAGGATTTAGACAACCCTGTTTGGAGAATCTGTGTCCTTCGGAAATGTGCAGATGTCTGTCTGTATGCCTGTGTTTCTTTCCAATTAGTACCCACTGGATCACCTGCAAGGAGGTGACAAGTGAGTGAGCCCTTCCCTCCAGCAGGGAGATGTCAAAGGGCCTGGGAGGGGAGAACAGAGGCCTATCTGGAGGTCCTGCTGAAGCCCCCACCCTATACCCCCAAGACTTATTCTAAACTAGGCCTGAGTTTGGGGTGTGAGCTGTGGGAAATCATTGCAGCCCAGGACGGAAGGCATGGATTCTACTAAGGGCCTGTCCAGTCCCTCTGGGTAGGGGTGACCCTCTCTAAAGCTAAGTGGGGACCCACAGAGGAGGTCTGAAGGTGGGGGTGCTCTCTGTAGAGACGGGGGCTGTGCAGGGCTCCAGCCCAGGGACGATAAAACATTCCTAAGTACTGGAGTCAACCCATAAGTGGATTTCCTGTGAAAGCGTGTATGTGTATGTTTGTCCTGATGACACTCATTTCACTTTTCTATGGCAAGACAAGAAAAATTTAAACAAAATTTTTCTCTGCCCATTTGGGCCTCCTGCCTCCCCTTTCACGTATATTGTGTATCTGCATTAACCAGACCTCCTTAGGAGATAGCAGTCCTTCTTAATCTTGGAAAGAGTCAGGGTGACCCACTACTTGATAACTCCTCAGGAGATAACTTTGCTTCTTAATCTTCTCAGGGATCACGGTGACCCACTACTCACTTTGTATGTGCAGATCTGAGTTGTGCCAACTGTCACTAATATGTCATTTGATGCATAATCCTTTGTCTCAAAAACTTATATAACTGTGTTTTGACCTCTAATAAGCAGAACAGTCCTCAGAGCTTTCTGAAGGACTGCCTCCCAGGTTATAATCCTCAGGTTGGGTTCAATAAAACTTTCTATTTCTTTTTTAGATCGACTACTGATTAATTTTTCATTGACATATGCATGGCAGAATTAACAGAATGTCATAGCTACCCATCATAGGACACCTGGAGTCTACCCCAAACCAGTGCTCAGTTCCAGCATGGGCCCACTGTGCCCCACTGGCTTCTTGGTACTAATCGGGTGTTCTGGTGAGTTCTCCTGATATCCTGATATCCAGATTTCATTGGTTTTAAGTGATGATCCTAAAAATTTTATTTGAGCTGTTTTTACCTTAGACTTTAGAATCTTAAGGGGCACCAGGGCATTTCCTAGGCAGGGACCTAGGCGGTCTGGGCAGTAGGCCCAGGGAAACATATGTGGCTGGGTTTTTGTTAAATTTGGCTTAAATTAAAAAAAAAAAGAAAAACAAGTTGATATATGGTCTGAACAAAATTTTTGCTAGGAAATGAGAGACAGCATTATTCAGCTCCAAACATCAAGAGACATTGGCTCCTTCTGGCCGCAAGGCGTTCTCGGGTGACTGAGAACCTAGTGGAAGTGTCTGAGGATCAGTCCGTGTGACATGTAGCGATCCTACAGGGGAACCCCATTACAACCATTAAGGAAATACTCTCCTTCAGGGCTCACATGATATAAAGACTGATCATCTTGTGTTCTGAGCACGCATGGTGGTTTTTGACTGTTGGAGGGAGAAACCAAGACACATAAAGCAGGTGAACCCACCCAAGGGTAATTCCTTGAGGAGTTAAGCTAGGCTCAGAAGCAGCACACATCTAACCCGCCACATTGTCCTCAGAAAGTTGTTCAGATTATGTCTCATGTCTGAATTAAACTACCAAATTGATTGTGGGAAATTGTGCCTCAAAGGCCAAAGAGACCCAGGCCAGCCAGCCACCTACAGACGTACCAGCTGGGCTCATGTACGCTTGCAAGCGCCTACTTAATTGAAAATTAAAGGAAATCTCACCCTGAAATGGCCAAGATGGGGCTCTTTTTTTGACGTTCTAAAGCTGAATTTTGTGCACACAGTTAGAGGAAGCTGGTAGAAGGTAAGTTCTTACCATGTCAGTCTGTCTGGAACCTGTCTGCAGGGTCCACTGGAAACAAGAGTGGGAAGAGGTTTTCATTCTTCTAAAGTTAGATAAGCAGGAGGAAATATTGGTAGGGCTAGCTCTTTGGATCCTTTGAATTGGAAAGACTTCTAAATTGTTAAAATTTTAGAGAACTCACAAGTTAAACTATTGTACCTACTTTAATTGGTATGCAGACGCTCCAGAAGGCTTCAAAATTAAAAAAAAAAAAAAGCCTCATTGAAAGATTTGTTGCAGAAGGCTAGTGAAAAATTAATGATATAAAAGTTACCCAAAACAAAAAACCCTCTATGACTGACATTACTGCTCCCCTCCATCGTCCTTTAGCTGAGTACTCACTCTAGTCATCCTCTGTCTGAATTGCCTTTCTCCTCTGAAGACACTATTAAAAGGTTACCTTTAGCAGTGGGACCACTTGAGGCTCTTCCTGTCAAGGACAAACTAAAGGCCGTAGTTCAAGAATTTCTTGAACCCAGGGAGGATCCTCAAAAGTTTTGCAAATGGATTATCAAGATGGGAGGCCACTAGCCTGACTAAAAGGACCGCAGCTGATATTCAGAGCCTGCCAGGAATTTGGAGGTGCTTTCTCCCTGAAGCTAAATGAAGGAAAGAAAAACATTCCAACACAGGTGAATTGGGATGGCAGCCTCTTGATATCATTTAGGTAGCCACTCAATTTTTTGAGGAATTAAAAACAGCTGTTCTTGCTTTACAACTCCAGTCTTTTCAGGACCATAGATGTGGCTCTGGCAACAATCCAAAGCCCCTCAATACTTTGGCCATTCCCGAAACCTCCCCTATTTATATTAAGAGTCTTGCAAGTAAAAGAGTCTAGCCTTGAGGGGAACAAAAGTTCTCTTAGGAGGAACATGCATTTCTCTTCCTGTGCCTTTGAGATGCAAATGTTCTACCTGGTCTTCTTCAGGAACTCTTATCTAGGTCATCTTTTTAAAATTCAAATTTCAGGAAGGCTGCTGCCTTCCAAAGAATAAACAGGCAGGATAGGTAATTTTTTAACTTGGCTTGTCAAGGACAAATATGTACCTTAAGTGTCTTCTCTAAATATTAGTAAAAAGTGTTTAGCCATCTAAACGGGTGACCTTGATTTGTTCCATCTGCCAGAAATTCAGTTTGAATCTAATCACTTCTGTAAGTGATAGGTTTTGTATTATTGTACCTGATTCATGGCTGAAATTTCAGAATGGGAACTATGGGGTCTCTGTGTCTGTTTATGTTTTGAATGTATCTATATATGTGTGTTGTAGATGTGTGGTATTGCCAAAACTAATTTGTAAAAGAGCCCTACTTAATTGGCTTAAAGGAAATTAAGCACTGATGTAAATACTCAGAAAAAGAAACTAACCCAAATGAATTTCACAATCATGTCATCTAGGATTAATTTTTAATGAATGAAAACAAGTTTAACTTTGTTGGTTTAATTAATACAGACATGTCTTTAGAGTCATCAACATTAAGTATACTTTTATTGTACCCAGGTTTACTAGAAGTCAAGTAAGACCTCATTATTCCTGTTATAAAATTTGTCAGCAAGAAAATAACTTGAAATGATGAAACTTTAAAGTATATTAAATGTAAATGAGATAAGAGTAGATTAACTTTTTTGGAATAATTATGTTTTAGCATATCTACTTCAGATAGTTTCTCCAGATTTTTAGTAACTTGAAATTATTAAATTAAGTTAAATGATGAGAATTCATGTAATATCCAGATCGTTTCCAAATAAGCTACTGGAACATTAATTGCTAAACAAGTCTAAGTTCACCTATTTTTATCTTATTAGAGGAAAACTAAAGATATTTGGGTTCACTGGACATGTGCCCCATTGAGGAAACAAATTGGGTTACAGGATAAATTCATCAATTTGGCAATCAGGAAATGCTAGAATGACAAAAAGTTCAAAATAACTTGCTTTGTAGTTTTTGCTAGAAACTAAAGGTTTTTAAGGTTAAGAATTCTAATTAAAATATGTAATTAAAACTACTAAAATTAATAAGGAAAACATCTTTGTACACAAGGAAAAAATAAGGTATAAGGAATGTAAATGCAGTTTCTTAAGGGAAAAGAAAATAAGGGACAAATTAATATGGATAGAGAATTGTAGAGAATTTGCGAGGAAAAAAAAAAGAATCCTTAGGAGGGAATTCTATGTGTGGTCAGGACTGACTAAGATTAGAATAAATTTAATTGAGTAAATGAATGTTAATTGTAAAGGTGTAGTGGTACAAAACCTGAATATGGTCTTCTCTTTGTTAAGGGAACAAAGTTTTCTTAGAACATTAATCTGCTTTGATAACAGATTGTAAAGTTTCTTCAACTTTTAAGTAATCTGTTTTAACATTCTGTATTTGTTTTTGAAATCTTTTATTGTCACTTTGGTTAAGTAAGTAAGTATTGTTCCACAGTGACCTATGATTCTATTTGACCAAATGTTTTGAAATCTTTTTGATATTTTTTATAGACTTCCCAAAGATAAATTCTAGTTGAAGTTTATTTGACTTCTAGCTAACTTTGAACTTTTCCAAAGGGCCCTGGAATACCTCAGGAGTACTATTTTTTCTCCTTATCATGGCAAGATATCACACTAAGTAAGCTTATTTGGTATGTTTAATTACATGGGAAGCATTGTAAAATGACTGGTAGACCTTCTTATGCTACATTGTATGGGTAAAGATCATTAATGTAAATGTTCTAGAAATTATATAAATATTTCTAAAAGTTGAATATGTTCTGGTAAAATGTTATCAGTCATCAGAATTATCTGTTATCAGATAATTCTAGTTATTATCTTAAAATATTATACACTGCCACAATAACCAAGTTTGTCAATTGCATTGTAATCAGATCTTTAACCTTACTGTTTTAAGCCTTTGTTACTTAGAGGCAGTTATTGTTGTACTCTGATGCTTTTGCAAAAACTGCTTCATTTTCAAAGAGATTCATAGAAAAGACTTTTTGACAAGTACAAGATTCTGATAACTTTTAAATCGTACCATTGAACTGGGTAAGAAATTAAAGAATTCTAATGGAAAACCTAATGGCTTTATGAAACTATTAACAGAAGATTAACAATAAGAATTAGTCACATAGGACAGAGTGAACTGATGAATATGGTTATAATTTGTTTTTTGGTTTTTGTTTTTTGCTTTTTGTCTGAATTACTACTGGTATTTAATTTGTGTTTTGATATATAAGGAAACCCTTCCTCTAAAGAGTGAGGTAAAAGACTCCTTACAGTCACTCATATTAGGCCACCTCTCCTGAATGGACTGCAACTCCTGTTTCTGACAACCAACTTTGACTAAGACCAGCACTACCAGACCAGAATGAGAAGACAACATCTGAAGAAGATAGCTGACGCAAGATGCCAGACCAGGTCTGTATACTAATTACTCTCACAATTGCTCATGCTTTTGCTTATGAGCCAAATGTGTCTCTTCCTTTGGCTCAGTCATTTGCAAGTGTGAGGAATCAATCCAATTGCTGGGTTTATGGCAATTACCTATGTCCAGTACTCCTAGGTTACCTTGATGGATTTCTCCTCTTTAAGACTTTAATTGAATGGCCCTTAGAAATTTAAATTTAGAAGCCTGCAAGCTACCATTACTGCCAATATCACTAAGTGGGACCCTCTTACCTGGCCAGTTAATGACACTTGTTCTGAACCTGGCCATAAATATTCCTTTACACTAGATGGTAAATACTCTGTAGTTCCTAACAGGACCCAATGGATTTATGGAACAGTTTATGGCCTTGGCTTTCCCCAGGTTGATTAGGAAGATGTACAATTGGTTTCCTTTGGGCTCAAGGTCACCTATGGTTAGCTTGTCAATTTGCCTTTAATGCAAGCACACTGGGTTTTGATCAGTTTTCCAATGGTACGACCATCTGGGCATGATATTCGTTCCTTAACTTGGGATAGAAGGTATTATTAATCACGTGGAGGCTTTAACAAAAGTTATTCAGCAAGCATTAAATGATAGTACTCAAGCCAATAGGTTTCACAATTCAGAAGTCTCCACGATGAGAAAAGTGGTCCTACAAAACTGCATGGCCCTTGATATTCTGACTGCTTCTGATGAGAGAATTTGTGCTATAATACATACTAAATATGTTCTACTTGATGTATTCTGATGTAATTGATTTCATGACACAAATGAAGAATCAAATTTCTTCTGTAAATGATCCTCTTCCCAGTTTAGGGGAAATACTAGGAAAATGGTTTGGTTTAGGAGAATCTTGGCCTAAACCTTACTAAGGACATGGTTACTCCTATTGGCAATTTTGATTACAGTTTGTGTAACTTATAAAGTGATAGTTTCTTGCCTTTCATGCTGTGTATCGTCTACACCTACTAAGATAATGATATGTAAACAACATGAAACTATTGATCACATCTATAATTGTCTACAAATTAATGAACATACACCATGCACACGCAATGTAAAACTGGCATAAGTCCTATTGAACAACTTGGAATTGACTGTTAGTCCTTGCAGGCATCTTACTACTATACAACCCCCTAAAAGGAGAGAAAGAACCAGGGTATTAAGACCCAACATCAGGGGACAGATTTCTTCATTGAGTAAATGGACAAACTGAGGCATAGAAAATTTAGGTAGTTCTAGACTCTGCAGCTGCAGAGCCTACCCCTGTCACCAGGACACTATACTGCCTACGGAAATTAAATCAAACAGAGGTGGAAAAACGAGTACTTTTGGAACAACACACAAGGTCCAGAGGAAAGAGTCTCTGGTGTGTTCAAGGAACTGAAGGAACGCCCATGTGACCAACAGGAGCAGAGTGCACCAGGGAAGGATCATGTGAGATATGAGATAAAGCTTGAGAATACCACAGTGGGTTGGTCACTCACAGCCTTGTGGGTCATGGGAGAAGGTCTGGATTTACCTTAGAGTAATGAGAAGATCTTCAATAGTTTTGAGCAGGGGAATGACATGACCACTTCTGTGAGAAGTGGTGGGGTTCAAGGAATATTTTGGATTTGAAATAACTTGAAACTTGGTAACTCACGATATTCTCCTCCAGGGAGGAGATAAAAGTTGGAGAGGGGAGTGTGATAAGCTTTTAAGAAATAAACCATTTTTGTGTGTTCAGTCCCTGAGAGTTCAGGACTAATTTGTGATCATAGCATAACACAGCCTATACTGACTAATGCAGATGATAACTGAAGTCATGGGAGGGGCTAGGACAGAGCCTTGAGAACCTAAGATTGGGTAGAGGAAGACTGGGCAACAAAAAAGTGCAGCATCTGCCAGAATGGTAGGAGAAGAACCAAGATCATGGGGGACCCTGAAACCAAAGGCAGTGAGGCAGTAAAGCATGAGGGTATGCTCAAAAGCCACTTCTGCTGAAAGGTTAAACAAGATGAGGATAGAAGAGTGTCTGTTGGATCCTGCAACATTCCAGTCATTGGTGACCTTGACAAGATTGGAAGGATTTGAAGAATGAATTGGAGGGGAGGAAGCAAATACAACATGCACATACTATTCATTCATTTATTATATTGCAACAAATAAATGAAGCAGTATTATGGAGGAGCATGTGGGGGTCCACAAGGGGTTTTATATTTTTTTAGATGGGAGACACTTGAGAATATTTAAATTCTGAAGAAAAATTCAAGAAGTAATGGATAACACACATCTTGGACACTGGCTAAGCACTTTACATGCATGGTCTTATTGAAGGCTCACAAGCAACCCAGTGAGGTGGTTAGCTGAGAACAGTTTACAGTTGAGGACATGGTGGCACTAAGAGGTTAAGAGATTTTCCCAGAATCTCACAGCTAGTAAGTAGCAAAACCAGTGTGTGAACCCAGGCAGTGAGAGACTTTGCATTTTCTTCCTCTGCTCTACAGACAAAGAGGTTAAAGAGAAAGGTAATGGGTTGACCCCCATATTTCATAAAGGTCCAGAGTAGGCAGGAAGTAGTACTCTCTAGGGTACTAGCTTTTTGGCATAGCACACCTCTCCATGGTGACAGCAGGTGTGGAGGAGAGGATGAGTCAGATGCAATCACTGGACTGAGCAGTGAACTGTTGGGGGAGTATTTTCTGCTGGTATCTATATTCCCTGCGATGCAAGAGGCTGGGTCACGTATCAAGAATGAAAGGGTGAAGTGGGACAAGGCCCTCGAGGAAGGGAGAAAAGATGTGAAACAGTGCGTACGGCGAGTGAAGGCGTAAGCGGTGTTAAGGACCCACCTGAGGTTGGTAATGATGAATTTAAAGCGGAACCGACCTGCCTTGTTACAAGAATTCTTCCAGCAGTGAGCAGCTGTGGACAGAATAATAGCAGCTAAGCTAATTGAACACTTGGCATGTGTCGGGCATTGTGCTAAGCACTTTACACTTGTTAGTTCATTAAATACGCTCAATGACTATGAAACGGGTTCAAGTGCTGATCCGAAGAAGGCTGCTGCCTCACGTTACTTCAGCTGGAGCTAGACTTTAGTTTTCTTTTTCCCTCACATCCTGTCAGTGCTGCTGATCATTGCCTCACCATTTCTTGGTCTTGTGTCCTCCCCTCTTCATCAGCAATGGCCCTGCTCCGGCCAAGCACTTCTGACCTCAAGCCTGAAAGACCACAGTTGGCCTCCTCATCGGCCTTTCCCTTTCCAGCCTCGGCCTGTTCCTGTACATCTTTTACATCTAAGGCAACAGGAATAATCTATCTTAAGGAGCTTTTGAATAGATTCTTCTCAGGCTCAAGAACCTGTAATGGTTTCCCACTACACCTTGAATCAATTCCCAATTCTTCAGATTAAGATGTAAGACCCTTCATCAACTAGCCTCAATATTTTTCACCAGTGTTATTCATTATTCCACCCTATTTTCTGCATAAATGCTTCTAAAAGCAAAGATCATTCATGATTGTGAATCTTCTGGGCTCCGTGCTTTTGTCCTATTTTATGGCTACAATATACACTTGTGTATAGAAAATAGCCACTAATTTGAAGAATCCAGTCTAGAGCTCTTTCCTAAGTTTTAGTCTGATCTATCTCGGGGTGTTCAGGCACATACAACTCAGAATGTCCAAATGTGAGCTCATCCTCTCTCTGCAACCCCTATGCTGGCCCCAGTTACTATACTTATATTCCTCACTTCAGCCAATGGCAGGACCGTCCATTCAGTTGTTCTGATTAGAAGTCTGAAAGTCATCTTTTACTCCTATTTCATTATTTCTGAGGTATTATATACATACAGTAAAGTGAAAACACTGTTAAGTGTAAAGTTCGATGAATGTTTACATATGTACACACCCATGTAACCACCAACTGTATCAAGATACGGAATGTTTTTAGTACCTAGAAGGCTCCCCAGTGCCCCTTCCCATAAGTACTAGCATCCAAAGATAACCACTACCCTGACTTCTATCACCTTTGACTAGTTCTGCCTGCTTACATGAATGGGTTCCTACTGCAGGTACTCTTCTGTCTTTCACAAACATTACATCTGTGAGAATCATCCTCATCATTGCTTGTATCAATAGTTTGTTCTTTTTATTACTCAGTTGTGTTACATTGTATGACTATACCCAAATTGAACTATCCATTCCACTGTTGATGGACCTTTGGGTTGTCTGTGAACAGTTGAGGCTTTTGTGAATAACAATGACATTAACATTTCTAAACATATTTTTGGTAAGCGTAGCCATTCATTTATCTCAGGTATATACCCAGAAGTGGAACTTTTGAGTCACAAGATAGGTTATTGAACTTTAGCAGATGCTGTCAAACAATTTTCCAAAATGCTAGTACCAATTTACACTCCTACCAGCAGTATATGAGACAGCTAATTGTTCCACATCCTTGCTAACACTGTAATATTGTCAGACTTTTAAATTTTAGTCATTCCGGTAGGTGTGTAGTGGTATCTCACTATGGTTTTAATGTGCATTTCCCTAATGATTAATAATGCTGATCACCTTTTCATGGCTTATTAGCCATTTGGAAGTCCTCTTGTAAAATGACTCTTCAAATCTTTAACTAAACTTTAAATTGGGCTGCCTTTTCCTTCTTGATGTGTAAAATTTCTTTTTATATCCTAGACATGAGCTATCCAACAGACATATGTAAGTGAATATCTTCTCCTAGTCTACTGCTTGCCTTTTCACTTTCTGAATGGCATCTTTGAATGAATAGAAATTCTTAATATTAATGAAGTCAATATATAATGTCTCATTTTATAGGTTCTTTTTGTGTTCTGTTAAGAAATCTTTGCCTATGCTCATCCTTATTTTGACTTCTCCCTCTCCTTCAACCCGTCAACAACCAATCAGTACCAATATCTATAAACCATGCCTCCAAAATATATTCCAAATATGTTCAGTGTTTCCCACATCCACTGCTAAGATCCAAGCTGCTGTGCCAACTTCCTAACTAGTCTCCTTATTGTGAGAATCTTCTCCAATCCATTTTCTACACTGAAGCCATAGTGACATTTCTGAAATGCCAGTCTGACCATGTCACTTCCTTGCTGAAAACCCATCAATGTCTATTCATTTGTCTTAGAGTCATAAATGCTATGGTTCTTTCTTACCTCTTTGATTTCATCTAATACCACTCTAGCAACCCTATTCCCCCAGCTCTTTAATTGGCCACAATGATTTTGTTAGTTCATTGAACGTGCCATGTACTTTCTTGCTTTGTGCATGCTGTTTTCTCTTCCTGGAATATCTTCCATCAATTCTCTACCAAAACTGTGCTAACTTGTACTCATCCTTGATAGAGGACCACAGGAGTCACCTTCTCTGAACACTTTGAGTCACTAGGAGTGCACTTGATGCCCCTTCTAAGGGCTTTCATAAAACTGAATGCATACTCTCATCACACTGCACTGTAAACAACAGTTTATGTGTCTGCCTCCTCGAATAGACAGTGAGCACCTTGAGGGCAAGGACTGTGTCATTCTTTTCTGTATTCCCAACTCTGACCATAGTGTCTGACACATTGTGAATGAGAAAGGAAGGAAGGAAAGGAGGAAAGAAGGAAGGAAGAATGGAAGGAAAAAAGAAAGCAAGGAAGGAAGAAAGGAAGGAAGGAAGGAAGGAAGGAAGGAAGGAAGGAAGGAAGGAAGGAAGGAAGGAAGGAAGGAAGGGACAGAGAGAGAAAGAAAGAAAGAAAGAAAGAAAGAAAAAGAAAGACAGACAAACGGACATGGGATGTAGAGATGGAGGGAGGAAGGAAGAAAGAGACAGATGGGTCCAGATCTAGGTGGTACTCTCTAATTTGCAGAATGGTCCTATGTCTTGTTAATCCTCTAATAGAATGGCTGCCATCACTAGCACTACTACTACAGACCCCAGTCGTTGTCTCCAGGTAATCAAATAACCTTTTATTAAAGCTGAGCAGAAACAAATGTGGCCTTAACCCCCAAGTCCAGGGAGCCACTAAAAGGCTTTTTTAGAAAGCAATCATTGATGTAGGAAATTAAGGATGAAGCTGGCCAAAGATGGAGAGTGGGCTGTTGGAGGATATTTCTGAAAGTGCTGGTGATACTAGATAACTCTGGAAAGGAGCTACCTCGGGGAATAAAGAGGAGGGCAAACACAGATGATGTTCTCTTTGGAGAAATGTAAGAATGTGGTGGGCAGATGGGATGTGAGGAACAAAGCACACTTAAGAGCCAAAAGTTACTTTCCAAAGAAAATTTGTTTCTTTTTGCCACCAAGAAATCTAGCTTCTTTAACTGTTAGACAGCCCATAATTTAGTACTCATATAAGACAAAGCAGTGCAAATTTGAGGTTTGCATATCCAGTCCCCAGACTTGCCTTGTTGACAGGATGAAACCAATGGGTTGGTTGGAGTGGAGCAGAGAAATATCTACAATGACAGTGCCTCAGCATAGCAATCTCAAAATACCAGGAGAACACCTTCAGTAACATGGGCTCCTTTCTGCGAGGGTCCAGAGCTGGGAGTGTAGAATGTACTGAAAATGAAGATTCATTGCCAGCCTCACTCACTGTTAATGCCGCACTCCATCCATTCATCCAATTCCACGAATATTCATTGAGCATCCACCATGAGCTGAGCACTGTTTGGAGTTTTGTAGATACCACATCACTCATGATAAAGTCTTGTGTAACTTACATTTAGATATACCAAAACAAACCCAAAAAACCCCAAGTAAACTCAAAAGATAATTTTAGGGAATAATAAATGCTTAGAGGAAAATAAACAGAGTGAATCAGGATGTTTTCAGCTGTATCTGGTAGAAACGCCAACTCAAAATGATTTAAAGAATAAAGTAATTTATCATCTCATGGAACAGCAAGTCCAGAGGTAAGACAGGATCCAGGGGTGGTTCATTAATGGCTCAACAATACCATCAAGGATCCATCATCTTAAGATTGGCTTCATCCTCTGACTGGGTGCAAGATGCCGCCCCAGTTCTAAGTATCACCAAAAGATGGGAACACGTCTGGAAGAGCACGAGAGACACCCTTCCCCTGTTATTATGCTGCTAAAGACAACGAAGGTCTTTCATAGGTGCCAACTCCCTCCAAAGCTCTGGGAAGGGCCTAGCAATGTGTTCACATGGTCATAAGTTATTGTAAAATTTGCAAAGATAAGATATTTTAACCACTTTCAGTTAAGGCCTCTGTCTCCTTCTATTTTGGCATCTCTTCTGTCACACTTCCCCTGATGTCAGGTGGCACTGGAATGGCCATGGGAATGTTAGGGATCCAGCTAAGGGACAGTTGAGTTGTGGATACATTTAATATGGATCTAGTAATATATTTTTACATGTTCTCAGTTACCTCAGCACATACTTAATTTGTCCCTAGCCATTCCAGAGTAGGAATGGCTTCTGGGAATACTCCCACTGCTCATGTTGGTGATTTACCTTGTATCATGAAATGAAAGTGCTGAACAGAAATCATTTCATAGTATTATATGTCCTGCCATGCCCAGCCTCAGCCCCAGAACAATGTGGATATTCAAAAAGAAACAAAGTTTCAAACATTCAGAGCCACAAGCTAGTCTATGGAAAACTCTTCCAACCATTAAACATGTAAAATTTTGGGTTTCCATTCAAACTATTGAAATGGAAGTTCTCACACATCAGCATGATCATTAACTACAAACATCCAAAGAACAGCCTTGGATTGCTTGATATTCCACTTCACAAAGAGGAGTGAATCACATAAACATATTGGAAAATATTGAAATTAAAATTTCTTTCTGATTTGCCATGAAATGATGACATTGACAAGGAAAATATAAAACTCAATTTGCCACTACTAGGATATTCCACAAATTGGTTCATGAATCTGATCAATTCAGAGTAATCTCTGCACAAAAAAAATCCTGAAAACTTTTCTTTCATGGAAGAGACTTGATAGAAGTTTCCCCCAGATTAGACAATTGTAAAAATTGATTTGATGTTACTAACATCAAGCTGTGATGCTGAAACTATTGTTTCTAAATTACTGATGATAAAAAATAAAATGTTAATCACATTTGAGGAAGGGACTAGTTTATCTTTCTACAGAAAATATTCCATAATCATTGTCATTAAAAGAGGTGATCAAAGAATATTCAGTCCAAATCCAGGGGAATAAAACACAGTTGTCTGCCAGGCAGTTGTTCTGCTGAATTCGTGAGGTCTGATTTATAAAAGTCATTAACTTGTGACTTATTTTCTAATTCGAAATATACAGTTTTATGAACAATTTTGTATTTTCATTTTTGCAGTATTTTTGCAAAGAGTGCCCCCCTCAGACTATGAAAGCAGCAATTCCCACACAATCTGGCTCTACTCCTACTCAAGCCTTATCCAGGTTAGGGAAGTTTTCCGCTATTAGCTCTTCAAATATTTTCTCAGGCCCTTTCGCCCTTCACCTTCTAGGACCCCCATAGTACAAATATCTGTGTGCTTGACGTCATCCCAGAGGTCTCTTAAACTGTCCTCAGTTCTTTCCATTCTTTTTTTTCTTCTGTTTTGCAGAAGTGATTTCCACTACTCTGTCTTCCAGCTTATTCGTGTGTTCTTGTGCCTCATTTATTCTACTCTTGATTCCTTCTAGTGTATTTCTCATTTCAGTTATTGTATTCTTCAACTCTGTTTGGTTGTTCATTATATCTTCTAACTCTTTGTTAAAAACTTCTAACTTCTTGCTCTATGCATCCATTTTCCTCCCAAGTGCTTTGATCATCTTTATGATCATTACTCTGAACTTTTTCTTTGGTAGATTGCCTATCTCCATATCACTTAGTTCTTTGGGGATTTTATCTTGTTCCTTTGTCTGGAACATATTTCTCTGCCGTCTCATTTTGTCTAAATTTCTACTTGTATTTTTATGTATGTGGTAGGTTAGTTATGTTTCTCAACCTTGGAGAGGTGACCCTCTGTAGGAGACGTCCTACGTGTCCCAGCAGTGCACTCCCCTCTTGTCACCCAAGGGCCAGGGGCCAGTTGTTCCTGAAGTAGGGTCTGGCCTGCGTTTGCAGACTTGTTCTGCAGGCTGCAGAATTATAGTTTTCTTCCCTCTGGTGTCTGGTCTCTAGTGGGTGAGGCTGTTCTAGAAGCTTGTGCAGGCTTCCTGGTGGGAGGGGCCAGTGCCTGCCCACTGGTGGGCAGGGCTGGATCCTGACCCTCTGGTGGGCAGGGCTATGTCTATGGGTGTGTCTCGAGGTGGCTGTGGGCTCAGGAAGTCTTTAGGCAGCCTGTCTGCTGATGGGTGGGGATGTGTCCCCTCTCACTTAGGTGTTTGGCTTGAGGTGCCCCAGCACTGGATCCTACAGCTTGTTTTGTGGGGCCAGGTCTTGGCGCTAACAGCCTGTTCCCCCTACTAAAACGTAGGCTTGACGAAGGCAGGTATTTTTCTTTGTTTTGTACATTGCTGTATCCCCAGGACATAGAATAGTGTGCAGAACGTATCTGTTGAGTGAAGGGATGAATTGTCAAGAGTTGGTTCTCATGCCTTCTCCTCGGCCAGTCGCTGGCACATGGAAGACAATGAGCTGCAGAGCAAGCAGCCCCATTCCCTTAATTAAGACTCGGGGCTGAAGGCGGCAGAGGTGAACACATGAACAAAAGTGGCGTCCCGTTGAGAAGGAAGGGGGGGCTCACGCTGGGTAGGAAACCCACAATGTCCAGCATGAAGGACGAGGAGACAGGGCAGTACGGAGGCTGCTTTAGGGAAGGCGGTCAAGTGAAGACCTCTCCGAAAGGAGATGACATTTTATCTGAAATCTGGAAGATTAGGAATAATAAGATCTGGGGGGAAAGCTTTCCAAGTAGAGGGAATGGCCAGTGCTAAGGTTTTAAAGCAGGTAAGAGCTTTGTGTGTTTCAAGTACTGAAAAGAAGGCCATTTGGCTGGAGAGCAGAAAGTGAAAGGGAAGAGTGAAATGGGAAGAATTTGAAGAGGGAGGCCGGGCCGTTTCGAACCCTTGAACTCCAAGGTTAGCCATGTGAAGGGACAAGACGAAGCCACTGACAGGCAGTAAGCAGGGAGTTGTGGGATTTGACTGATGCTTTTAACTGTACATTTAGCTGCTGGGTGGGAAATGGGTTGTAGCAGGGCCAGACCAGGCGTGGGAAGACCAAGCGACTAGCCTGGCTGGAAATGATGGCACTCCCCTCTCCCCAGCCCCTTGAAAAAGCCTCTAACTGGCTCCCCTGCCTCCACACTCACCCCCTCCATTCTCCTTTGTATCGCTGCCAGGGCAATTTTTCTGAAGTTACTACTCTCCACAGTATCATCAGTGCTGTGCCCCCTTCCTGCCAGCAGAATCAGATTCAGACTTCCTATCTGCCATTCACTAGGCCACACACACCTAGAGAAAGGGGAACTGATGTCTGATTTGCAGACTAGTGTGAACTCACCATGGGTATCTCCTCCTGCCACCTGTACTGAGTAGAAACTCTCACAATGCGAGTTCTGGACTGATGTCCCTCAGACATCGATGTGATGGCCCTGCCTGAGGCCCCAGTCTGTGTTAGGTGCACCTCTCCTGTCCTCGCACACCCTGAACTTACTGAATGATAGATGGCTTCCTACTTGCCTTCTTCCAGCCACTAGAAATTGAGCACCTCCTGGGAAATTTTCCCTTCCCCTCGCTTCCCCTCCTTCTCCCTTACATCACTGGTGACTTTACAGTTCCTGACACGCAGGGAGTTGCCAGTATTTTTTAACTGAACAACTAGACTAGATTCCCTGATGGTAAGGGCCATGGTTTTCTCCTTTCTGTGTCCACCACAGCAAAGGGCCTTGCACAGAGTAACTACTCAATAAATGTTCATTACATGGAATCCCACTACTTATTTGGAGGCCTGTTGCCACTAATGTAATGGAGATTTACACTACAAAGCATTGATCCAGGTCATCCCTCAAAGCTAAACTTACACGCCTGCTGAAATTGGAAGGAAGTACCTCCTGATGACTCCTCTCTAACTACAGAATCTCTCCAAGCACCCTCCAAAAGCAACTGCTCCTGAGAATCACATCGAAACATGGCTCCAACTCCATCCAGCTCTTGTGATCTCCAGATCCACATTATGAAAACACACAAATAAATACCTGAGGACATTTCCCAACAATATCCAACCTTAGTAACCTCCTTTCCCCTTGAGAACTAAAAGGTTTCAGTATCCCTCAAAGAGGAGGGATCGGTTATGGGTTAAATTGTGTCTCCCCAAGATTCCTCAAAATACTAGGAATAGACTTACCGTATGACCCAGGAATCCCACTCCTGGGCATGTATCCAGAAGGAACCCTACTTCAAAATGACACCTGCACCCCAATGTTCATAGCAGCACTATTTACAATAGCCAAGACATGGAAACGGCCTAAATATCCATTGACAGATGATTGGATAAAGAGGTGGTATATTTATACAATGGAATACTATTTGGCCATAAAAAAAGACAACATAACGCCATTTGCAGCAACTTGGATGACATTCCGGAGAATGTCATTCTAAGTGAAATAAGCCAGAAAAAGAAAGAAAAATACCATATGAGATTGCTCATATGTGGAATCTAAAAAAAAATGAACATAAAATACAAAACAGAAACAGACTCATAGACATAGAATACAAACTTGTAGTTGCCAGGGGGGAGGGGGATGGGAAGGGATAGACTGGAAGTTCAAAATTTGTAGATACTGACAGGCATATGTAGAATAGAAAAACAAGATTATACTGTATAGCACAGGGAAATATATACAAGATCTTGTGGTAGCTCATGGTGAAAAACAATGTGACAATGAATATATGTATGTTCATATATAACTGGAAAATTGTACTCTACGCTGGAAATTGACACAACATTGTAAACTGACTATAACTCAATAAAACAAAATTTTTTAAATAATGTAAAAAAATTGTCTCCCCAAAAGATTGAGTTGAAGTCCTAACCCCTAGTATCTCAGAAAGTGATCCTATTTGGCAATAGCATTGTTGCAGATGTAATTAATACAGAGGAAGTCACACTGGAGTAGAGTGGGCCCTCACTCAGTATCATTGATGGCCTTATGAGAAGAGAGAGAGCTGGACACAGACAGAGAAACACACAGTGAGAAGGTCATGTGACAATGGAGGCAGAGACTGGAATGATGAAGTTAGAAGCCAAGGGAGGCCAAGGATTGCCAGGAATCACCAAAGCTAGGACAAAGAAAGGAAGTATTCACCGCTAGAGCCTTTAGAGGGAGCACAGCCCTGCTGCACCCTTGATTTTGGATTTCTAACTTCCAGAACTAAGAGAGAAAAAAATTTTTTTGTTGTAAACCATCAAGTGTGTGACACTTCGTTACAGCAGCTATGAGAAACTAGTACAGTTCTTCAGGCCATTTCAAAGGAGTAGAAAGGAAACAAAGAATGATCAAGTAGTAGGTGGTAGTGAACTTGGAAGAGCAGTGGGTTAGGCAGTCAGACGACCTGGGTTTGAGTCTGACTCTGTTGCTAATGTGTGATCCCGAACTGTGTAAAATTCAGTTTCCTCACCTGTAAAATGGGAAGATAATACTGCCTGGCCGGCTTATCTTACAAGACTGTTATCTGTTATCTGCCGTGAGGATCAATAAAATAACGCACTAGAGCCATCTGAAATTTGTAAAATCAATCCAAATGTGAGGCATTACTACTACCATTAGATCGAGTCTCTTACTTGACTCAAATAAATTTAAATCTGATTCAAATAAACCCAGTGAAAATGGTTGGTTAAAAATAGCATCTAAAAATCTCAAATTTGGGGAATGTAAGTCCACTATGAAAGAGAAAAGCCCCAGTGTTCTGATTAAGATGAAGGAAAAATATTTAATTGGTCCCAGGTGCATGTGCATGTCTGCCTCCTGCAATATATCTAGTTTTGTTCTTTTGTTAACAATTCAGGATGTAAAAAATTAAGCCCATCTATTTTTTTAAATATCTGAAATAATTGTTTCACCCTCCTGGCATTATTAGAAGGGAGTGAATTACTATTACCTATAAGAGTTTTTCTATAAAAGACTTCTTTTTCCAATTTTAAGTGACACTCTCACAAAGATCTTCTATGTTTAGTGAGTTTTAGTCACTTCCACCATGAAGAAAACATACAGAAGAGATCCCTTTTGTATAGGTTTTCAAGTCTGAGAATATAACACAAAAACAGAAAATGAGCCATAATTGGCTAAAGGTGACCCTTAGATACTCCCAAAATGGAAAGTTGAATCATTTTCTTAAATGACAAAGAGGGAAGAGATTTAGCCCATTTCCATCCTCAAGCTCAGTTCCTTCAACAACCCCACTCATCACATATATGCATACAAAAGAGAGGGAAAGAAAAACCTTTAATGTAGGGACTAAAAATAGATAGCGACTGCTTCAGGACCTGCAGGCACTACCTGCTCCCTGTGATGATTCATATTTTGATGATAAAGAATTCTAGGTATTCTCCATATGTAGTATATCATCCTGACAGCTGATGATGAGATACAACAAGTCAAACCACTGTACAGCTTTCGTTTCCATCCCTCAAGGCGGTTCAACATTAAATTAATAACTGGGATAACGGGGGGTGGAGAATAGAGCTCAGTGGTAGAGCGTGTGTTTGGCGTGCATAAGGTCCTGGGTTCAATCCCCAGTAACTCCACTAAGAAAAATAAATAGATAAGTAATGGGGATAACAAAGAGAAAATATCTGTTTGAATAAAATAAGCATCCAATTAATGAAGATGAAGGAACTGAAGCTCAGAGAGATTAAATAACCAGGCCCACATCACAGACCTCAAAAGTGGTGAAGCTGGGCCTATACCTAGATCTGTCTCCATCATCTATATTTTCACTGGCTGATCTCTTAAAAAAAAACAGTAAATTGTTTCTTTTCACCTCTCCCTCCCTCCCCTTCTCTTTCTCTTTCTCTTTCTCTTTCTCTTTCTCTTTCTCTTTCTCTTTCTCTCTCTCTCTCTCTCTCCCTCTCCCTCTTTCTTTCTCTCCCCCTCTTGTCTTCCCTTACCAGAGCAGAGATTCAAGCTACACAAATAAAAGGGAAACCATTAGCCAGAAAATGGTCAACACCCCAATCCAGGCCTGCCCTGGTTCTAGACATCACAGCTTCAGGGTATATATTCCACAAAAATTAAGATACCAGCCATACCCGCAGAAAGGCCCTCCCAAGAAGATACATGGAGGCAAAGGGTACATCGGGGAGGGCCACAGACCGTAACAGAAGAGAGAGGAGCCCTTTCCCCACCCTCTCCTCATGCCAGCTGCCAAATGACCAAAGCCAAACAGATTCTTCCCAGAGAAGTGGTTCAAAGTAACTAGAGGGGTTCGGTTACTGGGGTTGGAAACTAGGTTATCAGATAGAGGGCTGGAGGGAAATTGTACCGTTAGGCAAGGCTTTGGGGTCCATTTCCTATACTTGACTCAGAAGGAGTCCTTAGGCAGTTTCAGGCCTCTGCATGGTTCAAAGAACTCTGAGAAGCTAGTGAAATAAGACTTTTGTCACTCCAGCCTTGACTGGCATGTGCGGTGGCTGGCCATCTGGCCTCCCTCCCGCGACTCACCACCATCGATTCCATTTTTACTTCAGTCTTTTGGGCCAACTTGGTGCTGGCATAGGAGGAATGACGGTTCCCAGGTACAACATCAGCATCAAAACAACTCCCAGTAGAAGCCGTAAACATTCCCTCTGTAGCTTTTCTTGCCTTAACTTAAACTCCAAGCTCTAAAAATGTCATTGTCTAGCAACCCCCTAGTGGAGGCTGCTCATTTTCCCACAGCCCTCATCCATCCGGGCAGAAAGATAAGTTATCCCTCTCCCGGCTCCCAAGTGGAGCTTCCCTGAACCCTGCTTCGCAGCTCCACTGTCGCTGAAGCCCACACCATCTGGTTAGGCCACCCTTTTCTCATCGTCCGCACTGTCACTTTGAAAAGGTGCGGAATACCTCCTGCGTGCCTGGCGTGGGGCTACGCACTTTGCACACGCTGTCCTGAGTAATCCTCATAACTGCTCTGTGGAGTGTTCATTCGTATCCACACGGGGTCGTGTGTCCTTCCCAAGGTCACATAAATAGCAAGCAGTTGCACCAGGTGTGAACCTAGGTCTGTCTGGTTCTGACGTCCATCTTAACCATTAATCCGTGTGGAGAATCAACAACAAGCCTCCATGGTAATTGCCATACTGGAGTGTATAAACGGTGCCAGGTGAAGACAGGGACAAAGACACGGAGAACCCACCTGGCGTAGCCAGTAAAGTTCGGAGAAGAGCTGAGCGGAGGGAGGAGGGGTAGCACCTGCAGGGTGCAGGACACGCTAAGGCATGGGTGTTCACCCTGCGTTATGAGAAATGTGAGTGCTGGGTCTGGCTGGAATGTTGGGTCTACGTGAATGAGTAGCAAGGCTCAAGGAGACTTGAATACCTTGTGAGGGGGCACAAATGTCTCCTGAAGGCAGCGGGGATGGATCCACCTAAAGGTTTAAACCCAGGGACATGAGATTTGTACTTCTGAAAGCTCACCATGGCAACAGGGTGGATTTTAGGTGGGCAAGCTAGGAGGCAAGGAGGACAGTTAGATTATTATTTAGTCATCCAGGTGAGAGAGGATGGTGATCTTGTGATGGATATGCGGGAACAGATTCAAAAACTCTTAGAGAAAATTCAGTAAAATGGATAACTATAAAAGTAATGTACCAAAGCTTTTCCATATACAAATAATAACCATTTAGATCATATAATGGAAGAAAAAATCCTATCATACTAGCAGCATAAAGTTAAAAAACACAAAGGACAACCTTAAGTATATCCTTGGAATTGTCATTTTAAATAATCCCATGAATAAATCTATAAAGCTCTACAAAGGAAGTAAAAATATATTTGAATTAATGGAGAACGGTAGCTTGCTTTCAGATAGGAAGACTCTACAGTGTAAAGATATGAATTCCCCATGTGCTAATCCATGCATTGAATGTCATCCCAACTAAAATTTCACCAGGAATTTTTTTGAGGAACCTGTTTCTAAAAGTCATCTGGAAGAATAAGAATGCAAGGCAATATAAGGCAGTGGTTAAGATAACAGGCTTTTGAGTCAAAAAGACCAAGTTTCAGTCCAGATAAGGCCCCTGAACGTGCCTGACAACCTGCTTCATGAACTACAGCAAGTTATTTAACCTCCCTGTCCCTCAATTTTCTTGTCTGTGAAATGGAGATGAGAGTATTTACCTTGTAAAGTAGTTGTCAGAATTAAATGAGCTAATACATGTAAATAAAGCACAGTGCCTTGTACATATTAAGGACTAAATAAATATCAGTTATTATGACTAATGGAATGATTAGGCGGAACTGTAAGAAATTGCCATTTTTGTGGGTCAAACACGATCAAATATTGGCAATTTCATATGATTTAATCTAATATGTATACTTACTTTTATGTGTGTGTGTGTGTATATATATATATATATTAAGACTTAATATTCCTCATATGTAAATAGTTCTACAATCTTGAAAGAAATCCCAGTAAGGAAATGAGCAAATAATACATCCAAGAAGTACACACTTTAAATGGCCAATAAATGTATAAACCGTGTTCTATGTTACTCACAATAAAAATATAGAAATTAAAATAATTACGAGGTATTATTTTGTGCTTAGATCAGCAGTAATTTTGACAATATCGTAAGTATTTTCAAGGCTGTAGATTACAGGCAGTCCTACGCGCCACTGGCTCCTTACAATAGTGGCCACGAAGCATGGGTTTCAAGAGCCAAAGTACCTGGATTCCAGTCTCAACTTTACCACGAAACCCTCTGTGTGACTCTGGGCAAATAATCATGCCTTTCTTTGCCTCACTTTAAGTTTTAAAGTGAGGATGGTAGCCGGGCTCTACCTCATAAAGGTTGCCGTGAGGACTAAACGAGCCCATCTACGTAGAGCACTGAGAACAGGGACTGGCTGGCTCACGGTAAGTACCATGGAGGTTTTTAAAAAATCATCATTATCATTATTATTGGTGAAATTAAGCCACTGACCCAGTTCCCAAGGCCTCAGACCTGAAAGTCATCCTAGATGTGTCTCTATCACCCCCACATCCAAATGATTAAAATATCCCTCTGCAGTGAAAAAAAAAATTGCATTCATGTCTTTATTTCCATCATGACTGCCATTCAGGCTCTCAAAATTTCATCACCATCCCATAACTTTATAATTACATTCCATTTTTTCTGTATCTCCCCAGCCCACGAATCCATTTTTCCACACTACTACCTGGGTTTTCTTTCTTAAACTCTACACAGATCACATCCATCTCCTGCTCAAAAACCTGCAATGCCTCCCTAGTGCCTACAGAACAAAGCACGGAATTCAAGATCATCTAGAGCTCAGAATATGCACATTCATGGCTTTCTCCACATTCATGTGACTTTCCACATGCTGTTTCTTTTTTTAAGCTTAGGATGCTGTTTCTTCCATTCTCCATCTCTTCTGATCATACCCTTCATTAAGTCACAGTTCCAGAGCCACTTCCTCCATGAAGCCTTCTTTGATCCCTTGGTCATCAGTTTCAATCCTCACCCCTTGCCAAGTCAGACTGACTTTATTCTACACTCTAGACTTCCACAGCCCATTCATTGTTCATATTTCTTGTATTACTTACACCATCCTGTGTAGAGATGTTGTTTTTTTTTGTGGGGGGGAGAAATTAGATTTACTTATTTTTTTTTAATGGAGGTATTGTGAATTGAACCCAGGACCTGGTGCATGCTAAGCTCGGGCTCTACCACTGAGCTATCCCCTCCCCCACCATGTAGAGTTGTGATTGCGATTTGTTTGTCTTCTCCACGTGGATCCAAGTTCCTTATGAATAGGAACCATCTCTTTATTTATTCTTCTTCCCCACACTTAAGCACACAAATTGCCTTCTCTGAGATCAGTGCCTGTCTATTGAGTCAGATGCAACAAGATATTTGACATCATAGATCTTGTCAGTCCCCACCAAGTAATAAAAAGAGGTGACTTGTCTGTTTTCTGCTTTTGAGAAGATGGAATTCCTTCACAGAAACCAGGCCAAAATCCATCTAGGTGTTCCTCTAGCCAGCTCTGCATCCCCTGGGCTCTGTCACAGGGTATGAATAATAGGCTATATACCAGCCAGAGTCTCTATCCCAGGCTCTTGTGTGGAAGGCAGAGGTCACAACAGGTTGAGAAGCAGCCCCTGGCTGGCCTTGCAGGGGGAGGAATTCTTCTGGGGATGTGCTGGCTTCTAAGTAAGCTGAAGCCCTGAATATACAGAGAAATGTTTGTAAAGATCAGCTTCTATTCAGGAGGTCATTTAGTTGCTCTGCTGCCCCTACCTAACAAGGTTATTCTCCCACAAAATTACAGCATATTCTGCTCTACCTTGGAAGTCACCAAATTAAGGTAATGGTTGGCCATTTATAGTATTATTTTGTTTTGGTTTTTGAGGGGGGAGGTGATTAGGTTTATTTATTTATTTGTTTATTTATTTATTTAATGGAGGTACTGGGGATTGAATCCAGGACCTTGTGATTGCTAAGCATGTGCTCTATCACTGAGGTATACCCTCCCTGCTCCATGGTTAGCCATTTAGAATAAGAAAAATCTATACAAACAACTGAATCAACTGTTGGGGCAGATACATCAATCCATAATATCCAGACAAAGTTTAGCACAATTATATAAACACAGAGTAAGCAAATGCAGATGTGTGATAGTGAAAAGAAGATGGGGGTTCAAGATCAAAGAGATATGAGCTTCATCCCTAACTTCACCACTTCTAGCTGTGTGACCTTGGATCCGTCACTTCCAGTCTTGAGCCCTGGGCCTTTCCTCATCTGTAAAATGGAGAAAAACAAATACTCACCTTTCAGGCTTGCAATAATGAGCTAATGTGATGGAAGTGCTTTAAAAAGTCTTCCATGAACCTCAGCTATCATGATTTTTGAAGCAGGAAGGCATTTAGAGACGATTTAGTACAATATTCTCCTTTTCCCAATGAAGAGACTTAGGCTTAAAGAAGTGACCGCACAGCTAGTAAGTGGTATATCTGGGTCTAGAGCCCAGTTCTCTCGTCCCTTGTGCTCTTGCTTCTGCCTAGACAAGGGAAGCCAGGTACCTAGGTGTCTAACAGAACTTTGGACAAAATGGATTATATGCTTTGGGGCACTGAGTTAGCCACTCCTCCTGGAGAGAGAAATTGTTTTCTTAATACATACTCTTCTTCCTTAAGATCACTTCTCTAGACTTCCCAGAGAACACATTCAATCTACTGAGTCACTCTTGCCTGCAGCTCAGTGAGTCAGAATCTTATCTATCCCCATCAGAAGTTCAATTTGTTGTCAGGAATAAGATGAAATGAAAAAGAGACACAAACGCACAGAGAGGCCATCACTTGCTTGTCCTTGGGGCATAAAGCAATTTGAATAGAGGAGCACTAAAGAGGAATGCAGTTGTTAATTTTGCTGCAGCGCTGGCGCCGGCTGTAGAAATAAAACTGCAAAATAAACATAGAGCATATCATCTGGGGTGCACAGCAGCCACACCCTGGCATTTGTGAGATGTATACTGAGAGGAAGGGTATCTGACAGGAAGATAGGTGACCTAGATTCTAGTATCCGTCCTACTAAGCAGTGTGCCCTTAGACATGTCCTTTAACCTCAAGGAACTTGTGGTCTTATCTGTAATGTGAAGAATGACACTAGCTCTGCCAGCCTTCTAGGACTGAGTAAGGTTCAAATGCAACACAGGTATGGTGTGCAGATTCAATGAAATAAGATATCAAAAGCCCCCACTCAGTGCCACATAGTCAGTTTCGCTCAGTAGAGATTAACAACTACTGCAATTAATGTTGCAATTAAGTTTGTCATTGTTTAGCACTTCTTTGTCATAGGACTACTTCTCCGTGGTGACTAGCAATAAAGCTTTCGTACCAAAAGGGACCACAGGTTAGTAAGAAGTAGAGGTAAAACAGGCAGAAAAAGTAAGGCAAGCTTCAGAGGCCACAGAGCATGGAGGGAAAGCCCACGGCCTCCGGGGCACTTGGATCGGACTTAGAAGTCAGGCTGTACCTCCCACTGCATCGGCAGACACAAGGCTCTTACCCCAGCCACGCCTCAGTCTGCTCATTTATAAACTGAGATCACAAGCCCTACTGCGTGGGAATGTTAGAAGGGCTGAATGAGATAGACTATAAAGTGCTTCAAATGCCTGGCACAGAGAAACTGCTGGGTAACTTACTAAAGTGAGATGATAGACATCAAAGCACGTTTCAAACTCTAAAGCGATATAAACATGTAAGAAATTATTATAACAAGGACAAAATTTTATGCAAAACACCAATGCTTGGTTAATTGCTTAAGTGTTAAGGGAAAATTCACTATACTGTCCAAATGTAAAACATGCTCATTTACAGCAGTTTCCTCTACAGCTGTGCCAGGGATGAGGTGGGGAATATTTGAAGGTTTCTTTTTTAAACACAGCTGCTTTACGTATTATTGTCAATTTTCTCCATTCTTTTCAATTTGATCCTTTGGACTTCATCTTTTATGCTTCTAAAATGGGCAGAACAGCAGACATTTGGTGACGGTAACTTGCAAATGCAGAAGTGAGCACTCCAAAATGAGTTAGAATCCACATAAGCTCCTTTACTCCAAAAGATCGTCCCAGATAAATGCTTTGAAATCATTAGTCTTAATACATGGAATATTCCAGAAAAGAAAGTGAATTTGCTTTCAGAACTTATTTTAGGAATATATTTTTTAAAATAGTTACTGTTATAAGCAAAGATAGAAAATAAATTTTATGATAAGTAATATTTTGGAGGAAATAGAGTGATCTAGATGATCAAGGGTCTTAATAGTTGTATTATACTACTGAGATCTCAGTGAAATACACACACATGAACACACATAGATAGTTAAACCTGAATGATTTCAAGACCTCTTTGGTCCAACTTTATTGTAGATCTTTGAAATAAAGAATTTAAAATTAAATGCACCCAGAAGTTCACATTAGTCTAAACTCCTATCCAAACAATAAATGCTTCTAGAGCCTCCCAAGAAAGATGCTCTCCTGCTTCCAGTAACTTCCAGTGACAAAGCAATCTTTTCCAGCTCCATTGTTAGAAACGGCTGCCTTAAGCAGAGCAGCCAAAAGTGACTCCAGCATTTCTCTAGAGCAGGGGCTTCAAGGTTACAAACTGGTTGGGAAGCCAGGTTAGGAGACTTGTCTTGAAATTGCATTTGCCAGGCAAGCACACTGTTTGTACCTGGAGTGTGTGTTTACTTGACATGGCTTGGGAATGGGGCAAAGCTATGGACATTAAAGTTGACTAAAAGTCCTGTTCCAACCACCCATTGGTACCTCCACTGTCCCAAGAAACTTCCATCTTCCCAGTTCTGCCCTTGGCAGCATGCCACACATGTGTGATACTGCTGGTTTCTAGAGTCACAGTCAAATGCCAAATGCTAGGTGTCTGTATATGTTAAAACTAGATTAGACAAATAAGCCATGTGCTAAATTGTCATGATTTCAATAGATCAACTGTGCTGAGGAGATTCCAAAGCGAGGAAGTGGTAGATTCAAGCAGCAAGATATATTGTCAAACAAAATTAACTAAGAAATTATGTATCAATCAATAATCTTCTAAAAAGTCTTGTAATGACCTCTGCTACTCTATTTAAGCATAAATAAGATAATCAACCATGTTCCCTATCTGGAGATTAGATCTTTTCCAATTAACCTGACTTAATTAACTCTCTAAGGTACTGAATTTCAGATGCCTCAGACACTGTACTTTAAGATCATTACAACTGGAGTACTCACAGAACTTGTTATTTTTATCATTTCAAGTATAGTTACTCATTAGACAAATGGAATTCAAAATTTAAATTCATGTGTGGGGGTTGGTAAGGAGTGATACAATCAAAAAATGCAAGCCCAATAAAGACAACTGAAATAAACCAAAATGAAAGAATTGGGAGACCAGTCTTTGTTCTCTCATTAAGGATTATAGGAAAGGAAGTCAGTTAGCTTCTGGTAACCACATGGCGCTATGTCAAGTAGCCAGCTTTAATCAGTCTTCTTTGTATTGACCTTGCTTCCCATCTCATAGACAATGCCAGTAGATGGGAACATCATCAACTTCCTCTCCACATCCCCATCTGCCTTGGCATCTCTTCTTCCTGCCTCCCACATGATGGGAGGCACATTCCAACCTTCTATTCAAGATTCATCAGTTTACTTTTGCTCTGGCTCACATCCCTATCTCCTCCATAGAGACCATGCTCCATCAGACAGCCAGTGTCTCTCTGTATCCTGAAACCCTCTCTCTCCACTGGCTCCTTCTCCTCATTTGATACAAAGGTTTAGGTCTCCCCCATCTTACAGTCAAGAAACAATGCCCGCCATCACCCCTCCAATTCTACTGCTATCTTCTTCCTTCTTGAAAGATTTGTCTATGCTCCTTGCAGCCCCATTCTCAACACTCATGCCTCAACTGCCCAGAGTCTGGCTTCTGCTCCCACAATATCACCGATGCTACTCTCACAGAAGTCTTAATGACTTCTTAATCCAATGACCACATCTCAGTCCTCATCTTATATTTTTTTATTGAGGTGAAATTCATATGAAGATAAAATTAACCATTTTAAAGTGCATGGTTCAGTGACATGTAGTACATTCACATGTTCCGTCACCCTGAATGGAGGCTCTGTCCCAGCAGCCGCTCCTCATTCCCCTTTTCTCCTCAGCCCCTGGCAACCGCTAACCTGCTTTCTATCTGTATGGATTTGCCTGTTCCAGACATTTCATATAAACAGGGTAATACAATATGTGGTCTTTTGCGGCTGGTTTCCCTCACTTAGCGTAGCGTTTTTGAGGGTCATCCAGTTGTCATGTGAATCAGTGCTTCATTCATTTTGCTGACTAAACAGTGTTTCATTGTACAGATACACCGCCTTTTCCTTATCTATTCATCAGTTGATGGGCATTTAGGCTGCTTCTACCTTTTAGCTAGTCCTCATCTTATTTGACCTTTCAGAGGCATGTGACATTGCTCGCCTCCATCTCTCTCTTACGAGCCCCTTCAGTGTAGGTGTTCCCAACCACCCAGCCTCGGTCCTCTTCTTTCAGTCTCTGCACTCTGGTTAGGTGAGCACCTCTGTTCCACAGTGCCAACTACCAATGGCCCCTATGACATCTTTGTCTGCTTCTAGTACAGATCAAGGTGTACTGTTCCCAGGATGTGAAGAAATGTGCAACAGGAGTACTTGGGACCCCAATATGCAAGCCATGCTCCAGGTAGCGGCAGAACACTTTACATTGACTCCCAATCTCCCACCACCCAGGAAAAGCCAGACAATGGGAAAGAGAGAAGGACCTGGAACCAAATGCCTCCTATAATACTCTCCCCTCCACTGGCCCATTTTCTACCCTTCAAACCACATATACACAATATCAATTCAGTTGGGAAAGAAGTCAAAGAATATGTGTCATGTAGACAGAACAATTGGTTGATTCCATTTTTCATTTTTCAATCTATTGCTTTGTTGTCAGACACAGCTTCAGTGCAAAGTTTTAGCAGCGGGGGGAAAGTTCCGTTCCAGCAATTCATGCTTTTGTTATTTTCTCTCTTTTCTCCTCCTCACACTGACTCACCTTTGGCTAAAAGAAATATACAATCAGCAAATATTGACTCAAAGGACTATGCGATTTACATCTTAATGCAGACTAATACGTCTCATTGCAATGCTCTTGGGAACTGCTTATCCCGGCCCATTTTTGTCTTTTGCTTTCAGTTTAACTCTATTTCTCCTTTGTGATTTTAACAAGTGACACAGATCAATGCTTTAGGTTTTGCAGGGTAGAGATGGACAGTGTTACGGCAACAGGGTCTCTTTAGCTTCCAGCCCTTCCCGAGGGGCTGAAAAGGACAAGAGTCATTAGGACGGTGTCAGTGCTTCAAGAGAAGTATTTCTGTTGTTATTAATAAAACTAACTGGAAATCATTCGTTCAACATTAAGCAAGCATTTATCGAATGCCTACTGTGTATTCCCATAGCCTCCTTGGCATGCATCCCTAGTACTGCAATTAACATGTTGAATAGGAATTCTGTTCACTTTTCTATTTCTCCTCTTTACAATGTGAGCTTCTTGGGGCAAGGACCATGCCTTGCTGATTGCTGTATCTCCTGTGCCTGGCTGAGAATAAGTGTTCATTCATTCATTCAGGCAATCAATAACTAGTTACTGAGTGCCTACCATGTGTCTGGCATTGTTCTGTGCACTGGGGATTCAGCAATGAATAAAACAGATAAAAATCCCTGACTCTCCTAGTGTTTTATTTACATTGTCAGTGGGGGGGGCGGCGGCGGGGGGAGTAGACAATAGATAAGAAAGTAAAATATGCAGTATGTTAAATGATGGCAAATGCTATGGATAAAAATAAAACAGGGAAGGGGGTAGGAAGTGTGGGGGGTAGGAAGGTTGTAGTTTTAAATAGGATAGTCAAGGAGGTCTTCCTGAGAAGGTGACATTTAAACCACGACCAGAAGGAGGGGAATGAGCAAGCCATGTGGATATATGCGGGAAAAGTGGTCCAGGCAGAAGGAACAAGAAGTGTAGTGGCTCTCAGAGGTGATGGTAGGAACTTGACTTTTACTCTAAAGGAGACAGGGAGCCATGGGTAGGCTCTGAGGAGGCAAATGACGGGATCTGACTTATATTTTAACATTGTTACTCTGGCTGCCATGAAGGGAAGAGACTGTGGAGGGCAAGAGTAGAGGCAGGGAGGTCATTTATGAGGCTATGATATTAACAATAATTTGAGTAAGAGATGATGCTGGCTTGGACCAACATGGGAGCAGTAGAGGTCAGGAGAATGGTCGGGCTCTAGACCTATTTTGAATTTTCATTAAAAGGATTTGCTGGAGGATGGGATGTGGGGTAAGAAAGAGAGGATTGAAGCAGAACATGAGGTTCTTTGGGAAAATGGGAGGATAGAATTTCCATTTATAGAGATGGAGACCACTCCAGAAGAGGCAGATCTGGGGAGTGAAGGATCAGGAGGTCAGTCTGGGTACTGTGAAGCTGAAGATGTCTGCTAGACACCAAAGGAGGGATGTTAAGCAGGGAGGTGGAAGTAGGCGCCTAGAGTTCAGGGGAGGAACCTAGGCTAGAGATAGACATTGGGGAGTGATTGGCACAGAGTTGGTATTTAAAGCCATGCGATTTGATGACAGCAGCATGGGGGTGAGTGTAGATGGAGTAAAGATAAAGGATGGGGGAAGAGGGTGAACCAGCAAAGGAGACTGAGAAGAAATGGCTAGTGAGGGAAGAGAAAGCTCAGGAGAGTGTGGTGTCCTCGATGTGTTTCCAAGAGAAGGAAATGATCAAGTGAGTCAAGTGCTCCTGACAGGTCAGTCTAAATAAGGGCTTGGAGTTGATCATCGGGTTTAACACATAAAGATCATAGGTGACGCTGAGAAAGCCATTCCCCTGGAAGAGCAGTGCTGCTCTAATTGGGTTCCAGAGAGAATGAGAAGTGGCCATTCAGAAAGAGAGAAAATGGAGACAGTGAGTACCTGCAACTTCGCTCAGGAGTTTTTTTTTTACTGGTTTCTGTACAGATGGGCAAAGAAGCAGTGGTAACTAGAGGGGAATGTGGGGTCAAGAGCTCTTCCCGAATCGGGAGCAACTGCGACGTGTGGATGCTGATGAAAAGACCCAGGAGTGAAAAGAAGATTGAGGACGCAGGAGGGAGAGAGGAGAATGAAGATGGCAAGGTCCCTGACTAGCAGCTGAGAAGGGAGGAGTTTAGCGCAGGAATGAACAACTCTCACTGAGTTCCTCCAATGAGAACCTCCGATGCTAGGTATCTGCATCACTAAAATGGGGCTAGTGGAACTCTCTAAAATGTGTGCTCCATGAGGGCAGGGGTGTTTGTGTGGTTGGTCCTCTGATGTATTCCTGGTGCCTAGAACAGAGCCTGGCACACATGGCAAGAGGTTAAAGATATTTATTGAATGATTGGCTAACTTGTTTCTAATTATTTGATAATGAAAACCTCAAGATGGGCAGAATAGTGTTACAGTGTTTTGACAATTAAATGGAATGTATTCTAACATTGGGATTTCAATCTTCAGAAACACACAGTGTATTCTAAATACATCTCTGTACTTTTATACATAATCTAAAAGTATCAGGCATGTGGATGTTTAGGAGACCCAGAGGCAGCACCACTAACACTGTCATAAATGTGCCTAAAATGGATATTCAAAACCTAGAAAATGATGGTTTTGGAGGCCTCAGCCATTGCTGGGGAGCCGTAAGGAAGTGTTATGTACACATCTGTTAAATCAAAGGTGCAGCTTAAAGCTGTTGGGAGAAGGTGGGTATTTCATTCCTTGAGCAGAGTCAAAAACTCACCTTCTTCTTCTTAAAGACATCTAGTGATGGAGAGTCTTCGATTCTTAAGGATGTGTTATGACGGCTTCTCTCTTTAATTAATTCTAAGAGCCAGTGGCTGAAAGAGGAGAGGATTATCAGCCCCTGAGATTGTTTTCAGGATCTACTAAGGCCCCGAAAGCAAGTTCCTTGGAGGAGGACACTTCAAAACATGAAAGAGGCATTCCAAACAGAATGTATACTCGACTCAACACATAATTTGTTCCCAAGTGATCCTTTTACATTTTTATGTTTAGTGCCAGGTGGTGATACATAAATGAACAATATGCAGGTCTCTGCCTTGAAGGAGTTCATGGTCTATTAGCGGAGACTGTCCGGGAAACAGATCATTAGGAGAGCATTAAGGGATGATACAATGGTGTTGTTAAGGAGTATCCAGGACGGACGTCTCATCAGCTTGGGGAGGGAGTTCAAGGAAGATTTGTTTCTTTTCTATGGAAAATTTCAAATATGCCCCAAAGTAAAGAGACATGTATGTGAAACCCATGTCCCCGTATCCCAGCTTCAACTGTTCTCAACATCTTTCAACCTTGTTTCACTCATTCCCTTCCCCTTATTTTTTCCTGGAGTATTTCAAAGCTAATCTGAGGTATTATGCCAATTCACCTATATTCCTAAACCTTATTACACTTCTTTAACTATAAGGACTTTGTAAAATATATAACTGCTATCACTCTTCGCCCAGTTAACAATAAGGAAGACGTCTTAAGGATGGTGGCTTCTGCATGCGCGCCCATAGAACACGGAGGTGTGAGCCAGGAGAAAGCGATGGCCAGAGTCAAGGGGACTATGAGACCTTGAGAGGGGCAAGAGAGAGCCTGGATTTTGTGGAAAACTACAAGTTGTTCAGTGACGGGAACACAGGGCCACCACTGTGCTTCTAGGCTCTGAGCCAAGCAAGGCCCTCTTTCATACTATCTTGTTTAATCTTCACAACAATGGTACTACAAGACAGACATATAATTAACTACAGGCAGGGGAAGTAGGCTTCAAGATGTCAAATAAGTGGCCCAGCTCTGGCCCCGCAGATAAATAAGCGGAAGAGTCTGACTGTGAAGCCAGGTCTTTCTGACGTCCTCGGTGCGTAACCACGGGGCCATCCTTCCTTCACAGATTGTCCCCAGCCTCAAATGTTTGTCCCTTCAGTCTTGTTCTATGTAACTATCTACTTTACCAATTAATGATCACTTGATTTGCTTCTTAAAGTGTTGATGTGAATCTTTTCGAGGGGCAGGGGTTGGTTGGGTTCAAAGGAGTAGAAATTCACAGCAAGACTCTTGCTTATAATATATGAACCTTTGGTTGATCAAGCAATGTGAATTTAACTGAGTCATCTACTGTCGCCAGAGATGAGCATATCCTCATTGCAAGAAAAGCATCCAGAAGGAAAAATCAGTCTCCTGAGTGCTGAGCTTGCCAAGCTGCGGTGGCGAAGCCGTGGTGAGCAATGCAGATGGAAGAACCCCCTTATTTCCCTTCTTGAGAAATGCCCGTATCTGCTGGTGCAGATACACGAAGGTAAGAAAGGGCTAATTATTCTGTTTTTATGAGAACTGAATTTTGTACTTAATTAATAGATTAAGTTATTGCCTGTTGCTAACAGGCTGTGTTCTCAATGAAACCAAATACTATGACAATTGCCAAGTTTATTTGATAGTTTATTGTATGAATGCTAAAAGTCTATTTTACTGAGTTTTTTCCCCCTGTATTAGTTTTGGCCGCAAGCCCTGGTTTTAGGTATCACAATTTCCCTGCTATTTTCATTTGGCCGTTCTCTTGGTATGCGTTTAGTTTGGGGTTTCTCCTTTACAGAGTGATGTTCCAGAGTCTAGCAGTCTACACACTTCGATTCCTCTAGCAAAAGAATCACAAGAAAGATGGCAGGGCCTGGTGAGCCCCTTCCTCTCTCTGCCACACCCCAGCAGGACATGGTGGCTGAGGTCATGGGCACTGGCCCCAAAGACATGTGTTCTTATTCCAGTTCCACCATGGCCAGTTTTGGAGCTATGGGAAAGCGAAAGTGACCCTGGCATCTGGCTCCATGTCCAGGCTTTGGCCCATGCTCCCTGGGCTTGACACCCAGTCCAGCTCACTGCTCAGCGGCATATGCTGTGCCAAATCGCAGAACTTCTCCATGCCCTGGCTTCCTCAGCTGCAAAACAGGGTTGATCTTCCAAGCGTCTGCTGCATGGAGTTGTGACGTGAGGAAGGACTGAGCGCTTGGCAAATACATGTTAGCTGTTACTCATTTCCCAATGTCCCAGAGCAGAGGGGAGAGAGTGGCTTTGATTGTTGAAACCCTAAAAGTCAACAAAAATCTGCTATGCAAATGATGAAAGAAATCAGAATTCCATTTGCTCAGTGAGGCAGAAAGAGAGAGAGATTAGCAAGCTGTCCTTGGTAGTGGCCCCACCAAGGCTGGGAGGCTTGTGGAGACGGCCAGGCCATCATGTCTGTCCAAGGAGCTCCTGAGGTGCAGAGGCCCCTGGAGCTTCTAGACGGAGCAACCTTACACTCTTGGTTTCAGAGAAGAATCCCATACAATTAGCCTGTCTCTCTTGCCCTGGGAAAATCCCTGGAGTTGGGGTGACAGTGAGCTTAGGGAGACTGCTGACGGCAGACACAATGCCAGCGGCCTTGTGAAGGGCTCCCTGACTCCCACGTTGAAATGCTACTGTAGCATCTTTAGGCTGTCTCTTCACATTCCGCTGATACCAGAGCATCCTGAACATATCAGAACCTTTTATTTGAAATAAAGTCTGCTTTGCCTAAAGAACAGAGCTCAATAGCCTCGTTAGAGCAAAATGCCACCTGAACATTAAACAGAGCCTGAAGGGAACGTCCCTACCCCAAATTTAGGGTGAAGGGTAAGGGAAGAAAAGGGGTTGGGAAAACAAAGAGAAACAGCAAAATGCTGAGAAAGGTAAGGAACAGAGGAGGGGAGTAACTTAGAAATGTGTACTGCAGAAGTGTGGGACAGGGCCACGGAAGCGGATCCAAGAAGCCACATCGGGGCACCAGCCGCACGTCAACTTTACAGCAAGAAAGCACCTTCTATTTCATTTACCAAACCTATTCATATTAGAGACTGGGAAACTGACGCTTGCCTGCTTGTGGTCACACTGGGCGTCGGTGAGAGCTGGGGGAGGAAGCCTGGCCACCTGCCTCCCTACCTGGGTCTCTGGAAGTTGTTGCTTCTCCCCACCACCAGGTGCAAGGCTTGGTTTGAAATGAGAACCCTTTTCTTCCTACAATATCTACAGTGAATTGTGGGGACATTCATGCCACTTCTGTCCTAGACGTCAAGCCTTCATTGCATGGTGTGCTTTATAAGTAAACTAGGGTTCCCTGGGTAGAGGCCGGGTTCTTTGAGAGGACTGGAGGTGGAGAAGAGCTCCACCAAAGCCCTGGAAATAATAGTCAAGGACCCCGACTGACCGGAGGGGAAGCAAAGAAAGCCCTGAATTTTCTGCGACTTTATCAGAATGCATTAAAAATGAAAATTGCGATTTCTTCTGAGAAAATATTGGTGCTTTCTTGTTTTATTAAAGGGAAACTTCTTCTTTTCTGATACACACGCTGGTGCCATGGAGTGATGATTTGTCCCATTTTATCTTCAGTGACCTGGGAGAAGAACGAGATAAAGCTCCTTTCAAAGTGGCCTGAAGAATCCTCTTGAGATGCAGATGGAAGCCAGTGACTTTCAAAACTGGTCAGAATAATTTCACAACGGAGACAAAAGCAAATATACTCTGCTACTGCCTATAAATTCTCACCCATAAATGCATTTTCCCAATAAGCCTGCTGGCCACCCATCTCGTCTCTGAATTCCCATCCTGTGCTAATGAACGTCCCAGATCCACACAGAACACCCGCTACATCTGGTCTGAGCCTTTGCAGCTTGCGTTCGTCTTTATAAATTTGGTTCTATCTTGCAGTAAAAACAAGATCGCTATCAATTTGTTTGATCTCCCCTGCAAGCAGCTATAGGACATTGTTAATTCTCCCCCAAGACCTTTCCCCTCTCACTCTAAGGGAGATAAACAGAGTTATTCTAAACCCTTTGCTGTGTTATGACAATCTTCTCAGAATAATTACCCTAACGCATCCACAAGAGCAAAGGAGGACATAAAAGATAAGACTGCCAGAGTTTAAGCCAAAGATCAGTTGAAACATCCAGCACTTTCAAAAATAATATTTAGAAACAAGAACTCCCAGAAAACATTCTTATGCTGATTTCCACAAGGCTGTAAAGGTCAATGGGCCCGACCCCATGCTGAACAATAGGTTTAAAATGCAGAGCTAGACATCCAGTCACATATGAATAAAGGAATGTAATGCATCAAGAAGTATATTTTTCTTCCGATGAAAACATTAAAAAATAGTGTCCCAAAGATAGCAGGGTTGTGGCAGTGAGCTTGTCACCAAATGATGGAATTCACTAAACAAGTTATAAGAAACTTGACTAAGGAAATTGTGCCAGCCCCTCCAGTTTGCCGTAGTTGGTACTGAGATACAGAGCCAGTTAGCACATGTTGGGGGTGGGTGGCTGGAATTTGAACCTAAATAATAAGACTCTAGAGCCAGTGCTATTAACCAGGGATGGTGTGAGAAATTGGGATAAGGTGAAGCTCAGGGATGGGATGTGTGGTCACTTGGAAGATGTTACCTGCTCTGTCCACTAACCTTAAGGGGTAAATCTGGCAGCAGAGGTGGTGGGAAGGAAGATAATTTTTCAGTTAGGAGAGAGTATTTCAGTTCTTGGTTATGCCCTTTGTTAATTTCTCATTCAAGTTTCTGAAGCCTGTCCTGCTGATATACCATCCTTGAAGTGCAGTTGGTTGGCATCTCGTTAAAAAAGAGGTTTTCAAAAATACAGTGCTTTTATAGGACACTGTAGTAGACTGAATTGTGTCTCCCCAAAATGTACGTTGAAGTCCTAACCCACAGTACCTATAATTATGAACTTTTTTGGAAATCAGGTCTTCGTAGATGTAATCAAGTTAAGACGAGGTCATGCTAGATTACTGTGGGCCCTAAATCCAATGACTGGTATTCTTATAAGAGGAGTGGAAATGCAGACACAGGAACACAGACACATAGAGGAAAAGGCCATATGATGACAAAGTTAGAGGTCAGAGTGAGGCACTTCCAAGCCAAGGCACACCAGGGATTGCTGGCAAGAGGAAGGAAACCTCTTCCCCTAAAGGCTTCAGAGGAGCACGGCCCTGCCAACACCTGGATTTCAGACCTCTAGCCTCTAGTACTGTGAGACAATACATGTATATTGTTTTAAGCCAGCAAGTTTGCAGGGATGTGTTATGGCAACCCAAGGAAATTAATACAGACACTATAGCATTGGAACAAAGTTAGTGTCCTTTGAACAAAAATTATTTTGGCTCTTCTGTTTATTTTAAGAATGGAGCTCTAATACTAATCCATTCTGGATGGAAACCCCAAATGGGTAACTGTATCGTTTTTGAAAAACACTAGAGTGAACCTTTAATTATGTTATAGTGTGTAGTCATAATAAAGTATCTAGAGATATCCACTGTGCAGACTGGACAGTCAAGCTAAAGTGTGTTGTCTGCTAAACTAATTCCATCTACTCCGCTTGATTTATCATTTCTATATCGCTCTGCTTCTTTAGAATACTACTTTCTACATTTCCCCCTTTGCTCACTTTGGAACAACATGAGAACAATTCCCAGAAGACAGTTCTCCATATGGAATCAACTGCAAAAAGCAAACTTTAACTTTCTGAAACAGATCTTTGGTGAGATAGAGTCCCCTATACCTATGATTTCCTTTAAAGGGTTCTCTCTTCACTAACACCAAATATTTCTTATTGTTCTTCCAAAAGCTTTGCATTTTGTACTGCTGTTGATAAAAGTACATACTTAATCTATTTCACACATTACAACTGAAAATTGTAATATTTAGTATATATTTACTTTAGAGCAATATTTAGTATATCACTTTACAGCCAACACACCCTAGAATTCTGTGATAGTAATCTGGTTATCTTCTTATCTGAAATGTATTTAAGTACACACACACACCCCTTATCTTTTACACTGTAAGCAAGAAATTAGCATTTTATTCATTATTATTCACTTCTTGTGGCAGGGATTCCAAAGGACCTGACTGAACTGGTTAAGTGGCTTGATCAGTGACTTTACCACAGATGAAAATACTGCCCAAACTCTGCACATGAAGTTATCTTCTCATGCAAAGTGGATGTGACATCCAAGTTCTTAACTGATGCCTTTGATCAAGCACCTATAGAATTAGCTCTACGAAGAGCTCCAGTCAGTGAAGGCTCCCAAGGTCATATCTAATCCAATGTATCTCCTCCACCTGCTTGCTGGGCAGTCACCCTGACCTAATCCCCCCACCATTTCAGTCATTGTTCAAGGTTAGATACCTAACACGGAGGCCTGAATCCAGGTCTTCCATTAAGTAAGAACATGTGACCAGGAAGGGGAAGGAAGATTCTGAGTCAGGTGTGCCCTAGCCATCTCTTGTTCACACATCGGGGTGAGTTTGCTTATCCTATCATATGATGCATATTTTGGAATCCAGAGAGAATGTTGTTTTGTTAAGGATGAGATCCAGTAATGGGGAAGTGGGAATGGAAATGATGCCCTAGCAGGTCCTGGGTAATGACATTGAGAGTGAGTGAAAGCAGAATAGTTAATAATGAACTAACTCCGTCTCGGCTACTTACCCAGCAGAACTCTCCACCTCCACCCTCTCCACAGACTTGCATGATGAAAGCCTTAAGCCTGATGTTGCAAGCCTAATATTGCACCCCATACATCACTACAGATTATGTAAAGGCCAACAGATTGAACTTTTGCAGTGAGACAGATTCATATTTTAATCTTGTGTCTGGTATTTACTGGCTGTGTGACCCAGGGCAAGTCACTTGACCTCTCTGAACATTCAGTTTTTCATCTGTAAAATGTGAATCATGAAACTCCCATAACAAACTTGTTATGAGAATTAAATAACTTAATGCTTAACACATCATCTTGCACATAATAAGCAATAAATAAATATCAGCTATTATTAAATGAACCCAAACTATGCAAAGTAGCATTTATTCCTGATGGTCAGTCACTGACCATCAAATGGTTGATTAATTGATCCAGTTCAGCCCCCGAGAAGTCTAAGGTAACTTTACCCTAACTACCTGTGGGCCAGTTATATCGCCTTATTAATCAAATAGGATATTTACTTGTCTAATTTCACTACTATCAAATAAAACAGCTAGCAATTTGTCAACTACAGTATGGGGAGACAGAATGGAAGGCAAGGATTCAGAACATTCAAGCAAATACACCTGGCTGATTTATACTTGGAGAGGCAGGCTGTGTAGGGGCACCCAAAGACTTTAGTGTATTTGCATTATTTGGTTTCCTGTCCACACTCAAAGAGCATCCTGTGTGACTCTGAGCCAGGTTGGCTTCCAGATGGTTGGGCACCCTATCTGATTTATTCCAGTGGGACCAGTAAGTAGAAAGGCTGGTGGGACAGATTTGATAGAAGACTGGGTTGTTCCAAAATGTAGTGAGCTCCCCATTGATGAAGATGTATGAACAGAGGCTTGATGCCCAGTCCTTAGGGAAGCTGGGGAAAGAATGTGTTCCTTTGGAAAATATGTGTCTAGATAAGAGTTAAGTGTCTTTCTACCTCTAAGATGGTATTATCCAATGACTCTATAACAAGCATGAGAATCTGTATTTATAATTTCAGTATTTCAGGAGGCTTCCATTAGGTTTTAAGTCACCTATGGATAATTTCATTCCAAAAAAAAAGATGAACTAATCAAAGGAATAACTGCAACATATTTTATATACATTAAGGTACAGTTATTCATTCCGGTCTAAATTACTTTTTAAAACAAGTAAATAGTCTATAACTAGTACTGGGATTATACAAAGAATATATGCTATTTGCAGATATGTGCAGTAGGAGGAAGAAAAATATGCCCTAATAAAATTACAGCTCATAAGTTTCAACATTAAAAACCCTGCTTTAATTTTATAATCCATCCTTATGAAGTCACTGAAGATTTGTAAGCTTTTGCCTAATGAGGATCTATGGTATAATGGTCATAGCACTCTGAGGATGGAGGGGCAATGTACCTCGGAAAACATTTGAAAATCCATTTAATTATATCAGGCCCCATGACAAGCATTTATGAATGCACACATCAAAAACTAGAGGTGTGATTGGGGACCTCATATCATCAGCTGAGTAGCAGACACAAAGCTAAGTACAATTCTGCTTCTCTTCTCAAATTAACAGGATTGCCTCTGTTTAATTCCAGTTGTGGTTTTCTTAAGGAGTAAACCAATGGTGCAGCACTATTGCAGCCCAATCAACTGCCTAATTTCTCATACTGAGCCCTTATGATTTTGCAAAGCTAAGCAGACATGCCAGGTATATTTCTGTGGAGACCCACTGCAGACAATAGCGACTCTGCTCTTAACCCAAGCAAAGAGTCTGGGGCCGACAGCACCCTAGGCTTCCCACACGCTGCTGTCTGCACCTTAGGTGTGATAAACTGAATACTAATTAGGTTTTAACACTTGCAATTGGATGGTTTATTCATGCTGTTGTAATGTACTTTTCCTTTCCAAATTTGGTTTCACTGTTGTCACTTACCAGGTCATTGCCTGAGTTTTGGTGGCAATACTGATAACTTCTTATAGCCTCCCCCATTAGTCAATGCTTATTTGTTGAATGCACAACCTCTTCGGAGTCCAGCCACTTCTGGTTTACTGCAAGAGTCCCCTAAACTAATTTTGCTTCTTCCATCCTTGATCACTTACAGTCCATTCTCAACACAGCTGCCAGAGGGCTTCTCTATGTCAAAGTCAGCTCATGGCCCTCCTCTGCACAGATTCCTCTGGGGGCTCACCGTTTCACTTGAGATCAAAGCGGAAGTCTCTTGGAAGGCCTGATCTAGAAGGTTCTGTATAGCCCTGCCCCTCCATTGTTTCTGTGGCGGCCTGCCCTACCACTCCCTCTTTCACTCGCCCTATCCCGCTCACCCAGCTTCCTTGGAATCCCCAAGCCTAGAACACTCCCGCCTTAGAGCTTCTGCACTGCCAAAGCTTCTGCACTACTGGGACTGATCTTCTCTCCTAGATCTTCACTGACCTTCACTCTTCTGTCATGTCTTTCAAGTCTTTTCTCAAACATCACCTTGACTACCCTACCTGAAATTTTATCACCCACCTCCAACATCCTGCTCTATTTTTATAATTAGGTATAAATCAGATTAAAAATACACAGAATCTATATTCTGAAAACTAAAAAATACCACAGAAAGAACTCAAAAAACCTAAATGAATGGAGAGACCCACTATGTTCCTGAATGAGAACACTCTACATAGTAAAGATTCATATACAGGTTTAACACAATTCCTAGCAAAATCCCAGCAGGATCATTTCGTAGATATAGACGAGGGGACTTTAAAATATATATGGAAAGGTAAAGGAACTAAAATAGCCAAAGCAATTTTGAAAAAGAAGAATAAAGTGGAGGAATCATTCTACCTAATTTTAAGACTTACCATATAGATAGCTAATACTCAAGACAGTGTGTTACTGGCAGAGGAATAAACACATAGACCAATGGAGTAGAGCTGAGAACCCAGAAATACACCCACACAAGTATGACCAACTGACTTTTATCAAAGGAATACAAGCATTCAATGGGAGAAGAATAGTCTTTTCAACAAATGATGCTGGAACAATTGGACAACCACAGGCAAAAAAAAAAAACCCCAAAAAACCACTCAATCTAAACCTCATATCTTATATAAGATTAGCTGAAAACCAATAAAAATTTAGATGTATAACATAAGAACATAAAACTTTTAGTAGATAACTTAGGAGAAAATCTTGATGACATGGGGCTAGGAGGTGAATTCTCAACCATGGTTAAAAAATGATAAATTGGACTTTGTCAAAATTAAAAACTTTTGCTTTGTCAAAGACAAATGTCAAAAAAAGTGAAAAGACAAATGACAGATTGAGAGAAAATATCTGTAAACCACATATCCAACAAATGACTTGAATACAGAATATGTAAAGAATGCTCAAAACTCTATAGTAAGAAAACAACTACCCAACTGAAAAATGGGCAACAGGCGTAAGCTGAAACTTCATCAAAGATGATATAAGCAAATAAACACATAAAAAGATATTCATCAGCCATTAGGCAGATACAAATTAAAACCTTGGTGAGAATTACTACACACCTATTTAGCTAAAATTTTAAAAAGACAACAATTCATGTGGAAAGGATGTGGAGTAACAATTCTAAATCATTGCTGTTGGGAATATAAAATGTTACAGACACTTTGGAAGACAGTTTGGCAGTTTCTTATGCATTTAAACATATACTTGCCATATAACCAACAATGTCACTCTTAGATACTCAAGTGAACTGAACACCTACGTATACACAAAAACCTGTATGTGGATGTTTAAAGTAACTTTATTCATAATTGCCAAAAGCTGGAAGCAAAAATAAAAGGTATCATTCAGTAGATGAATGTATAAACAAACTGTGGTCTATCCACCCAATGCAACATTATTCAGTGATAAAAACGAATGAGCCATTAATCCACATAACAACATGGATTAATCATAAATGTATTTTGCAAAGTGAAAAAAGCCAGATAGAAAATACCACATGCTGTATAATTCCATTTATATGATAGTCTGGAAAGGCAAAAATGTAGATGTGGAAAACACATCAGAGACTGTTGGGGGTCAGGGTGGGAGCAGTGACTGAGTACAAACAGCTGCCCAAGGGAACTGGCAGGGCACTGGGACTGTTCTCTCTGGTACGATGGTGCTGGATACACGACTACATTTTTCAAAATCCACAGAACTCTACAGCACAAAGAGTGACCTTTACTTTATGCAAATTCAAAATATCAAAAAGGATTTCAGGAGAAACTAGGATGGAATGCAGACCATCACAAATGAATCTACCTGTATTACAAATGTATAAGGTAACCTTGCTGAAAGGAATGGGGGAAAAGGTAGCCAACCTAAGTAACTTCGGAAAACAATATTTTGAATTGATGCTGTAAGGCGAAAAGCAAACAAAACTATATATAAACTATGTGCCCCAGTCAGTAAATTTGTTTCTCACAAGGATACAGGTTGGCCATTCTGAAACTACACTAGGCTTGAACAAATAAGTAAATGGATGGTGGATAGATGATGAGAGCCAGGTTTCTCACAGTCAGAGAAAGAACTTACAAATAACCAAGGTGGGAAGTTAGAAGAATAAAACCTATGGTGCTGGACTGGAATCAGAGACACCAGTATGAACTCATACATATATGTATGTATACGTGTACATATATACAAACGCACATATACACATATAGATAGATATAGAAATAAGTACATATATGGATTAATACACACTTATACATATATGAATATTAATATATGTCTCCTATCCTAGCTCTGTCTGCTGAGGGGTCCTAGGAGCAGGGACACTCCAGTAGGAATGAGCACACCCTGCACCCACATTATAGTTTATAAGTATCACTCTCCAATCAAAAGAGCCAGGGCTTCCTGAGGAAATGACAGTTCTAGGGCTGGGACAGGGAAAATGGGGCAGGGAAAATGCAAGAAAAGGGATGAGGACACGTCAGAAGGACACAGAAGCCAACTTGAAAAAGTTCTCAATTGCCAAAGCTAGAATAATTTGAGCAGCAAGGTAAATAACTATATAATTATAGCATTGGAGTCTAACCCAAAGAGTTAACTAAGTATCCATGGGTTCATACTGATCTAAATAAATGATCGAATAACAAATACATGTGGAAGAAGGGCGAGATCTTTCTTATAGGAGAATTATCAGTAATAAATGTAGAAGGAATTAGGGAACTAGAGAATCTGCATTAGAACTCCACAGCAATGATTGCTACAGGTAAGGTTCACTGGTGAATGCCAACATTAGGGGGCAATACTTTAAGGAGAAACAGAATAGTTACATAGCTTTCTCAAAGTATCTCCCCCTAAATATTGATTAATTACTATAGTGGCTTTAACATATGTCCACAGATTTTTTGATACTCCTTCATCCAGGAGGTAGAGCTTAATCCCTCTCCTCTTGCTTGTGAGCTGGGTTGAATGACTGGCTTCTAAGGAATGGAGTATGGAAAGGGAAAAATTAGTAATTTTATAAAGGAGAAATCTGGCAGAGACCACCCTGCAATAAGTGATCAAGTTTAATATGATGAGAAATAAGTCATGTTGATATCATGTCCCCCCTAATACGATGTGATGAGAAATCTATAACTCCAGTCTGACCATGAGAAAACATAAGGCAAACCCACACTGGGAGACGTTCCACAAAATACTTGATTAGTACTCTTCAAAACTGTCAAGGTCACACAAAATGAGGAAAGACTGAGGGATTGTCCAGATTATAGGGACAATAAAAAGACAGGACCAGCTCAATGCAATGTGGTATCCAGGGTTTGATCCCGGAATAGAAAAAGAACATTAGTGGGGAAAACGGTGAAATTTTTTAAAAAGTCAGTAGTCAAGGGTATCATACTTCTATTAATTTCTTAATTTTGATACATGTATCATGGTTTGTGAGATGTTAACATTAGGAGAAGCTGGGTGAAGGATAAATGAAAAATTTCTGTATTATTTTTGCCACTTTTATTAGTTTAAAATTATTTCAAGATAAAATGTTTTTTAAAAGCATGATGAAAAGACTAAGTGCTGGCTAGGGTGCAGAACAGTTGAATCACTCAGATATTGCTGGTGGGAATTTAAAATGTTACAGCCACTCTAGAAATCAGCTTGACAGTTTCTCGTGAAATTTAACATACAAAAGACAGACAACCGTAATTAAACAACTAATTGTATTATTCATGGGTATTTAGCCCAGAGAAATGAAAATGTATATCCAAATAAAAACTTCTATATGAATATTTATAGTCACTCTACTAATAACAGCCCAAACTGGAAACAAAACCCAGGTGTCTTTCAATGAGTTAACAATTTTTTAAAACTGTGGTATATCCCATGGAATACTACTCAGCAATACAGAGGAAAGAACTATTGATACACACAACAGTTTAGATGGATCTGAAGGGATTCATGCTGAATGGAAAAAAAAAAAAAACAACAATCTCCAAAGGTTATGCCTTGCATGTATGTACTTTTACAACATTTTTTTTTTTTTTTTTGTCAGTGGAGGTACTGGGGAAGGAAGCCAGGACCTCATGCATGCTAGGCACAGGCTCTACCACTGAGCTATACCCTCCCCCACTTTTATGACATTTTAAAGACATTCTTGAAAAGACAAACCTAAAACTAATAATGGAAAAGCAATCAGTGGTTGCCAGGAGGTAGAGGTAGGGTGATAGAAGGATTCTGTATTTTGATTACAGTGGTGGTATTTATTTGAATTTATAAATGGTATAAACTTAATAAAACTATGCAGCAAAAGAGTCCATTTTACTGTGTGTTAATTCTAAAAATAAAAAAAATTTTTTTAAATGAAAGCCATACACCAAAGATTACTGCACTTTAAACATTACTGTATCCATATTGTAACTCCATGGAAAATGAAGAAATTCCAAAAGAATGTAAAACTTGTGCATATGTTAATGTCTACATTTTAAATTAAAGTTAAGTGATGAAAAAATGTAAAAGCCATACACATGGGGCTGTGTTGGTTTTATTTTTCCTATTGATTTCTACTCACAGCAGTGAGTGAGCTGACTGCAATACTTTGAAATAGATTTGGACTTGCTTTTGGCCTAAAGTGTTGTCAAACTTTTTAAACATTCCATATATGCATGAAAAGGATAGACAGTCTATAGCTGTAGATGTTAGTTTATACCTAGTCTGTTAGGTCCAATTTGTTTAATGTGTTGTTCAAGTATTTCTCTATTTTTCTTTAAACTAAGATAGGAGTGTGCATCTCATTGTCATAAAAGAATTACCTGAGGGAAATTTTTAAGTTGAAGATGAAAGTAGTTTCTTACAGAAGGATTTGTGTACACTTCTGCCAAGTGCTTGGCGGCATGACCAGTCCAAGACCACCTTTAGTCACATTCACAGCTTGGTGTTTCTTTGACAACCCAGGCAATGCAAATCCAGGCTACAGTTCTACATAAGGACAGGCCCATGGCCACAATTCTCAGTGACGAGTCTTTCTTTTTTTATTTCCACTGCTCTTGTTAACCCTGGAGAAGGGTACCTTTGGCTCCTACTTTCCATCAGAGTACAATCCTGTGGGGTCCAAAGTTAATGTGGGGGAGAGTCTTTTATTAGTGTCCTCCCACAACCCTAGACTGTGGCCCTTCTGTCTGCCCTGACTCCTGACTCCTTCCTGGCTCCTTTGCCTGTGCCCTGATCACCTAGGTTTCTGACCTCCTGACCGTTCTCTGGTGCCCCATGCCTGATCTCTGAAAAACCCAGCTCCCGTTACCCGTGGGGTGGCCATTCAGCCAGGGCTGGGTGGCTGCTGTGGTGGCTTTGCTCCTCTCTCGAGTCACTGAGGCAGAAGGACGCACAAATGCAGACCTACTATGCTTCTCCGCCTCAGCTGAGGTGATCAAGGCAATGACTGGGCATATGTATTATTGTCCAGGGGCCCCTCATAACAAAATACCACAGACAAGCCGGCTTAAACAACACAAATGTATTATTTCCTCACAGCTCTGTAGGCTGGAAGTCCCAGATCAAAGTGTCAAATGGGCTGATTTCTTTTGAGGTGTCTCTCCTTGGCTTGCAGACGGCTGCTTTCTCCCCGTGTCTTCATATGGTCTTCCCTCTATGTGTGTCTGCATCCTAATCTCTTCTTATAGGGAAATACTAGTCATGTTGGATTAGGGCTCATCCTAATGACCTCCTTTTAACTCAATCACCTCTTAGGGACCCTGTCTCCAAATACAGCCACGTTCTGAGATACTGCGGATTAGGACTTCAACGTGTGAATTTAGCGGAACACAATTCAGACATACCCACTTATATCGAAACCGAGAAATGCTGTGACCTGCCCACGTTACCACACCAGCATCATCAACACAAATGAGTTTGCCTGCGTACCACCCAGGCTTTGGCAATAAGCAACTTTACCTTGCACAAGCACGATATGCCATCTGCTTCCCAACTATATGAGAGAATTGGCAAGCTTCAGTGCAAAAGTTTGAGTTCTAGATATTAAATATTTCAATATTAATTTGTTCTTTGAATTGCTTACCAAAGTTATCAGTATGTTCATTACAAGCCTCATAATATTTAATATTCACTCATGAAATCAACAGGACAGGATTCTACCCTCAGTTCTTTGGTGCTGAAAGTAGAACCTCTTATTTTGTTCTCCTTGTCATTATTTCTCTTCTCCTCCAGGTACTTCAGTGAACCATATAAGACTGTACATATTAAATCCTGTGATATGCTTAACTGACAAAATATGGGAAAAAATGTCTGTGCCAGTAGCTATAAATGACATCGTATGCTCTGGAGGAAAAATGTCTCAGTGGGAAATAAGGTAGCAATAATAAAAACACACCAGTTACACTGAAAACGGGAAGGCGTTTGGCCAAGAGAGAAAAAAATTGTTTCTCAACACACAATTTTTGATGGAGAAATTGACTTTAAGTAGGCTTAACACAGAGGGTGTGTGTGTCAGCACTAACAATGGGCATTTCTGTATTTTTATTTAACATTATTCACGGCTTCAAAATAAGTATTTTCTGTTTCTTCCTGTATCATAGAAGAGAAGTGGGATAAGCTTCCCAGGCTCCCCAAGGAAACAGTGGCCCACGCTTACGGAGCACGCCTCTGCCAAGGACTGCCTGCATCAGCTCATTTCACCTGCAAGTCAATCCTCAGAGGCAGCTACCATTATTTTCCCCACCTTATTGATGAGAAAACTGAGGATGGAGTTTGGGTGACTCCCACACGGTCACACAACTAGGAAAATAGAGGAGCTGGGACTTGAACTCCACTCTGACTTTAAATCCCATGTTTTTAACCACTATATTTAACCTCTTCTTGACCCCACATTTCCTCAAGTGTACAGTGCATAAGATACAAATGAAGACCTTGGCAATATTAAGGAAATACTATACCCAGAAATATTAGAAAAAAAATAAAGCTCCCTGCAAATAGGCACGGAGCTAATTAGGGGAAAAGTGAACTTTCACTGCCTGCCATGTCCAGGCACTAAGAGGTCTTGTTAAGCTCGTCACAGACTAACAAAGCTGGAAGAAAATACTTTATGGTTTGGCAACGTCAATGGCCTAATTTACCGAGTATTAGTTAAAAGGTACTACACAGTGACTGTGTCTAACAATTATTAGTAAAGGAAAGCTTTAGAAACCTTATCTCACAATCAATACTGCTTATTCTCTTAAAACATTGAAGAGAAGTTTTAACTATTTTCAATGTCAACTTCAGTAATAACAACTAGAACAAAGAGAAAAGAACAAGATACTACTTTCATCCCAATTGTTCAAAGAATTCCATGGGAATACAGAGGCACAAATGACCTTTTCCTTTATTTCTTTTGAGGGAAAGAGGCGCAATCATGCTGTGAAGTAAAGGTTTGCAAAAGTAAATATTATGTAAGGAAACTCTTGCCTAGGTTGCCTTGTCAATATCAGAGTGTGTCAATAAAAATGGCTGCAATGCACGGGAGTGTACTGAAGTAGACATTTCAGACTCCAAATAAGGGACACGTCATCGAGCAGGAGAGTCAGGAGACCTGGGTTCTAATGCAGGTCCTGCTATTTACATCTGAGGGCCTTCAGCCAGCCATTTCTCAGGCCTCAGTTTCCATACTAGAAACGTGAAGCGCTGGACAAAATCATCTCCACGGGCCATTACAGCTCTAGTGCCCTGGCCCTCTAGGCCCGTCTCTGCAACCTCCTTCTAGGGGCTGAGCTTTCCGGGGTGAGTTGGAGAGCTTCTTCCCCATGCCCAGATGTGAGAGAAAGCAAAAGGAAGTGCTTTGTTTTTTTTCCTTCGGCGATTGGCATTGAGGAAAGCTCCTTGTCAGGAAGGAGTATATTATCTGAATGTTTAACGGCGTCACAAACACATGCTTCAACAAAGCAAGAGCTCGCTCTCACTCGATGGAAACAATCCCTGTCACTGGTATCAGCACTAGCCACTCAACCTGAGCTTAACCGTCTCCTTGCAATTCCATATCTTGTCTGATTTTCACTTTTTGGTTTGCTATCCTCACATTGTTCTTTTGCACAGCGTGAGAGCTGCTTCTGATTCTGTTTGTTGCCATAGGAATCAACTCTATCATATATCAATATATGATATCTCTATATCAATCATATAGATCTATATCAATCATATAGATATGCAAGTGACTCACCTGCGGCTCCTTCCAAAGGCACCAGGGGCCAGGCCTAGGATGTGATCTATGGGGAAATTATGGCTTGGGGCTCCAGGCAGTCATTCTATAAGGAAAAGTAAGCACCTACGATTTGCATGGTAATTCCATTTTTCAACAAACAGGCCACCTGTGTTTTCCCATCTTCCTGAAAACGTATATTCCAGAGAGGTAGATAAAACAGTGATTCTCATCTTAATTTGCAAATAGGGAAACTGAAGCCCAAAGGCATTACATAACTTGACCAAAATCCCACAGAAAGTGAGTGGCACTACTGAGGCTCGAGCCCAAATTCTTCAGGTCAGTTCTCCTTCCTTGCATTAGATCACCGTCTCTAATTCTAGGGTACTTAATTCTAAGACCAGAACAATTGTTGCTGCAGACAATCAGGGAAGTGTCATAGCTTAGTTCAGGGGTCGGTAAACTACAGCCAAAGCTAGCCCATCACCATCTTTTTAAAATAAAGTTCTAGTGGAACACAGATATGCCTATTCATTTACGTATTGTCTATGGCTGCTTTCATACTGTGACAGAGGCCATGTGGTCTGCAAGGCTGAAAATATTTACTATCTGGCCCTTTACAGAAAAGTTTGCGACACTCTGGCCTAGTGGGTAAAGAGTTGGATTCAGAATTCACACACACCAAGATTAGAATTCTAATTCTGCTACTTTGAAGTTGTGTCACCTTAGAAGTTACTTAACCTTCCTGAGCCTCAGTTTCTCCCTATGTAAAATGGGGCTTAATAATTGTGCCTGCCATGTAGGGTTGTTTCTTATCCCTTAATAAAATAAAATGAGATAATGAATGCTTAGAATAGTATCTGGCATATGGTAAACTGTCACTCAATGGTAATTATTATTATTTCTGAGGAAAATCAGGCCCCCTTTCCAGTGCTTTCTCCTGGGTAGCTGAGGTATATTCCACGGCACTGCCAAGATGTATGAAATTTTCATAGATCTGGTGCAAAAGCCTAAAAGCCTGGGCCTGCCTGCCTGCCTCGCTATTCCTACCCTTGCGGCCCCCACGCCCCCCAGCCATGCCTGCTACAACTGAACCCACTTCTGATTTGGCTTCTGAGCTTGATTATCGTTATTCAGGCCCTTCCTCTGCTAGTTAAGGACATTTGGCTGCTGCTTCTGCTTGGACACTGTTGCTACGCTAGGGATTTCTACCCCCAGTGGATCTGAGCTCTCGAGCAAATTGTAGCCTGTGACAGTAAGTAGAACAGGAGGCGAGGGTGGTGCATTTTGTGGCAGGAATGGGGCCCAAGCCACAAACTGCTGTACAGGTGTGTCCCTTTTGTGCATGTTTCTGGATTTTTGAGTTATCTTAGTGGTGCAGGATGACTTATTTCTTATGTTCTGAGCTTTTACATAAGAAATAGGTCATTCCACTGACATAGCCAGCTCAGAGACTCTACGTGATGAGCTGTGAGTGCATGTAGTCACCGCTCTCCTTGAGGTGGTCCCCAAAGGTTGGAGTTTATTCTGCACTTCCTGGACCTCTCTACCAGCCCAGGATAAGGCTATCACTCAAGACATGACCTAAGCCAATAAACGGCCCCATCTTCTTATCCTCTTTTTTTTAGTTTTTCCCCACTGGGAACTACATATTTTAAAATATTCCCCCATATTAACTGCAATTAATTATTTGAATAACTTTCTTTACTAACTGTACTTATGAAGTAATAATTAATGAAACTCTTCCTTTTTTATTTTTATTATTTTTTTGATGGAAGTATTGGGGATTGAACCTAGGACCCTGTGCATGCTAAGCACACACGCTATGAGTGAGCTGTATCTCCCCAACCCCCAAACCTTCCCCTTTTAAAAAATGAATTATAAAAGGAGCAGGTAACTCATAATCAGTTTCTTGTCAGTGTGAAATGGCCTCAAGTTCCTCATCTGTAAAATGGGGATGGTGATAGTCTGTATCTCAGGGTTGCTGTGAAGATTCAATGAGATCAAACAGTGGCTGACGCGCAGTAGGAGCTCAGGATGGGTTAGCTATGATGGTTGTGAAGATGAGGCTAAATTACTAGTCGAAAGCCAGAACTGATGGACTTGACAAAAATCTTGCCCCAAGGTCAAAGCATTTGTGGCACAGTCTTAGGGGGATTATATATAAATTCTGTGTCAGGTTGGGAGCATTTTTGTTTGTTTTGCTTTGAGAACAGCAATCCCTGCATTTCTACCCTCTAGTTGTCTAGGGAACTGATCTAGACCCTTCTCAAGCCAATCTTTTCAGGCTCTACAACTTGAGGTTAAAAAAACAAGTAGTATTTTTGTTCCCCACTACACAGAGACGACTGCCTTCAATTTGCCCTGAAGTGCCTCCTTTGGGTTTCAGGATGTGTACCAGGAGGGCTCGGAAGGAAGCTGTCCTTTCATTTTAGCATCCCCAGATTCAATGACTAAGTCCAGGATGATGTATTTATAGCCTTTAAGGGGGGAGGTAGTAAGTAGGGTAATTAGGGGCATAAGCTTTGAGTCATGCAGACCTGGCTTCTGCCCCTGGCCCTTTCACTCTCTGAGCCTCTGTTTCCTCACCTACAAAATGTAGAAAATGATAGTACCTACCTCATAAGCTGGATGTGGGAGGGAGTGAGACGGAGCACAGTCAACGGCTACAGTGGCCCTCGTGCAGGGGACACGCACAGGAGGGGCAGAGTGCGGCAGGCAGCATCTCGTTTCCTTCCTCCTTGTCTGCGCAGCCGGATCGTGGCCCCTCTCTGCCTCTGTGTTCTCAGGCTGACGAGTCCAGACCTCATAGTGTGCCTAGGGAAGAGACAAATGGTGGGATGGTGTCTTGGTTAATGTCAAGCCCATTTCTTCAGGGAAAAAGCAGGCATGCTGGGAACAGGTGGAAGTGAGCTAACCGCAAGCGGACATCAAACTCACACAGCTGTTGGGGCGTCAGTTGAAGATGATACCATTTCATGATCCCCATCAGCTCTATCATTGGGAATCCCCAGACAAGCCCCTCAGAGTCTTGGCAAGCTGGTTTCATAAAAGTCCTGCTTCATCCTGGAAGCACATGAGGCTCAAAATCACTCCGGAGGGGCTGCAGCCTAGGGTAGGAAACCCATAGCCTGCAAGGCCTCAGAGAGGGTCACACTGTCTAATTAAAAGTTTCTCCTGGAAGCTTGCTGCAAGGAGCAGATGAGTATAACACCAGGACCGAGCCATCCCAAACAGCCTGGTCTCTCCCAGGCCCAGCTGGTTCCCCTCCCGCCGGACCCCCGGGCATTGCATCAACACGACGCTTGTGCATGAGTTCACTAGGGCTCCGTAACAAAGCCTCACAGACTGGGTGGCTGAAACAACAGAAACGTATTGTCTCCCAGTTCTGGAGGCTGGAAGTCTGGGATCAAGGTGTTGCTAAGGTTGGTTTATTCAGAGGTCTATTGTCTTGGTTGTAAATGGTTGCCATCCCCCATGTCTTCAAGTGGTCTTCCCTCTGTATGTGGTCCTAATCTCCTCTTCTTATAAAGACACCAAGCAGATTGGATTAGGGCCCACCCTAATGATGTCACTTTAACTTAATTAAAGACCCTGTCTCCAAATCCAGTCACATTCTGAGGTGCTGGGCATTAGGACTTCACCATATAAATTTGGGGGGACACAATTCGGCCCGCACACAGTGAGCCTGGGGCCCCAGCCCCCCAGTCTAAGTGAGGTACCACCTGCCCTTGGAAATATTAGTTTCTTTTCCTCTTCTCCCCTTCTTCTCCTGCCAAATGGAGACCTTGTTCTCTTGTTCCTAAAACCTCCATTATGGGACTCCTTTACTCTCCCCAGCTGCAAAAGATACACAACCAAACGGCTCTGAGGTCACCCAGCCATGACCTCCTTCTGACCTTTTCCCTCTGCAGAGCAGTCCCCCACCCCCGCCTCGCTTTATGGTCTTACAGACTTGAGCCCAGCTTAGTCTCCTCACCCTCGGTTAAAAAGTGCACACACATTGGGCACAGTGCCTGCCAAGGGACGTGTGAGCGTTTCCAGGACGGCCCAGATTTTAAAAAATCCAATCTCCTTGTCAGACCACGTTTCCAATTACGCTTCTCAGTTTGGGATTTGGGAAATGTGGTCACTGTAGGTAGGAGCCTACCTCTTTAGAGGCAGATGCACAATTATGTATAATAATGTACCTCCTGAAGATGCATAATGAATGATAATTAAGATATTTACATTATGCACATGTGCTTTCAGCCCCAGGACTCCAATTCAAAACGCCAATTGTCCCTTAACATAAAATGAGATTCATGACAATTCTTCCTAGAACTTTATCTCAAATGTTTTCTTCCAGCTCTATGAAGTACAAAGGGAGACTGGAATCAGAGTGCTGGTATATCACCCATCTTGAATTTTCCAGGCAGTCCAAGTTTCAAAGCATGTGTCCCCGATTGGGGTAAATACAATCTTCATGCAAAAATAATTCAACCATGAGGTTTGGTTAATTTACTTCTTAAATAGTCAGTTCCATTTTAAAGAACCTACTGGGTACCCCATATGATGACAACCATCGCCTTTTTTAATTTACTAGCAGCTGTTTTTCTCTTCCCCTTCCCCTCTCACCCATCTCCAAAAAAGGAAAATCTCAGGTCACTTTTGGCTCCCTAGGTGTTTAGTAATGTGTGTGTGAAGATTTGTCATTATCATTCCTATTTCCTGTATGATTTCAGTATGTTTAAGAACCTGTTGCCATGCATGGCTCTAATCACCTTGTTGTCACTTCTTTGGATGATGAGAGAGAAATGCCTAATATTCACTTTAGAGAACATTCTAGAATATATAACTTACAATGCAATTAAATAGATCTGGGGGGTTCTTATCCTGTGTATCTGGTGATGTTTGAGGTAGAGAGAAGTGGTCGTGAAGTAAAGAGGCACTTCTTTATTTTTTTCCCTCCAGCATTGTACTAGAAAAATTTCAAGTCTATAGCGAACTTGAAAGAATTTTACAATGAACAGCATTCAAGGGTTTTAGAACTATAAAGACAGCAATCTCCTTTTGGTTTCCCCTAGTACACTCTGACCAGGCGAGCCTGGGCAGGGGCATTTTGTTCTCTGTCCTTCTGAACAGTATGCACCTCAATGGGACAGTCATTTGTAATCTGAACTAACTGTATGTACTGTCTCAGCAAATGACTGTAAGTACAGTATATTTCTTAAAATGCCCAAAGGTCTTTGCTATTTAAAGAACACTGGTGACTCCCTTGCCCTGCCTGGGACTGCCCCCACTGTCTGCCCTGATCCCAGCCCACCCACTTGTGTATCCCAACTCTCCTTCCAGCTGCAGGGCCAATCATTGGGGAACGTGAACATCTAGACCACGGGGAATATATAGTTGCTACCTCCCAAAGACAGTTTAATGAAGCTGGAAGAAAAATTTTCAAGCAAATGTCACAGGGAGCATCCAGCAATCTGAGGTCACCTTATTAGACAGAGAAATAGCTGTCTTCCCTTTTATTTGGCTCCTGATTCCTGTCAAGCTTGAGTAAATCATAACACAGGGTTATTTCAATTCTTCCTGCCACGAAGGCAAGGCAGATTACTAAAATTACAAAATACAGGTGGTAAAAGTACTCGGGGGAGACTGGAGTCCGCATCAATTGGTGCCCACCCAAATGAGTCAGAACTCGAGAGGCTAGAGAGGCTACTCCCCAAAATAGTCATTTCAAAGGGTTTATTCATTTTAAACAAGTCCTAGCTCTGCATCTGAATTGGAAAATATGTGTGTGTATTAATTATAACATTTATAATACAGAAGGTAATCATAGCTTGTAAATTCTAGACTCTTTAATTCAAAGACTTCAAGGAACTTTACAAGTATCAATTACTTCTTTTAACTTCCCTGTGAAACAGATACGTATCAGTACAGCCATTTATATTTCTTAACAAGTACCCGACAAACTTTCTTATTTTGGCTTTAAAATTTATATTGGATATAAAGCATCTAGTGTGTATATGTGACAATACTTTGCATATATATAACACCTTTTTCCTAAGAGCTCTAAGTACTTAAGAGGTATCTTCACAAAAGCCTTTGAGTATCTTGTAATAACCTTTAATGAAAAAGAATATGAAAAAGAATATATGTATATATATGCATGCCTGGGACATTGTGCTGTACACCAGAAATTGACACACTGTAACTGACTATACTTCAATTAAAAAAATTAAAAAGCCTTTGAGGTAGATAGGATGGGGCACTATCATTTTGGACTTCTAGATGGGAAAACAGAAAAGCCGGACTTAAGTTGCACTGGCACACAGCAACTGAGTGAAAGGCTGAGATCCACTTTCTTATCCCAGAGAGCAGATTGGGCAAAAACCAATTTCCTGGCAGAACTCGGTGGAAGAACCACATTCTCAGTAAGCAAAACTCTGAACCTGAGTTTTACTTTTGCATTACTTTCAGGTTGTAGCTAGACCTTTGCTGGGCAAAATCTAATTTTCTCATTCTAAAAAATAATGCTTAAAAAGAAATAAATTCCTATTCAACTACTGTAGGAAATATCAAGATGAACTGTACATGGTCTCAGCTCTCCAGGAGCTTCTCAAATATCCCCTGAAAGAAGGAACCCCTGTTGATAGGCTAGACTTTATGTCATTACATGAAGGTGAAGGTGGAGGTGATGGGGCCCAGGTGCCCCTGAGGCTTCCTCCAGAGCTCTGACTTCAAGTAAAGAAAATCAGCCAAACAAGACTGTTCTTCAGGCCCTAGATTTAATGAACAGGATTGCAGGAGTCCTTCCAAAGCCTTAGGCAAGTCACAAATTCCTTCTCTCAGTTTCTACACCATCTTAAAAGGAAGTTAACAACCTCCCAGGGCATTTTGTGAAGATGCATTCACAATTACCAAACGCTTTGAAGATTGTAAGTGTTGTTCCTATAGTGTCGTGTAGCCTTAGTCAGAAATTCTGCAAGACTTAACTCCCTACTTATTTCTTATCCTTTAAATGCACTGAATCCCTTCAGGGTGACTTGAAATGAAAATGTTTATTTGACTCTCATCCAATTCTAGGCAGAATAGGTATTCCTCATTAAGATTCAAGATAAAATGTAAATATTTCTATTAAGTATTTCTTTATATGCTACATTTAAAAATCTTTGATTGTATTGAGTCAGAACCAGAAAATCAGATGACGCTTTAGCGATCAATCCCGACCCCTCTCATTTTACAAATGAGAGAACTGAGGCCCAGAGAGGGGAAAGGATCTGTCAAGGGTCAAATAGTAGGACAATAGCAGTTTTCTTGACTCTTTCTACGTTCTGTGCTTTTTCTAAAATGACACTTAACCACGTTCCTTAAAAGACAATAAAATAAAATTTTATCAGAAGATGCAAATTTTTGATATTTTGCATATACACTGGCACACATTCACATGCCAGAAATTCGTTCCTCCCTGTCTTCTCTTCTCCACCCAATCCCTTCATAGGTCTTGCTTTCTTTTCCACAAAGAAGACTGAGGCCAGCAGTGAGAGCGTCCTCAAGCTCCATCCACCACATCTACATAAATACTTATTCTTGTTTGCCACACCCCCACCTTGTCCTCCCCACAGATAGCAATTCCTCTGGACTCATGACCATAATATCTTGCCCCATCTCTTATACCTTCCCCTAAGCCTATGAAGACATTCCACATGCACTCATCTACTTTTGAAAAACCATTCCTTAATCCGAATCCCTCCCTTCCAGAATATTCAACTACCTGCTGGTCTACATGTAAATGTCTCATAGACACCACACATTCAACTCATCCAAAATTTAACTCATCCTCTCCACATTCAAACTTGCTTGGTTCCCAGGCTGCCCTTCCCAGTAAGTGACACCAATGGGCTGTTCAAGTTAGAAACCTGGAATCATTCTTGATTCCTTCCTCCCCATCAAGCTCCTCATCCAACCACTCAGCTTTAATGAGATCATGCCCTTTGACTTTCCAGGTGGCATATGGCACTTGCTACTTAGGCATCACTTGGAACCTTGTTCGAAATGCAAATCACAGACCCACTCCAGATCTGATGAACCAGAATCTGCATGTTAACATGTGGCTCTTAGACACAATCAAGTTGTGGAAGCACTGCTTTAGGCAGTGTTTGTGAAGGACACAACCACCTCCATCTCTGAGCAGCCTCATGCTTGCTCTCGTTCTGCAGGTACACTAGCTTTCCATCAGGTCCCTGATCCCCCATGCTCCTTTCCCCCACAAGGCTCAGACATGTGCTGTTCCGATGGCTTGGAACACTCTCCCCCTTTCTTCATCTGGATAACTCACATTAGCCTTTCTGACCTCAACTCAAATATCATCTGTTCTCTGATCTTCTGGCCCAGGGGTCAACAGATTTTCTTATAAAGGGACATAGTAAATACTGTCAGGTTTGCAAGCTGTGTAGTCTCTCTTGCAACAATTCAACTCTGCCACTGTAGTGCAAAAGCAATCTTAGATGACAAAACAAATGGGGGTGGCTGACTTCCAGTAAAACTTCATTTGCAAAAACAGATCCCTGGCTGAATAATGGCTTGCAACTCAAAGTCTGCACTGCCCCCCCCGTTCCCTGTTCTAGACGGGAACAGGAACCCCTGGTATGTGATCTCATAGCACCGTGCACCTTTTCTTCCCCCACTGATCACAGTTTGCTGTTACACATTCATTAGAGTAACTTTGGCATCACCACATCAGTATATTCAAACTACGTAAGCCATCAGACCAGATAGGGTCACCTGGGAGGTGGACATAGCTAGAAAAGAGAAGGCCACGGACTAATCCTCAGGGCACTGCAGGGTTTAGGGGTTAGGAAGAGGAGGGGGAAGCAGCAACAACGACTGAGAAGTTAGTGGTTGGTGAGGTAAGAGTAAAACCCAAAGAGTGTGGTGTCCTGAAAGCCAAGTGAAGAACATGCTTGAAGAAGGAAACAGTGGCCAAGGGTGCCAAACTCTGTTCCTTGATGAAGACTGAGCAAGGACCACTGGATCTGACACCAAGGGAGCCACTAGTAGTCCTGACAAGAGTAGTTTTGGGGGAGGAAAGCCTGACTGCAGTGGGTTCGGAGGAGAATGGGAGGAGCAGAAGTGGGTTCTTTACCAAGTATAGACAACTCTCTGGGTGAGTTTTGCTGTAAAGGGAAGCAGAGCCATGGGGGCAGTAGCTGGAGGAGGCTGTAAGGTCAAGGGAGGGTTTTAATGATGAGAGAGATTATAGCATGTTCCCATGCGATAGGAAAGATCCAGGAGTAGGGGAAGAACTGATGAGGAATGAGGTTACGGCCAGTGCGGCTTATCTGATTTGCTCTCACAGGGTGAGGTCTGACACCATAAATCTCCTTGAAAGCTGGGCCATTGGAATGACCAGCTGGAAAGGCTTGAGTCATGGATACAGTGGCCCTAGAAGAGGCCACCAGGCAGTTTTGTTCAACACTCTCCTGAACAACCTCTGTCCCTACAAACGTTTCACTGGACTGCGGGAGTCACACTAATTATAGTCATTTACAGAAACTGCTTAGTATTTTGACACAATTACCACACAAATCATTTCTTATTTTAAATTTGTTGCAAGTCTTATTTGATTATAATACTAATTTTTTTTAAATTGAAGTATAGTCGATTTACAATGCTGTGTTAGCTTCTGGTGCACAGCATAATGATTCAGTTATACATATATATACATTCCTTTTCATATTCTTTTTCATTATAGGCCATTACAAGGTATTGAATATCATCCCCCATGCTATACAGTAGGACCTTGTTGTTTACCTATTTTATATATAGTAGTGTGTATCTGCAAATCCCAAACTCCCAATTTATCCTTCCCCCATCCCCTTACCCTCCTGGTAAGCATAAGTTTGTTTTTTATGTCTGTGAGTCTGTTTTGTTTTGTAAATAAGTTCTTTTTTTTTTAGATTCCACATGAAAGTGATATCATATGACATTGTCTTTCTCTGTCTGGCTAACTTCACTTAGTATGATCATCTCTAGGTCCATCCATATTGCTGCAAATGGCATTATTTCATTCTTTTTTATGCCTGAGTAGTATTCTATTGTATACATATACTACAACTTCTTTATCCAGTCCTCTGTCGATAAGACATTTAGGTTGCTTCCATGCCTTGGCTATTGTAAAATAGTGCTGCTATGAATACTGGGGTGCAGGTGTCTTTTCAAATTTAAAGTTTTCTCCAGATATTTTCTGAATGGGATTGCTGGATCATACGGTAACTCTATTTTTAGTTTTTAAAGGAAACTCCATACTGTTCTCCATGACAGCTACACCAGCTTATTATATTCCCACCAATAGTGTAGGAGGGTTCCCTTTTCTCCACACATTCTTGAGCATTTATTGTTTGTGGACTTTTTAATGATGTCCATTCTGACCAGTGTGAGGTTATACCTCATTGTAGTTTTGATTTGCATTTCTCTGATAGTGATGTTGAGCATCTTTTCATGTGCCTATTGGCCATCTGTATGTCTTCACTAGAGACACTTCACTGTATGTCTATTCAAATGTTCTGTTCATTTTTTGACTGGGTTGTTTATTTTCTTGTTATTGAGTTGTATGAGCTGTTTGTATATTCTGGAAATAAAGCCCTTGTCAGTTGCTTCATTTGCAAATATTTTCTCCCATTCCATAGGTTGTCTTTTTGTTTTGTTTATAGTTTCCTTTGCTGTGCAAAAGCTTATAAGTTTAATTAGACCCCATTTGTTTATTTTTGCTTTTATTTCTTTATTGCTTTGGGAGACTGACCTAGGAGAACATTGCTATGACTCATGTCAGAGAATGTTTTGCCTATGTTCTCTTCTAGGAGATTTATAGTGTCCTATAAAGGCATTTTGAGTTTGTTTTTGTGTATGGTGTGAGGGAATGTTCTAACTTCATTGATTTACAGGTGGCTGTCCGGTTTTCCCAGCACCACTTGCTGAAGAGATTGTCTTTTCTCCATTGTATGTTCTTGCCTCCTTTGTTGTAGATTAATTGATCGTAAGTGTGTGGGTTTATTTAATTTTTTTTTGTATGTTCAATTTGGATAGGTTCATGTAACAGGACTACCTGCTCCCAACTCAAGAGAATTAGAGACCTTATGAAAATATTGACCCAATCAGCTTGAACCATGAAGACAGCAATGACTAGTTCTGTAGGCTCACATACCAATAGGTTTCAATTTAAGTAAACTCAATACACAAAAACCCAGGCTTATAAAATCAGTGGTGATATTCACATTACACAAAGACATTTCACTTTACAAAAACTTGATTTGCAATAGTGACCACATTATGTTAACTCAAAGCTTCATTATATATGTATATGTTTGTCATTTACTCCATGTGTGTAATTTACTCACTGGTTTTCAGAAGCACACCTATTACATAAATGGGGGCATACCAGCAGCAGCCTCCGGCTCTTGCTGGGAATGAACTGGGAAGCTTAAGAGCACCACTTGGATTTCAGATTATTCTGAGGCAGTCCTGTCACAATTCCAGTCTTTTCCTAGAGATTTGCCACTGATGTCAAGAACAGCTTCTTTTATGAGAGCTAGGAACCCTGGCAAGGTGTGAATGATACACCGTAACTCATGCCTTGTAGCTGGTTCTTGGGAGTTCCATAGCCTAAGTGCCATCCACACAACTAGGTGAGAATCAATTCAAAGCAGTTCAGAGAGGGAAGAAACTTATTATGATTCTGTGTTCCATTCCAAAATGTTATTTTAAAGACATATTTATATTGTTAATGAGGACAGGAGCTGTATCAATCTTGTGCACTGAATTGTCATGTAATGAAGCCATTGCTCAGAATTCTGATTAGCCCAACAGGTCAGTCAATTCCTCCTGCCCGCCTGACAATGATAAATAGCCAGTGAAGTGCTCCATCTGGTAGTGGCCTTCCTCATTTAGAGCATCTTCACGATCAAAGGGGAAATCCCTTGTCTTATATGTGAACTCAATACTCAAATTACGTGGTCAGCCCAAGCCCTTCTGTCCGTACCTCCCGGCCTAAGGCTTCTTCCTCCTGCCTGCCAGTTCAGGACTCAAGTGCTGAGCAGACCCACTCGACCTCCCTTCAAGAGAGGCCTCTTCTGGGAAATCTTCTTGGATTAATCCCCTCAGAATCCTCCCCCTCCTTAAACCCTCCCTTCTCAGCTCTTGTGTATTCAGATTGGACTGCATTATTCTGCACTTAGCACACTGCTTCGTCAAGTCAAAAGAGAGATGGAAAAAAAGAGTATATAAAGGTGGGCCTGGGACACAGGAAGGAACCCAAATCACTGTCACTGCCGGAAGCTCAAAGCTTTGTGAACAATTCTTTCACCTCAGTGGTTCTTAACCTTTGGGGATCAAGGGCTCTCTCTGACTCTGATGAGAGCTGAGCTCGTCTCCTTAGAAATATGTTCATATGCACATACATGCAAAAGGTTGCCCCTGACTTCAGGGAGTTTATGAACCCCACATGGTGCACCCATAGGCCCCAGGTCAAAAGTCACCAGTAATCACCCCTCATCATGAAATCCAGTCACACCATCTGTGATTCATGTGACGCTTCCTTGAGAATAATTTTATTAAAACATCTGACATATAGTTGGCTGATTTCCTCAGTTCTGCCTGGACCTCCCTCTGCTCGCCCCTCTTTTCAGGAGGGCTTACTCCCTAGGTGTCCGCAGGCCTCTATATCAGTGGCTAGCCATCCTCTCTGCCTTTGCAAAACCCACAGAAGTTCCAAAGTCTCTCTCAAGAAACACACACTTAAACACACATCCCCTCAGTCTGGCCCCTGATCTTCAGCACACTCACATGCCACCTGAAGTTCATCCACAGACCCAAGATGAAGAATCTCTGGCTTAGAGGGAACCACATCTCCTTGTACTAAGTGGATTTAGGCATTTTGGTATTTTAACTTGGGATATAATTTTATTCCAGTAATTCATACAAACAATCTTTGCATTTCCAAACAGCTGTATAATCCAGTTTCAAATTGTCCTGGCTTCTTAGTTCATTACAGAAACCCTGATCAAGCCCCCAGTGCCAAAAATGCAGGTGACTCACACAAGTTCTGCAGAGCCCAGTCGGTTCCCCTAGGCCCTGCCACAGCCCTCTAGGGCACTGTGAGCGAGCCATTAGGCAGGCCTTGGCCCACCGTGCTCAACTGGGGACTAAATCAACTTGTTTCATTACCCTATTAAACCCCAAGTCTTTTATTTTTGTGCTATTTACAAGATAATGAGATCCAGCAAAGCCTAGTCATGAAAAAGATCTATTGCCTGTAATGAATTCTAATTTTGCAAGCAGCTCCATCTCACATCAATAGCTAAACATAATATTACTGATTTGCCTTTACCTTGTTTGTCTGTAAATTTGATGCATTTCTACTCTTGACAATAAATATTCATAAACTAAGCTAAATGGGTTTTAGAAATGCAGCCCCTTCACGTGTGAAGTGGAATGCTGAAATTGAAAGAATATGAGCTCTGGAGTCAAGAGGAAAGTGTCTGAGTCACTGCACTGCCATTTCCTAGCTGTATCTTGCATTAAATCCTTGAAGCTTTCTGAGCCTCAGTTTCATGATCTGTACAATGGGGTTAATAAGGGACCCTTTCAAGATTGTTCTGAAGATTCAAATGACATGTTGGCTTCTAAAAGGTTTCTATAAGTTTCAAATGCTATGAATTTGTAATTACTGTTTTCTGTTTCGTATGTAGATGATTTTTGAAAGAACAAACGACAAATGTGGATGAAAAGGACTAATGATGTTGAGTACCACTCTATACAAATACTAACGGGAACTCATGCAGATTCCTTACTTATTATTGATATTAACCTTTAAGCATAAAAACATAGCATTTCGTAGATTTTGTAGAGACTAGGTAACGCCCACTTCTGCCATCCTTGATACTCCCTTTAAAATCAGTATGGGTTCGACATGGTGGAAAAGCCACAGGCTGAGAGGTGGGGCTTCACTTGTAACTTCAGCTCTGGCAGTGACGCGCCAGGTCACTGAACCACTCTGTGGTTCCGTTTCCTCCTCAGCCAGTGAAGCTAATACCACCTGCTCAATTTATCCAATGAGATTAAATGGACTTTAAAAATCCGAGGGAAAAGAAAACAATCTTGAGGCACAGCAGCAGGGTGGAGGGAGAAGAAAGTCAAGGATGAGGAGGAGGAAGACGGAAGTAAGGAGAAAGCAGATAAGGTTCCTGTTCGCCCTCGTGAGAGCTGCCGGCAGAGAGGAGGCCACAGAAGGAGAGGGGATCTGAAAGCCTTTCCACGGTGGGGGAGGCGGCGAGTGGGGCCAGACCTCCCAGGGAAGATTTGGTTCGCAGATCTGCTTCAAAAGCACCGCCGCGATCCTGTGCTGCGGACCCTGATTAGTAATCCAATTGGCACGAACCCTAGAGACATATTTGTCGTAATTAAATTCCCAGAAAGTATAGGAGTTTGATAGAAATTTCAGATCAGCAGAAACAATTGGATTTATTTTGAGGCGTGCAGTAGGAGAAAAGGCAGCAGGAACTGTTTAAGAGGGATTCTGTGGGGGTCGGTTCAGTTAAGGTCTTTGTTTTCTTGAGAAGTCAAATCATAGATGCCGGAAGGGTTTCAACCTGGAGCAGAAAAGGCTGTGATGTAGGAAGACAGTCAGGTTCGGGTTTGAGGTCTGGGCTGTCGAATCTAATGTGGGAAGGAGAGTTCTGTTCAGTTCAGTTCAAGGGCATTTTTGCCTTGGCACTTCCTGTGCCCCAGGCCTCGGACTGGATGTCAGTGATGCAACTTTTCAGCTATTTGACAAACATTAACTGCACATCCACTAGATGCCAGAGTGTACAGGCTAGAATGTCCTAAACATTGTACCTGAAACATGGCCAGTCCCCCAGAGCCCCTGTGGATCGGGCGCTCTTCTAACTCCCACTTTACACAGATGAGCACAGCGCAGAGGCCAGGAGCCACGTCCCTGTGTGACTGACGCCCAGCACTGGCCTCTTCCCTGCACCGGGCTGTCTACCTCGGGATGTGGGCACAGGGAGGGCCTGGACAGGTCCGGGAATGGGAGGCTCCATCTTGCTTCCTTCGGGAGAGAGGGTTTGTCAGCCTCCATAGAGGCAGCGGCAGGGTGGAAGGTGGGGCACATTGGGGCCGCCAAGAAACCAGTGAAGAATGAGATGAAAGAGATGAGCCAATAGACGTGGGCCCAGTTTGTGAAGGAAGAGGCAAAACTAAAAAGGGCAGAAAGAACAGTAGCAGGTAAGGGGAGGCAGTAGAAGAGGGAAGAAAGATGAGGCTAGGTCAAAAGAAACCTGGAAGCACTAATTAAAGTAACACCATCGGGGAGAAAGCGCATCACAGAACAGGTAATACAAATAATCTAAGAACACAGGAAGCTCAAGACAGAGCCTGTGGGGCTCTGAGAGCAAAGAAACAGGATGTAATTTTAGTGTAAGAAACAAGGCTGAATACAAAGAAGGACATGCATTATGCATGAAAGGACATGGCTTCCAGGATCCACACCGTGGGCATCAGGGGGAGGAAGTCATCCAGGAGAGGAAGTCTGCCCAGCTCACACCATGTGGGGTATCTGAGGCCTGAGCTGGACATGTGTGTAGAGAGAAAGGTGCAAAACTAACCCTCCATCTCCAGATGTGTAGACAATGCATAACATTCTTCATTGCTATAATGAAGTAGTTCTTGACTGGGAGCAATTTTGCCCCCCAGGGACAGACTGTCATGACTAGGGTGGGGAGGGTGCAACCGGCGTCTAGTGAGTAGAGGGCATGGATGCTGCTAAATATCTTACAGTGCCCAGGAGAACCCCTGCAACAAAGGGTTATCCAACCAAAAGTCTCAGTGGTGCCCAGGGCAAGAAACTCGTAAGTGTTCTCATCTCCATCTGAGGTCCCTGTTCTCATGGATGGTGGTGGTGAAGGGTACCTTAAAAGCTCCTAATTAATGGAAACTCAGTTCTCTGTCCATCAGAAAGAGTCTCTTCTGGGTTAACTTAGTACCTCTGGGTAAATGCTCAGTGTTCCAGGGTTTCTCAGCCCACCCCTATTTCCATCTCCCCAAGATGGCAACAGAGGTTGATATGGGGGTCCCTGTGTGCCTCCTCACTGGCCTCTACACTAATGTCCCAGATACCCTCACTCCATCACTGAGCTTCCCTAACCTTCCTGGCATCCACTGATGAGGTCCAGAGCTTGTGAAATATAGAGTCCTTTCTCTCAGCCCAGTCCGGGCACAGTGTTGCATTCCACCTTGCTGACTTGGCTCTGCCTCAGCCTGTCACTGTCCTTCAGGTCCTCTGAGTCTCAGCACATCCTCTATCCAGCCCCTGGATGAAGCTATCCACCTTCAGCCTCTGCCATGGGGCCACCTTATCCTTTACCACTGTGGCCCCATGGCAGGTCTGTTGGCTCTCAACACCCAGCTCCCTTCTGTGTCCTCCACCGGGAGCATGTGGAAACATCAGGATCCCAGGTAAGTGTTCTTGCATTTCTCCTCCATTATGATTGCCCCATAATGAGGAACTCTCTGAAAGGTGGTCTCCCAGAGTCCCAGGGAGCAAAGATGGCTTAAATCCAGTGTATTGTCAATTCCTCCTTAAACCTGGTTGGAATACTTTTGTCAAACCTCCACTCCTCAGCAGGTTCCACTCTCATTAATAAGGAGTGGGTGGGAGAGGTGGCAAACTGCTATCTGGCTTCTTCCTCACATTTCTCTCTTTCATTTCTCTCTCTGCCACCTCTCAGTATGCTCCACTTTTGTTCCTAAATAGTAGACTCTTTGCTTGCATCATAGATCATATTTTGGGTTTTCCCAATTGATGACTTATATAGTAAAACTCTAGAGTCCTAGTTAACCAGGCTTGCCCTTTCCTTCCTTTCCTCCCTCCCTTCCTTCACAGCTTTATTGACATATAACTCACTTACTATAAAATTCACTCTTTTAAAGTGTACAATTCAGTGGTTTTTAGTGTATTCACAAAGTTATACAACCATGACCACTACCTTACTGTAGAACAATTTCATCACCCCAAAAGTAGCCCCAAATCCATTAGCAGTCCCAATTCCCCTCCTCCAACAATCCCTGTTGACCATGATTCTACCTTCTGTGTTTATGGATTTGCCTACTCTGGGCATTTCTGTAAATGGAATCATACAATATGTGGCCCTTAGTGACTAGCTTCTTTCACTTAACACAATGCTTTCAAGGATCAACCATGCTATAGCCTGTACCATGCTCTTTTATGGCTGAATAATATTCCACTGTATGGACAGACCACATACTGCTAATCCATTCATCAGCCGATAGACTCGTAGATTGTTTCCATATTTTGGCTGTTATAAATAATTCTTCTATGAACATTCATATCCAGACTTTTTTTTTGAACATAGGTTTTCCTTTCTCTTGGATATATATCAAGCAGTTGAATTGCTGGGTCATAGAAAACTCTATGTTTAACTTTTTGAGGAACTGTGACACTGCTTTTCAAAGTAGTGGGACCATTTTACATTCCCACCAGCAATGCAGTTTGTAGCCCTGCATCCTTGTCAGCACTTGGATTATCAGTTTTTCACGCTAGCCATCAGTGTGAGTGTAACAGTTTGGCCTTTTGATATAGAAAAGAAATTTTGGAAATTTAGAGATTCCTGACTCTAAAGGCCATTGTCTCCATGAGGACTTAAACACTTCTAAGTAGATGATTAAAACCTAATAATGACTTAAAGCACTGCAGTCTACTGATTTAATGACAGAGGGTGATGGAGGAAGTGACAGGGCATTTTGATTTAAGAAGAATGAAAGATGTTTTGTTTGGGTCCCTGATACACACACACATAGATGTGAGAGTGGAAAAGAGCACCATTGGGAATGGGTATGACCATACGACCCCTAAAATACAGAGGAAAGAGAAACTATATCAAAGGTTATTTGCTTGGAGGGTGATGGTGGCAGGCAATATCAACTGCATCAATGAAAAAAGGATGACAGTGTTGAAAACAGCCAAAACATGCCAAATATTTAGAATTGGCAAAGAAGAATCCTGAAATGAAGACTACTTACAAATATCCTTTGGGAAAAAATAGTTACAGAAAAGAAGTAAGATAGCAGAATTGCTAGGAAGTAAGTGCTTTAGAATAGGTGCTGTGTAGTCAAAAGGGAAATGTACTGACTTTTCTGATTATACTTTGGTAACAACTGAAATTAACGCATCAAAAGACAGAACGCTTGACATGGATATAGAGAGGATATGTACATGCCTGTTAGAACAGAGCAAAATTTAAATTCTGCTAATAGACAAGATCAAGGAATGCAAAGCTTCTCTGCTGTCTAAGATGCTAGGGAGCACAGGACCTGCTCTGAGAAGACAAAGTTGATTCAAGATACGTGCCTTCAAGAGACCGTCTCAAGGATAAAATCTAAGAAACTCTATTATGGGGGAACCGACCTATCTCAGGAGAGTTGCAGCCTGGTGTGGTGAAAAGACAAAAGGCTTGAACACAGGCACAGCTTTCAAGTCTGGCTTTATAAACTTAGGCAAGGTGTTCATCCTGCCCAGGCCTCAGAAGGCTCATCTGTGAAGTGGGGTGAATAATAATATTTACCACAGAGGTTAATTGGCTGGTTGACTGTTGGGTAATTAAATGACACAGCATCTGTAAAGTAACTGGGCATACGGTAGGCACTTATTATATGACAGTATATCGGAAATACTATTGGGTACAACAACGGCCTTTAAAAGAGAGATGAGGGATGTTAGAAACTGGATGCCCCTGGAATCCTTGAATGTGAACTACGTTAAATTAGCAGCAAACTCATACCCAAGACAGGCAAGGCTATCGAGAGGACTTATCCAGAGATAACTGGTAGACTTGGACTTGCGCTATGGCAGAAAATGCCCATTGAGGGAAGTTAGAAAGGATATTTATTATGGGTGAATGAGGGAAAATTCATCCAATTCTCAACAAATCTTGAGTTTCTCTCCAAGCTGTGGTGTGTTGGGGTATCCAACAGGACCCCTGGGAGCCCATGTGGCGACTTCTCAGTGATGCTTTCCCTGACCTTCCTGTTTAATGTGGCCCCCCAGCACTCCTTACCACCCATCCCCGCTTGTGTCATGTCCTGCACTGCGCTCTGCACTGTCTCACAGTCTGTTAACGCCAGCTTCACCAGGGCAGGGTCTGTACCTCTGTCGTTCACTGCTCTATACTCAGTGCCCAGAACCGCACCTGGCACACAGTAGGCACTTAAAATATCTCATGAGAGACTAAATGATTTAGTTAATGAATACATAAATGATTTATTCAATATCAATGCAATTACATGTCCAAGATCAACGGGCAGAAAAGTTAGAATAAAGGGGGTGGGAAGAGAAATGAAAGTGAAGCAGGGAGTGAGGCAGAACCCCCCACAGCACCCCTTCCTTTGTGCGGTCCCTGTGGGCCCGCTAATATGGTCTACAGATCAGTGGAGATAAAAATAAAAAAGAACACTTAATAACAGTTGCACGAGACCCCACCATGAAGCCTGGTCCTGGTCCAAGGTCGCTCTTTGATTTGATCTCAGAGGATGCATGGGTGGACTTGGTGGCTCAGGCCACCCCTGCATGTCTCAGAGGCACGTGTCAAGTTCTGCAGCGTGGGAAGCTCACACACAGATGTCCACCCAGGGCACAGGTGTTGGGAATTTCTCGTTTGGTGTCTTTTCCACCCTTAGTGTTATGGACTCAATGTTTGTGTCCCTGTCACATTCACATGTTGAAGCCCTACCCCCTGAATGTGGTGGTGTTTAGAGATGGTACCTGGGGGAGGTGATGTGTGTTAGATGAGGTCATGAGGCTGGTGCTCCCATGGTGGGATTAGAGTCAGACACCAGCGAGCCTGCCCCACCCCTCTCCGTGCACTCAGAGGGAAGGCCGTGTGTGCATACAACACGAGGTGCCCATCTGCAAGCCAGAGAGTCCTCGCTAGAATCCAGCCATGCTGGCACCCTGAGCCCAGACTTCTAGCATCCAGAATGATGAGAAAATACCCAGTCTGTGGTATTGTGTTATGGCAGCTTGAGCTGACTGAGACAGTATTCAGCACCCAGGGACAACTTACACCCTACACAGTGTAAATCTGGGCCCAATGTCTGCTTTTTAAAAAACTTGAAATTCTTGCTTTGCTGAATCTCATGGGGTAATCTCCTCTTTTCTGCACTTGTACTAGGAGTTTTCTATTTTGGTCCACTTCAGTGCCTCCTGTGGCCCACCACGCCAGTCGCAGCTGAGCGAGCTCATGTGTTACATCACTTCCGCAAGAGCAGCAGAAGAAAGGCAGCATGGATTCAAAATATCAGCAAGAGTAGGCCTAAGAAGCAGGAGCCAAAATTAGTGGGACAAAGAGTAAGCTATGAACACGGGGCTCAAATGGAAAAGTAGCAGCATGAATGCACAGGTGAAAGGAGGGCTCGTCAGAATCCTTCACAATGAGACAAACTTATGGTCACAGTGGGGCAGGGAAGGTGGGAGGAGGGATAAATTGGGAGTTTGGGATTAGCAGACAGAAACCACTATATACAGAATAGATAAACAGCAAGGTCCCACTGTATAGTTCAGGGAACTATATTCAATATCTTGTAATAACCTACACTGAAAAAGAATATGAAAAAATATATATAACTGAATCACTATGCTGTACACCAGAAATGAAGACAACATTGTAAGTTGACTTTACTTCAATTAAAAAAAAAGAATCCTTCACAATTGTTTGTAGGGAAATATGATGCTAAAAGAAATTGGTGCATGGGAATAAAAGCATCAGAAAAGGAAGGGATGGCTCGAGGATTTGGGAGTTTGTCATGAAGAAATCGTAAGACTGATGAGGAACGTTCTGACACCAGTTTCCTGTTCATTGCATGTCTCCCTTCAGAATGTGCAGGCCTGCCAGAGGGGACCACTGGCATGGCACCTGGATTTCCAGCCAGAAGGCAGCTGGCCAACAGAGAAGGGAGAGCTCAGCATTATGCACACAGGACTACCTGACAGCTCCCTGTTTTGGCGCTTCAATGCTAAGAAGGCAGAAGAAAGGAGTTGGGGACTAGCTCCCACCCACTGGTCCATCTAGCGACACAGGCTCAGACTGTGCCCCACATGGAAGAGCCTTTCAGCCAAGAGCCTGTGAGAAAAAAATTAAGAAACAAGTTAATGGCCATAAAGAGAGTTTATGTGGTCCTATTCAAACAGAGGGAAGGGATTAGGACCAAGAACAAAGAATTCCAATCTGGAGGATGAAGAAATGACGGGCACTGGAATGGCGGACCCACAGTCTAGAACTCACCTACTGCTCGGAGTAAGAAAGCAGTGAGTGCCGGGCAGCACCACCTCAGTGAGGGGCTGTGACTGCTACCCACAGGCTGCTTACTGAATTTACACGTGGAAAATACCAAAGCATAGAAATGTTTAATATGCAGATACATTTTATAATAATAATGGGTAATAATCATAAGGATAAAATAACATATACAAAACTGAGGATGTTTCCAGAAACTCACAAATGCAGGGTTGTGGAGATGTTGTACTAGTAATATCTCAATTATGTGGTGTGTTTATGGAATCCATGAATAAATATTCATGAGGTTATTCTACGTAAGTGAGGAATAGAAAGAAAGAAAGAAAGAAAGAAAGAAAGAAAGAAAGAAAGAAAGAAAGAAAGAAAGAAAGAAAGAAAGAAAGAAAGGAAGGAAGGAAGGAAGGAAGGAAGGAAGGAAGGAAGGAAGGAAGGAAGGAAGGAAGAAAGAAAGAAAGAAAGAAAGAAAGAAAGAAAGAAAGAAAGAAAGAAAGAAAGAAAGAAAGAGAAAGAAAGAAAGAAAGGGCTTGAAGTGTCTTAAATTTTAAAATGTTAAAACTTAAAAAAAAAATCTTTCCACAGTATATTCTATTATCTTCTACCGTGATATACTACCCTGAACCAAAGACTATTTTCCTGATGAGTCAGGCCTTAGCATCATGTCCAGTGTGTTCAGTGCCCAGAGAGAGCACTGAGCTGTGTACGCCTGCCTGCCCTTACACCCGGTGACTCCATATCACTGCACTCTTCTAGTGTGCTATTCTGGGCTGTGTCTCTTGGTTTAATAGAAGACATGCCCATCTAAGATTAGAAAGATTTGGGTTTCAGTCCTGACTCTATCAATCACCTACTTCACTGACTATAATACAACTTGGAGCAGATCATTTAACTTCTTAGAACTTCAGTGTACTCATCTGTAAAAGGGGGAAGGCAAACATCTGTCCAATCTACCTCCTAAGATCGTATGAGGAACAACCAAAAAAGTCATGAAAATATGTTTACAAAACACCATTTTGTCACTAGTACTATTGTTCCCTCATGGTCATCTCTATTGCAGGGATGTTCAAAGTGGCAGCTGGGGACCATCTGCATCTGGGTGGGATCGTGTGGAAATTCAGATTCCAGGCCTAGCATAGGCTTGCTGAACTGGATTATGGTGGTGGCACCAGAAATCTGTGTTTTTAGTAAAGACCCAAGTCATGCTGATGAGCTTAAGGATCTGGAAGTGCTGATCTACTGTCTGTTGAGTCTGTGAAGTGCCATCTCTACTCTGCACCTCTAGCTCTGCTGTCCCTGCTGCCTTCTCTCCCATCTTTCTTTTATTCTTTCTTCTCATCTTCCCTGACTCCTTGGCTTTACTCCTGTGAAGTTTCTATAGTCATCACCAGTGAATGAGAAAGCTCTTGGTGCCTACGAGCATACTCTCAATGCTGAAGGAACAGGAGGCAGAGAAGCAGGGAACGTTGGCAGTCACCTGTGAGGGGAAGGATTTCCTTGGTGATTTGGTAATTCTGTCTTGTCATCTAAGTCTCGGGCTGTGGAACCTGGAGTGGAAGTGCCGCCTCGAGCTCACATCAGCTTTCCTAACTCTCTCCTTGACCAAACCGTCATTTTCTATTGCAAAAATAATCATAACCAAATGGCTTTTGACTTGCTGTATTTAAGAATTTTAAGGTCACTTTTAGAATGGTAAAAGTGGGGGCTAACATGTCAGATCTTTCTTTTGCTAAATTGTGCTGTTTCTATATACCCACTCTCTCACCAGGTTTGGGGTAGAAAAAAACCCAGAGGTAAGTGATCTATCTGATCAAACACTGAGTTATCTATGCTCCAGAGCTATTAGAAATCTTATATTTTGATTGGTTTTATGCACTCCCCTGTAAATTGCAAAAACTGTACTTCATTAAGGTCCAGGTGTGTATTAAACAGGGTACAACAGACTATTTAAATATGGAAGAATATAATCCCATATACTGTATATAGTATATTAGAAGGTAAGAAATCTCATTTGGTTGACCATGAAGAAGACTCATTGATAATACTGCTGAAGTAGATTGATGTCTAGATACTGGCGAAATCTTGGTAAATTAGCAACAACAGGACATTTCTATGCAAAATGAAGTTTTAGTCACATCTATAGAAGTTCAAATGATCTGCTTATCATTCAAGCCCTGGCTGGAGCACTGGAAGCTTTTACTAAACCATACAAACAAGACTGATCTGTGCTTCCTCTGAGCCACCACTGTAGTTAAGCCAGTGGTCCTCAACCTTGGTCCCCAGAGAAGCCTCTAAAACCTCTATGTCTATGATACACACCAGGCCAACTAAATCAGAAGCTTTAGGGGTGGAAGGCAGGCATCAGCATTCTAAAAACTTTTATTGAGATATAGTTCACATACCATAAAATGCACCAATTTAAACTGTGCAATTGAATGGCTTTTAGTATATTTACAAGATTGTGCAACCACCATCACTATTAAATTCTAGAATGCTTTTGTCACCCCAAAAAAGAAACCACATACCCATTAAAAGTCACTCCCCATTTCCTCTCATCCTCTCATCCTTCACCCATAACCCCTCAGCCTCTGGCAACCACTAATCTTCTTCCAGTCTTTATGCATTTGCCTATCTGCATATTTTACATAAACGACACCTTATAGTATATGGCCTTTGTGTCTAGCTTCTTTAGGACATCAGTATTTTTAAAATCTCTCTGGGTGGCTCTAATGAAGCCACGGATGATTATATGGACTTTGGATATGGTATCCCCTATTTCCATTTGAGTTTACTTGCCTCCTTCCTTACAGGTCTATGAGTCCTTGAAGGCAAAGACATTTGTCACATCTTTCTTGTACTCTAAACGCCTAGCCCAGTATGTAGCCCATAGTGTTAATTCAAGAAATATATTTCAAAAGGATAAAGAAACACACACCACCCTATTACAAAAACTCCTTTTATAGAGTTACTTATAGCACATTCTATTCCTTGGGAAAGGACAAGTATTAAATTCTTACAGACTCCCGGTGTGGCGTTATTCAAGGTTTCTGTGTGCCAGACACTGTTCTGGGAACTTTGTATATAGGTGTAGGAATGGAACAGAGAAATTTCACACCTTCATGGGGCACAAAGTGTACTGGGGGAGTCAGATCATAAACAAGTAAAAAACTTAACAAGGTAATTTCAAATTGTACTAAGTGTTAAAAGACAATAGAGCTGAGTGATGAGAGGGACATGGGTAGCACAGAGGGAAAGGAGGGCTGCTTCAGACACGTGGGCCAGAAGGAATCAGGCCTCGGGACTGATTTCATAATGCAGAAACCAGCTCCAAATCAAACTGTCAGACAGAACGTACAAAGTACAGAGAAAATTGTTAATCAGCAATTAAAAAATAATGAAGATAATTTTAAAAATAACACTGCTGTTCAACAGAAACAGCATAACATGGGGAAGAACATGGGCTTGGGAATCCAAGCCAGTTCTGTTCTGAAGTGTGTCATCGCCACGGAGAGTAGAGAGCCAACACGGCGCCCTCCGGCTCCTTAAGCCCAATGGCTGTGACAAGATCCATGTAAAGGAAACTGCATTCCCACAGAATCCAGGGAAGAGGCCATCCAAGTGCCAGGGGCTGTGTGTGACTCCTGCACCAGCATCCTAGAATCCCACTTGTTGCCCAGTGACGCTATGGACGAATTAGCCCTCTTTCCACTTTATCAGACACTTTACTACATTGACTATCTCCTCTTTTCCTTTATTTTCAACTTTCCCTGGTGTGCTAGCCCTTTCATTCATTTTCTTAAATTTAAGTATAACTGATCTACAATATTGTATTATTTTCAGGTGTGCAACATAGGGATTCAGTATGTTTACAGATTACACTCCATTAAATGTTATTACAAGATAATGGCTGTAATTCCCTGTGTTGTATAATATATCCTTGCAGCTTCTCTATTTTATACATAGTAGTTTGTATCTCTTAATTCCAAACCCCTAATTTGCCACTCAACCCTTCCCTCTCCCCATCAGCAATCACTACTTTGTTGTCTATATCTGTGCGTCTGTTTCTTTTTTGTTACATTCACTAGTTTTTTTTTCCTTTGGTGGCAGTTTTCCTTTGGTGGAATTTTTTTCTTTTTAATTTAATTAATTTTTAATTGAAGTACAAGTCAGTTACAATGAATGCATCAATTTCTGGTGTGCAGCACAATGTCCCTGTCATGCATATACATACATACATTCGTTTTCATATTTTTTTCCATTAAAGGTTATTACAAGATATTGAACATAGTTCCTTGTGCTGTACAAAAGAAACTTCTTAAAAAATCTACTTTTATATATAGTGTCTAACATTTACTAGTTTTTTTTTTTAATTCCACATATAAGTGATGTCACAGAGTATTTGTGTTTCTCTGTCTCACTTACTTCACTTAGTTTGATATTCTCTAGGTCCATCCATGTTGTTGGAAATGATATATACATATATATTGTGGAATGATTACTAAGATTAAGATAGTTAACACATCCAACAGCTCATATAGTTCTCTTTGTGTGTCTGTGATGAGAATGCTTCAGACTACTCTCAGCAACTTTCAAGCATACAGTACCATATTATTAGCTAGACATTACTGTACATTAGATCCTCAGAACTTACCCTTCTTATAATGGAAAATTTGTACCCTTTGACCTACATCAACCCATCTCCCCATCCTCCCAGCCCCTGGCAATCACCATTATATTCTGTTTCTATGAAATTGACTCTCTTTTTAGGATTACACATAAAAGTGATACCATACAGTATTTGTCTTTCCTTTTCTGGCTTATTTCACTTAGCATAACACCCTCCAGTTCTTCCATATTGTTGCCCAAATGGCATAAGCAGGATTTCCTACTTTGTTATGGCACTTCCTCTCCCCCTGTCTTTCTCTCTCTCTCTCTATGTATACATATATATATATATATATATATATATATATATATATATATATATATATTTACACACACACACACATTCTCTTTATCCCTTCATCTGTTGACAGATACTTAGGCTGTTTCCATGTTTTGGCGACTATAAACAATGCTGCAATGGACATGGGAGTATAGATATTTCTTCTAGATATCTTTTAGATAGAGATTTCCCTTCCTTCAGATAAATACCCAGAAGTGGGATTGCTGAATCATATAGTAGTTCTATTTTTAAGTTTTTTAAGGAAACTCCATACTGTTTTCCACAGTGGCTGCACCAATTTACATCCCTATCAGCAGTCCATGAGGGTTCCCTTCCCTCCACACCCTCACCAGCACTTATAGTCTCTTTTTGGTGATAGCTATTTTAACAGATGTGAGATGATAACTCATTGTGGTTTTGATTTGCATTTCCCTGATGATTAGTGATGATGAGCACTTTTTCAAGTACCTGTTGGCCATCTGCATGTTTTCTTTGGAAAACTTTCTAGGCAGGTCCTCTAGCCATTTTTCAATCAGATTATTATTTTTTTCTATTGAATTGTATGAGTTCCTTATATATTTTAGGTATTAACCCTTATAAGATATATGATCTGCAAATATTTTCTCCCTTCCATAGGTTGCCTTTCACTCTGTTGATCATTTCTTTTGCTGTGCACGTTTTTAGTTTGATGAAGTTCCACTGAATAATGCTTGCTTTTGTTGTTATATCCAAAAAATTATTGCCAAGACCAATATTGAGGAGCTTTCCCCTATGTTTTCTTCTAGGAGTTTATTATAGTTTCAGGTCTTGCATTTAATTATTTAATCCATTTTGTGTTAATTTTTTTGAGTGGTGTAAGACACAGGTCCAATTTTATCCTTTTGCATGTGGAGTTTCAGTTTTCCCAACACCATTTTTTGAAGAGATTATCTTTTCCCCATTGATTGTTCTTGACTCCCCCGTCAAATATTAGTTGACTGTATATGTGTGGGTCTATTTCTGGGCACTTGATTCTGTTCCATTGGTCTATGTGTCTGTTTTTTCACAAAGTTCTTTGTACTCAAAGTGTTCAAGAAAACAAAGTCTCATATAAATGTCAAATGATTTGGGGTACTGGACAATGTCGCATGTTTTCAAGACTACATGTGCCCCATTTCATTCATGTATTCTATTTTCTATTATATTCACATCCAATCATTGATCTTCTATTCATTTATTGTTGGACTAATTTTTGAGGTTTGTATTAATAGTTGCTTAATTGGCTCTATAAAGAGGTTATTTTTCTACCTTGGGCACAAATTGGGAAGGTGAAAAATGTACTGAAAGAAGGGAAACATTAGAGAGAGAGACAGAGACAGAGACAGATTGACTGGTGACCAGAGGACAGATCAGACCATGTTTTGGGGTAATAATTAGGGTACTGGAGTTCACGGCAGGAGAATGGTATGAAAAACCTGGAACTTTGCTATATCTTAGATAAGGGCAGGGATACTAAAGGTAAAACAGTCACCCCACATCCCAAGGAATCAATAATTCTTTCATTCCTTCAAGGACGTTTTGAAAAAAGTCCCCAGGTACACAGTATCCAAAATGGAACTACAATAATAAAAGGAACAAAAGTATTATGACAAGATTATGCTAAGTATTAAATTGTGTTCATTTTACTCAAATAAAAGGCCATTAATAACTATAATATGCTTGCTAGCCTTTAATTAAGCTCAATATCCCTTCCTAAAATTTAAAGTCTCCTTTGTTTTTTATACAAATATTTCCTATATTGGCAGGAATATAACCCCACCTCATGGTCGGGAACCCACAGAGGGGGCAGGAGGACAGGGACAGACAGAGTGCAGGGGGACAATGAAGGGGAGACCCCACTTCAGGGACCCCACAGATGCTCCAGGAGGACAGGGAGAGACAGAGTGCAGTGGGGCAATGAAAGTGAGACCCCACCTCAGGGATGGGACCCCACAGAGTGTCCAGGAGGGTCAGGGACAGATCTAGTGCAGGGGGGCAATGAAGGGGATTCCCCAATTCAGGGACTGCACAGAGGGTCAAGGAGGGATTGGGACAGACAGAGTGTAGTGGGGCAATGAAGTGGAGGCCCCAACTCAGGGACTGAACAGAGGGTCCATGAGTACAGTGACAGACAGAGTGCAGGTGGGCAATGAAGGGGAGACACCACAGAGTGTCCAGGAGGAACAGGAACAGACAGAGTGCAGGGGGCCAGTGAAATGCAGACCGTCAACCCCGGGGATGGGTCCCCACAGAGGGTCCAGGAGGGACAGGGACAGACAGTGTGCAGGTAGGCAATGAAGGGGAGACCCCACTTCTGGGACGGGACCCCACAGAGGTTCCAGGAGGACAGGGACAGACAGAGTGCAGGGGGCAATGATGTCGAGAACCACCTCAGGGTCGGGACCCCACAGATGGTCCTGGAGGACAGGGATAGACAGAGTGCAGGGTGGCAATGAAGGGGAGACCCCTCCTCAGGGACACCACAGAGAGTCTAGGAGGGACAGGGACAGACATAGTGCAGGGGGGAAATGTAGGGGAGACCCCACCTCAGGGACAGGACCCCACAGAGGGTCCAGGAGCACCTGAGCCAGCACGGGGGAAGGCAAGCTGCCCAGCGGTCATGCTGCCCACCCAGCACAAGGATGAGGGAGCCCTGGCAGGGGCTCGCCCTCTCCAACAGAGCTGGTTCATCAGAGGCCAACTGAGCTGAGCTGGGCTGCCAGGCCTTCAGGGAGCGTGTCCCGATCAGTGGGCAGAAGCCTGCCCCGGGCTGCACTGGGCTAGTTGTGCCAGAGACACAGGGCTGGCCTGGGTTCCCGAGAGCTCGGAGCTGGCAGTACAGGGGCTGCACACCAGCTCCACTGGCTACAGGAGGGGCGATGTGAGCCAGGGCGCAGAAGGTCAGGACTAGGAGTTGAGGGCTGGGAGCAGGTGGGTGCAGAGACGCAGACCAGCACCTGGAGGGAACTAAGGAACAGGGGAGACTTCTGGGGGCTCAGGGAGCAAAGAAGAGGCTTAAGGTACCCAAGTGCCAGGAGCTCTGCTGGGAGGGGACCAGGGTGGGACAGAGACTCTGCCAGGGGACAGCTGCCCAGAAAGGGAGGGGCACCTAGCAGCTCCAGGGAGAAGGGCCCAGGAGCAGAGCAGAACGAGGGGGGTGACCTGCGGCAGGTCAGAAGGCAGGGGCTGCTAAGGGCCAGCACCCCAGGGACAAAGCTCAGGGAGGCCACAGGTGAGCAGGCGACTGAAGACCAGGAAGGCAGGGGGCTTCTCAGGAACATGGAGAAAGCTACTAGAGCATGTGCGGGTGAGCAGGAGCTGGGAGGGCAGGGTGGCCGCTCCAGCATCTCCAGGAAGCAGGTAGGGCTTGTGCAGGTGGGTGGCGGCTGCAGGGCACAGGGCTAACACAGGATTTCAGGAAGCAGGCAGAGTTTATGCAGGTGGACAAGGGGCTGGGAGGGCAAGCAGCTGACCCAGGAAATCCAAAGAGCAAAGCCAGTCCTGGGAAAGAAATTCCCGGACTGGATCTGAACTAGGCTGAGGGCTCTGGGGCCGGCCAGAGGGGCTGGGGCTGTTCAAGGCCTGTAGCTCCAGGGACAAGGGTCAGAGAGGGTGTAGGTGAGCAGGGGGCTGCACAAGGAGGGCAGGGGGCTGCCACAGGGACTCAGAGAAAGCATGTAGACCTTGTGGAGGTGAGCAGGGGGCTGCCGTAGGAGCCCAGGGACATGGCAGAGAGTTTGAACTAAGGTCTGAGTAGCTGAGCAGGCCAAGCTGAGGGCTCCTGGGACAGCAGGACCCTTGAGCCCCTGAGGGGCTGGCCGGATGGCGTCCTGGGGTGGAGAGAGGGACTTCTGTGGGAATGAAGGAGAGGGGTCACCCCTGAGGGGACCCGATGGGCCCCAGTCCTTGGGCTCAAGGGCCCGTGGCGGGCTGGGAAAGGAGGGGTGGACGTGCCATAGCCTGGTGGGGTGAAACAGACCCTGGACCCCGCAGAGGGAAGGAAAGCGCGGGGCTCGTTCAGGGCCTGAGCTGGGCTGCCAGCCGGAGCAGAGCAGATGGGTCACAGTGAGAGGAGACAGGCCCGGCCAGGGATGTGCCCGGGCTGCTGGCACCGAACAGGCGAGGAAGGTGGGGGCAGTGTGCGGCCCCAAACTGTGCTGAGGGATGAGCTGGACTGAGGAAGGACAAGGGCATAAGGAAAGCAGGGACCTGAGAGCCACGAGCTGGGGTGGGGTCAGAGGCCCTGGTGGGAGGGGGAAGTGAGCTGAGGGGCTGCAGCTGGAGGTCCAGAAGAGGGATCGGAGCTCCCCAAGGCACAGACTCGCAGCTGGGCTGAGGCCACAGGGATGAAAGGGGGGGCCAAGGAGGAGGCCTGCAGGGACAGAGTCTGGGGGGGCCAGGGCCCAGATGCTCTGGCTGCAGAGCTGACCCAGAAGACACGGGCCCGGAGGGCAAACAGCAGGCCAGGCAAGGGGCCACGAGCAGGCTTCTGGGTGGTGGAGGCCCACCACACCAAGGACAGGCCTGCTCACCCAGGGCAGGGCCGGGCTGGGGCAGCAGGACGGAGAGCTCAGGGGACCAGCGGACACTGGCCGGGAGCAGGCAGCACTGGTCAGGACTCAGACACAGGGTTCAGTCAGGCCAGGCACTTGCAGGAAGTTAGGGACCTGGGGGGCTGTCACCCAGGTGATCACCCAGCTCTGACCCACAGCTGCAGAGGCACGAGGTCCAAGGTGGTGAGGGCCCTGCCGGCCAGCTGGTTTGCAGACATTCTGCAAGCACATGGGTGCTGGGCTCAGGGGTGCCCAGACCTGGGCACGTGACACCCTGCCCGGACCCTCCCAGGGGTGAAGCCCTGATGGTCACACGGCCTGCTTTCTTGCAGGCTCCAGCAAGGCCACTTCGGTTTATCCTCCGACTGCTGGATGTGGGGACACACCTGGCTCCACGGTGCCCTTCGGCTGCCTGGTCTGGGGCTAAATCCCTGAGCCGGTGACGGTGACCTGGAACTCGGGCGCCCCGTCCAGCGGCATCCACACCTTCCCGTCCATTCTCATGTCCTCGGTGCTCTACTCCCTCAGCAGCTTGGCGACCATGCCCGCCAGCAGCTCGGCCGGCAAGACCTTCATCTGCAACGTAGCCCACCCGGCCAGCAGCACCAAGGCGGACAAGCGTGTGGGCAAGAGGACAGGCCTCAGGGAGGGCGTCCACTCCCAGACAGGACCGAGGTCAGCCCTCCTCCCGGCTCGAACCACATGCCAGGATGGCGACCTCGGCCCAGGGTATCAGAGGGGATGCGGTCTCCTCACCTGAAGGCCTCCCAGGCTATGTGAGGGGTCCTCTGGGTGTTTCCACCAGGTTCAAGGTGGTCACAGGCTGGACAACTCTAACCTGCAGAACTGGTGCCGATCTGCACCTTCCACAATCTGTCCCTGACCTAAACTCTACCCAGGGCCATCTCCCGCCCACAGGAACCCCCCATCTGCTCTCTCTGCAGTGCTCCACAGCGAAGACCCCAGCTCCCAGTGTCCCAAATGCCCAGGTAAGGGAGCCAGGCTACACCCTCCATCGCAAGGAAGTGACCAGACACCAGGCCCTGCCTGATGAGGGAAACGTGTGCCCTACAGGAGGCCCGTCCAAGTGCTGACCCACATCTTGTTTCCCCCTCCAGCCCCTGAGCTCCTTGGAGGGCCCACGGTCTTCATCTTCCCCCCGAAACCCAAGGACGTCCTCTCCAGCACCCGAAAACCTGAGGTCACGTGCCTTGTGGTGGACGTGGGTAAGGAAGACCCTGAGATCGAGTTCAGCTGATCCGTGGATGACACAGAGGTACACACGGCTGAGACAAAGCCAAAGGAGGAACAGTTCAACAGCACGTACCGCGTGGTCAGCGTCCTGCCCATCCAGCACCAGGACTGGCTGACGGGGAAAGAGTTCAAGTGCAAGGTCAACAACAAAGCTCTCCCGGCCCCCATCGAGAGGACCATCTCCAAGGCCAAAGGTGGGATGGACAACGGGCACGGGAGGGTCCTTTGGGGCTGCTCAGAGTGACCGTCATGCTCGCAGACACACCTGTCCCCACAGGGCAGGCCCAGGAGCCGCAGGTGTACACCCTGGCCCCACACCAGGAAGACCTGGCCAAGGACACCGTGAGCGTAACCTGCCTGATCAAAGGCTTCTACCCACCTGACATCAACGCTGAGTGGCAGAGGAACGGGCGGCCGGAGGCAGAGGGCGCCTACGCCACCACGCTGCCCCAGCCGGACAACGCCGGGACCTACATCCTCTACAGCAAGCTCTCGGTGGGAAAGAACACGTGGCAGTGGGGAGAAGTCTTCACCTGTGTGGTGATGCACGAGGCTCTACACAGATCACTCCACCCAGAAATCCATCTCCCAGTCTCCGGGTAAATGAACCTCACCCCAGCACCCAAGCGAACCCCCCTCCCCGAGGCTCTCAGGGTCCCACGTGGACGCCTGAGCCCCACCCCTGTGTACATACCTCCCTGGCCAGCATGAAATAAAACACCCAGTACCTCCCTGGGGCCCTGCAACACTGTCATGGTTCTTTCTGTGCAGAGCTCCGGCGCCCGCCGGGCCTGCGGGAGGCGGGGGCAGGCCAGGCTCTGAGGACAAACTTGGTGCCAATGGAGGCAGGCAGCAGCCCGAGGCCAGAGATGGGGCTCTGCCAGAGGCAGCCGCTCCCCAGGGTCCAGGGTCCAGCCAGCACCTACTCAGGCTGGAGCGTGTAGAGGGGACTGGTAGAGCCTCCCAGGGACCCTCACGGAAATGAGTGCACGGTTCTTCCCACCTCTGTCCAAGCCCAACTGTGGGACAGTGGCAGGTCCTTGTCCCCGCAGTTCCCGTCCCTGGGGCCTTGATAGTCCACGTGATGACACCCTGTCAACATGGGAGCCACGCCTGGCCGGCGATGGGGGCACAGGCCTCCTGCTCCCAGGACACACGGAGATCAGGCCCCACCTTCCCACAGGCGAGGTGCTCGGGGCCAGATCTGTAACCTCGAGGGGACACTCACCCAGGCCCACAGGAAACAAGCCCTCTCATGGAGCACACCAGCCTGCACACCCCTCGTCCACCTGCAGACTCACGCACACACATGTGCCTGTGCAACTGCACACAAGGGCACAACCACACAAGTGCACACAAGCCAGCCTTGCTCACTGGGTCCTCAACGGGGTATCCGCCCGGGGCCAGACCAGAGCCTGGAGCCGGGTCTCATGAACCCTCTGTGGACACCAGCTTGGTCCCCACTCCTGAAAGCCCCAGCAGCACTGACCACACTCTGACCACACTGGCCAGCTCAGACCCCCACCCCTCCTCTCCCCAGGACACCTGCACCCCCTCCTCAACAGACAGAGACCCAACACACCACTGGTCCCTAGCACGCCCACCCCACCCCCTCAGGCACACAGGGACACCCCAAGTTTGCCTCCGCCCTTCCCTGCAGTAGGACCCACCACAGACCTGCTCTGCAGACCCCTGCCGTCTAGGCCTGGCCTCCGGTGGGAGGGAAGGCAGGGGTCAGGGCACCCTCTCCCCAGAGGACCCCATGAAAGGCACCGCAGAGGAGACGATGAGGGACACGCACTGGCCAGGCCGAGATCTGGGCCCAAGGAGTCCGGCCAAGACTGAGGCCCAAGCTGGAGGAATGGGGGACACGAGGTCGGTGCCCAGGGATTGACCTCAGGGAACCATTGATCCAGCCCCCTAAGGGGATCCTAGTGCCCCACCCGCCCTGTCACAGACAGACCCACCCCCAGGTGCCACTGACCCTGCCCTGGCACGTGACGGGCAGCCACAGAGCTGACCACCCCCTCCCCATCCAGAGCCACTCCTGGAGGAAGAGATCTGTGCCGAGGCCCAGAGCGGGGAGCTGGATGGGCTGTGGACCACCATCTCCATCTTCATCACCCTCTTCCTGCTCAGCGTGTGCTACAGCACCACAGTGACCCTCTTTAAGTGGGCGGGCCAGGCCAGCTGTCCCTGCTGTCGCCACACAGTGCCCGCACAGTCCCCCTTCCCTGTCCACTCCCTGTCCCTCCATGTCCCTCCCTGTCCCCTTCCTGTCCCCTCACAGTCCCGTCACTGTCTCCTCACTCTCCCCTCTTGTCCTTTCTGTCCACTGTCCTCTGTCTCTCCATTTCATTCTGTTATCTCACTGTCTCTCTCTGTCCCTGTCGGGACCTCCCTGTCCCTGGCTGTGCCCATGGAGTCCTCGCGCCACCCCACCCGAGTACACTCGCGGCCGGCAGTCCCCAGGCTGGGAGGCCAGGTCCTTGCGGGCAGCTGGCACGAGGGCCCCGGCTGTGCCCACACCCGCCGTCCCTGCAGGTGAAGTGGATCTTTTCCTCGGTGGTGGAGCTGAAGCGGACGATCGTCCCAGACCACAGAAACGTGATCGGGCAGGGGGCCTAGCGTGCCCTCTGGGGGTGTCCACAGCCACCCCAGGCCCCAGATGTACCCCGTTCATCACTCCGAGCTGCTCAGCCACTACTTCGCCCGCTGCCCTGCCAGCTCTGATCTCTCGGCCGTGCTCACCCGCATCTCCATCCTCCGACCTCACGGCCACCACCGACCACACCCTGCACCCTGCCCACCTTCAGGGGACCAAGTGGACAGCAGGTGCTACCACCAACCTGAGCCGAGGGGTCTGCCTGTCCTCACCGGGAGTGCCCGGGGCACCCTGGGGTTCCCTTGGATGAGCAGGAGGCTGGCATCCCGGGGCAGTGGGCAGGGATTGCTCTGTGGACACCATCAGGTTGGTCATCAAGCAGGGTCCCCAAGGGGAGGCGCCTGTGTCAGATCCTTGGTGGGAACATATGCAGCCCTGGCCAACGTCTCACAGCAGGGAGGCTTTTGGATGTGCCACCAACGGTCAGCCAAGTACTCAGCTCTGAGAAGGGCCAGGGCCCATGGCCCCTACAGGAGCCAGGCCTGCCAGGAAGGGGGTGAGGTCTCCCCACTCCAGCTTCCCAGAGACGGGCCTGGTGACCGGGTCCCCCAAGGGCAGGACACAGCCTCGCTGGACACAGAAATAGGGACACTGGCAAAACAGGGCAGTGGCCACAGCCAGCCTGTCCTGTGGCCAGCGGCCTGAGACACCTTCAGCAGGAGCTCCCCTGCACTGGGCGGTGGGGTGAGAGGCGAGCCCCGGGAGGAGGGAGGCCGACAGCCTGGCGTCCCGGCCCGAGACCCCTGGGCCTCTCCTGTCTTGTCCCTGGATGGGGAGGGGCAGGCCCCAGTGCCGGGTGGTGGCAGGGGAGGGGGGGCGTGCTACAGCCAGAGGTCACGCCAGGCCTGGCTTGGGAAGCTGTGCATCCTTTCTAAATGTCTGGAGCCCATGAACTTTCTGCGCTGTTTATCTTTGGTTTGGGTTTTTTGTTGGGAGACTCTGGCTTGTCATGTTTTGGGTTGTGGAGACAATAAAGCATCCTTTACCATTCCATAGCTCTCTGGGAATCGCTCTAGGTTGCGGCCCCTCCCCTGGTGACTCCACTGCCTGGCCGCCCTCCACACCCTCCCAGTTCCAGGCCCCAGCTCTCCCCCGACCACACCCATCCCTGGGGTTCCCTGGGGGCGCAGAGTCAGCAGCAAGTCCCAGGTGTCAGACGCCTGGTCAGCACGGCTGCTGTAACACGCAGCACAGTCGAGTTGGAACCACAGAAATTATTGCCTCCCGTCCTGGAGCAGCACGTCCCAGGTCGAGGAGCGTGAAGGCCACTGTGCCCACCGGCTGCCAAGGGTGCAGGGACGGAGTCAGGACTTGGTCCTCCCGGGAGGCCAGACCCTGAGCTCCAGTCCCTCCTGGTGGTTCCATCTCAAAGGAACAGTCTCAGGTCCCGGGTTGTAGGAGACACAGCACTCCCCAGAGGGCAGACACAGGAGCCACAGCTGTCTGCCCTTCGCAGGAAACGCTCCAGGAAATGGAGGCCAGCGCCTGGTCGGGGCTGGCTCTGCTGGGCGATCCTCACCAGTGCTTCAGGAGATCTCAGTCACCCACAGGACACGGCCCTGGGCGGCTGGACATTGTCCAAGTGTCTATGTGAGCCTTTCAGTGTGTCAGGGCAGAGGGGGTGAAACCAATGTGCCGAGTCTGTGGCTCCACGGCCCCAGGGGAGGCCGAAAGGACAGGCTCCTGGAGGGGAGCTGGGACCAGCACTGAGTGTCTATCAGTAAAGCCACAGCACCCTAGGGCTGTTGGAAAGGGCCATTCCAGCTTCCTGTGGGGGACAGGCAGACAGACAGACAGACAGAGAGACAGAGGAAGACAGAGAATTTTATGCAGGAAAGGGACAGCTCGCTGCAGTGGGCTCTACACCAAAGACGGTGAGGCCATGGGGCAGGCAGCTGTGTCCAGGGGCATCGCTGGTCCTCAGGGACCCTGCCAGGCGTGAGGACACTGGGCACCCTCTGCCTCCAGGGCTCTATCGGGGCTCCAGAAACCATCCTGGGGGTCTCCCCCACTCACAATCTCCCTCACACGGAACACCTAACCAACAAGCTGAACCTGCTAATGGTCCCTGCAGCCTGCCCAGCCCCAGGCCCTGCCCCTCACCTCCATCCCCTGGACCACAGATCTGCCTCCAGCCAGACATTCCCATGGGGACACCAGGATGGTCGATACCGGGCTGGCCCCACGGGTCCTTGAGGAGCACCAGTCCCAGAACAGCTGCCCCCACCAGGCCTGAGGGCCCCGTCCTGACCCTGGGGCAACACCAGGCCACAGCACGTCCCCCATGCACAACCCCTCCTGGGCCCCTGGAAGCGAAGTGGCCGACGCCTTCCCTTGAGCCCCTGTGTCAGCACCGGTGTGAGCCTGAGGTCAGCCTCCTGCTGCTCCTGACCCCTCGGGGCCCTGCCCCGGGCAAGACCTCCGACACACTCCTGTCCGTGTCTCACCTCTCCTGCCCGCACCCCCATCCACATCTTACACACACACACACACACACACACACACACACACACACACATCGTGGGCTGCCACCCCACTGCGCTCCTGGGCCCCCACCAGGTCCCCCCTCCTCCCGCCCTCCAAGGGGAACGTCTGTCAGTCTGAGCCTTGAATACCTGGATTGCTGTCCGTGTGTGGTGTCCGTGGATGTGGGGAAAAGAAACCCTTGTGCTCTGTTGGTGAGGACATAAAATGGCATTGCCATTGTGCAAAACACTTTGGAAGCCCCTCAGAGAAATTTCAGAAACAACTACCACACTTGCAGCAATCTCACTGCTTAGAATAACCCCGAGCGAACATACAACAGGTCTTAAAGAGACACTTGAACACCCACTTCACAGCAGCTCCGTTGACAATACCTACCACGAGGCAGGAACTCGAGCGTCCTTCCGTGGATGGACAGATGAGCACGATGTGGGCTGAGCGTACAATGGAACAGTACTGCCCCTGAAGAAAGAAGAACATTGTGACGTCTGTGACAGCACGGGGGCACCTGGGGGACATCGGAACGCGTACCGTGAGCCAGGGGCAAGACGGTGAATCGTGTGCGATTCCACTTGTGTGAGCGATTAGGAGTGGCCGCATTCCCAGAAAGAGAAAACACAGAAGTGGCTGCAGCCGGGGGAGAACGGGGGGTTGTTGTTTACGGGCATAGGGTTTCACACGTAAAGACGGGGAGAGTTATGGAGACACAGGTGGTCGTGATTGCACTGTATGAATGTATTTACTGTCCCCAAAACCCGGAGAGAGGTTTAACATGGTACACTTCCTTAGGGGCAAATCCTATTCTTTTACCACAATAAAAAAATAACTTTTAAGCAGGAGAAATCTAACCCATTGAATAAAATCTGAACACCTTCAGGAAGACCTGGAGCCTGTGTCTCTCCCTGTGGAAGAAACCGGTGGCAGCAGGATGGAGCTGCACACCTGCCTGGCCCAGGGCTGGACCCCCTGCGGAGGCCAGCGGGCGCCGGAGGAGCAGCTTCTCCACACTGACGGCGTGAGGGTGCAGGTCAGTGACAACGTGCACGGCTGTAGCACAGCCCCCCAGCCAAAGGACTGCTCCTTCAGTTTGCTCTCCAACAGGTGTAAACTTCTCTTCTGAACAACCCTAACCTAGAGACACACAAAGGGAAGGGAACACTAAGAAAGCTGCTTACGGCTTAGCTAACCTGACGTAGAACAAGAACAGCTCAACCCACTGCTTGTCGGCCACCGTGGACCACGTTAAGCTTCCCAATTAAAAGACAGCAATACAGTTTGTGTCTCCACCTAGTGCAGGGAAATTGTCTCAGATACAATATAAAACTGCCAACCCTCCTCCAGGAAAGACTTGAACTCCCATTGTCCATCTTACGTATCTTCGGCTGATGTTCATTTCTCGTGTTCATGAATAACCTCCGTCTTGGGTGTCCATGTTGTCTAAGTTTTTTTTATTAGAGCAGTTAGTCCATTTATATTTAAAGTAATTACACAAATGAAAGGATTTACTTCTGTCATTTTTCTAATTGTTTTCTAAATATTGTACCTTTTTTGATTCTCAAATTCTCTATTACTCCCTTTTTGTGTTTAATTTTATTTTGCAATGTGCCATTTTTGTTCTTTTAAAATTTCCATTTCTGGTTTTTTTTTTTTTGGTATTTTATTAGTGGTTGTGTTAGGGATAACAATTGACCTCTTCAGTTTATTATGACTATATATGTGTGTGTGAATGCATGTGTGTGTATACATGTCTGTCTGTGCACATGTGTGCATATATGTTTATTTATAACAGCTAAAAATAAGGTGAATTTAAAGATACAAGTATAGATATATATACATATACATAATAAATAAACAGTACATTAATTTCCTCTGTAGTTCTGTATAGTAAGAGAGACATAAACCTGTGCACGTGGGGACATGTCATTGTGGTAAACGTAGAGGAAGCATGAAAAGCACATTTAAGCCCAGACACAACTACACCAAGCTTTAGGAATTATAATGTGCTGCCATGCATTGTAGGTTAGTTAACCCATTCAACTATTTCATGAGGTAGGTATACTTTTGGTGTGGTTTTTGATAGTTGAGATAATTGATGCAAAATGCTTGAAGTTGCATAGGTAGTAAGTGATGACAGTGAATTTGAAATCCAGGTCTCTAAATACAGACTCTAAATCCTGTGATTTTTCCAGTATTTTATAAAATTTACCAACCAGTCAATTCTTAATTGTCCATATGCAAATTATTAATGTCAGTCTCATAGTCACCAGCTCATACATCAAAACTTTCTGGTATATTTTAATTTGTTTGTATGTCTTCACTTTAAATCAATGTATGTAACACTTCTGTGTTTGAAAAATTAGCAAAAATTATCAATTTTACATGATAGTATTTTGTGATGTTTCTTGTTCTGCTCACTTTATAAATCTAAATTGACTGTCATTGCTGTGTCTTGCATCTCAGGGATCACGTTTTCCTTCAGATCCACACTATGCAGAATTGATTCAAAGTCCTTGAAGCATAGCTGGATGTGAAATAAATGAAAGTCTGCCTAATACTCGGATTTAGGTCTACAAATTTAGATGGAAAAAATAAGCTGCCAGTTATCACAAGTATGTTCTAAATTATTTTGCTTGGAAAACAGTTCTCCTATTCCACAGAGTTTTCACAATTTCTATTTAAATGAGTTGAATGTAAGCCAGTCCTTTTCAGGTACATCTGAACATGAAAATGACCAAATTAAATCATTTTCTCTAAAGACTGACAAGAACTTGATTAAAAAAAAAAAAGAATGATTAGCAAATCATAAACTCCATGCAAACACAATCTGCCTGTGAGAAGAGGTCTAAAGGGGCAAACGTGGAAAGTTAGGAGAAAAAAATATTATTTTGGAAGCCATTAAGATTTTATTCTAGGAGTATTTTTGCTGCAAGTCTAATACCATATTCATAATGAAATCCTCTGCTGTAATATTTTAATCATCAGCCATGTCTCTATTCTTTGATCTAACAAATTCCAGGATAATTTGTCCTATTATTCTAATGAGTTAGGCTTACAGTCCTTTCTGATTTTGCTTACATAATCCTATTAACCGTTTCCAGATTAACTATTATTCATAAAATCATTTAATCTTTACCCTATTGACATGAAATCTATCTTAACATTGTTAGCTGTACAGTTCTCCAACCTCTCAGCTTTCGAGTTTCTCAAATATTATATTCATCAATGTTTTATTCACTTTCTCCTGTTTTAAGATACTTTTTTTGCTCTAGGTATTATATGACTTTAATATTTTAGATTTCTTTTTTTTTCCTTTTTTGGTTCAGCAGAGAAATAGACAAGATCTGTATACCTACAAAGAGGGAGTTTTAATGCCCTTAAGTAAAAGAGGTAAGTGCAGAGAGAATAGATTTCACAGATAGAAGAATGGGTAATGTTACAGAGCAAGACTAGGGAACTGGAACAACCCATGATTCCAGGGGCCCAGGAAAGGACATGAAACTGCCCACAGGCAATGTGGTTTGTGTGTGTGTGTGTGAGAGAGAGAAAGGGGGTGGCGGGAGAGAAGGAAAGATGAGATAGGGAGAAAAAATAGACAGGTGGGTAGATAGACTGATTAACTATAATATATTTCTATTTGTGCTTTTTAAGTGTAGTCAGTCTCAATGAACAACTTTTCACTGTTTGGTGAATTGAATGTGTAAAAAGATAATAATAAATGCACTAATAAGATAATTTAATCCTTCCTCCAAAAGAGAGGGCCTGCTAAGATGGTGGGGGTGGGGTTACTGCAGACAGGAAAGTCAGTATCATTTTGTGTTTATGCTTCCTATTGGAATAAAATAATTTTTCTCCAAAGATAGGCAAGCCAAATAATTCACTTTTTTATAGTATTCTCAAACTGCCACAATAACTAATATTATAGAATGTCTTCTTGGTTCATAAAGAGCACGATTAATGTGGGCAAATCCACAGAGGATAATGTTTAAGTGTGCTGTGTCATCTGCTTGGCCTTTCCTTCTCAGTTAAGAGTGTCATAACATGCAATCCAGGCAAGTCATAAGAACGTCTTAATGAAATATGCATAGTTTTTAATTAGAAAGAATGGCATATGTATTTTTATGACATTCTTGAACTTTTAAATAATAGAAGAAAGTGGACTGAATCCACAACTTAAATTTTGTGCAGCACAATAGACAACAATACACAATGTATAAAAGACTCTACCATGGTGCTTTATTTACTTAATTAATAGCATGTAAAACTTAGATCGAATTAATTTCCACCAGCATCTTATTTAGATATGTGGTCCAATCTTAATGTAACATTAAATGATCTTAAACAATTTTCTGATGCTTTATAAAATTATTTCCAGCTAAAGAAATTCATACCTGGGTTCATATGATAGAAAGTTGGAAAAGTGAACTTTTGTGTGTGGTTGTATAAAGAACATATTGATTGAATAATAATCAGTAATTAAGCATCTACCTCTAGATAGAAAAATTTCAAAATTCTTAAAATGAGAAACAAGGAAAGTGCTTCTGCAAGTTTCTGCAATGTTTCCACTTAAAATATCATTTTAAAAATGCGTAAACATCCAAGTAACTTTATGTGCTATTGATTGTGTATCAAATATCAAATTACCTCTTTGGACAGGGATTTTATCTTTAAAATGTATATTCTTTCCAGGAAAACTATATTATTTGAAACTTCATGGTACTTAAAACACTTTCATGAGTTAATAAATAATTATTTTATTAATATGATTTTAAAAGTAAAAGAATAAATTACTAATATGCTTGAGTAATAATGATTAAATGACATTCCCTGGGTCAAAAAGATTTAATGTAAAAGAAAAAGACTTGCCTTTTGAGTTAATACAATTTTTTAAGAATTAAACATTTTCATTCAATTACTGTGGGTAATTAAATTGCTCTCATTATTACAAAACATACACACAGATATTGCTTCAAAATATTTGTATTTGTGTGTTTGTGTGTGTGTTTAGCTAAAAAAGCATAAAGAAAGGAAATCTTAAGTTGAAGAAGAAAAGATACTTTTAAATGAAAAATAAATGAGATATCTATAGTTGCTTTTTTATTTTGAATCTTTTGAAAGGTTCAGGTCATTTTACAATCTTGAAAATAGGATACAATCAATAAAGCTTAAAAATCGCAAATGTATAAAGTTATAGAAATGTTTCTGGTATCAACTTTCCATCTTTCATTAGAAGAAGATATTGACAATAATGGATTATATGAAACAAGGTCTCTTAATATTGAGTTCTTTTGTATATAGTGCCAGGAGTGCTGAAAAGTGGGAGTAGATGGATTTTTGCTCTTGTTTTTTCCTTGCTATGACACCTGAGTCTCAGGAAAGATAGACTTTGAGTCCATTTGACTCTAGTGCATACGTTGACAGAAGGCAAGTTTGTTGTACTATTCAGTTAGGCAGATCAGCTGTTCACCAAGAACCTGGCACATAACAGACACAACGTAAGTTACAGTTAGACAATGGAGTGAATAGATCTATGGGCTCTTTGGGTTACATTCAAGGCAATTCTAAAAAAGCTTTGGTGGCTGACTTATCAGTTTGTTCTCACCCTAGTACCAGAAATCCTAGGAAAAGTGTGGCTTAGGATCTCTTACCCTTTAGATTGAAGTTTGTACTCTGGGAATGCCCTGGTTATTTTATTAGAGCCTGGAGGTCTTTTCCAAGATAATCATACTAAAGGAATACAGTGTTCTGAAGAAACTTTAGGGGATATATCTCTTTAAAAAATATCTACATATACATTATGTCTGAGTATATATCTACACATATGCTTATATATGTTATATATATATAATATATATGCAAATATATAATTTGTTACAGGTATACCTTGTATACATTTAGATTTTGGAGTTGATTTGTATCTGCTTGAGACCATCTTTAATGTTATAAAGCTACAGAGATACAGGATTAGGAGCATTTGGAAGAGAACTGCCATTTAGGTGTCTTTGAGTCCTAAGAGGGGTTCTGAAAGATCTCTGGCTCACAGGAGATAATACTAGCTATATATTTAAAGAATAAGTGGCCAGGTTCCTTTCTTTTCTCCTTCCTTTTTTTCCCTTTTATTTCTGCTTCCTTTCTTCCTTAATTTTACATACAGTACAGGTACAGAAGGAAACAACATGTACAAAACAAGAGTAAACATTTTCTCATGTGTTTTTGGAGACTGTTGCTGTCTCCAGTTCTCTGTTCCCTTTCCAAGGAAGCCCAGTCATCAGTAGGTACACCTTTATGCTTTTCTTTCTTTCTTTCTTTCTTTCTTTCTTTCTTTCTTTCTTTCTTTCTTTCTTTCTTTCTTTCTTTCTTTCTTTCTTTCTTTCTTTCTTTCTTTCTTTCTTTCTTTCTTTCTTTCTTTCTTTCTTTCTTTCTTTCTTTCTTTCTTTCTTTCTTTCTTTCTTTCTTTCTTTTCTTTTCTTTCTTTCTTTTCTTTCTTTCTTTCTTAATTTTTAACTTTCCTCATAGTTACCATGATAGTCTGCAAACTCCTGGCCCATAAACATATACATACATGGGCCAAGAATATTATGTATATATCTAATGAGCCGGATGAAGTTTTACTTCTTTTGCTTGTATTTTCACCATTAAACTCCTTATATCCTAAACACTAACCCTTCACCCCAACCATATTCTTTTAATATTTACTCTTAACAAAGCAACAAATATAATAAATATTTTATTAAAAGTGTGTTCTTTTGAGGGGCACAGGGAATGATCAATTTAATATAAAGTGAATGCTTTTAATTATGAGCATCAGAGTGTATTTTACATTGATTCATGATACCATGAAGATTAGTGAAAAAGGAAACATGTAATAAGCATATTGCTACAGGTATATGTAGATGGGGTTTAGAAGAGAATCACAGAAGAATTAAATTAATAATATAAAACAGGTCAAAAAAGGTAAATTGCCTTTGAAAATGCTCAAATTTTTAACATACCTTATTAAAAATCTAGTTAAGAATTTGACAGCTATCCAATTAATGTAAAAAATAAAAAGGAATGAGATAGGTACTTAAATATAAAATTCAAAGCAAAGAAAACAACTAAAATACACATTTTAACTGCTGGAGGGACAACATGATATCTTAATAACACAATTCAAATCTTTGCCCAAGATACTCATTTTTTGCAACTTTGTGATTAATTTATATATCTGAGTTGTATAGTAGAGATTTGAAGCAGAGGATTGAACTGGGGAAAAATACTTCTTGAAACATCTATAGATTTTGAGTAAACACATAAATAATTCAATATGTTGGTTATATTAATCAATTAGTCTATATCCATAATTATATTTTGTTATGGATATGTATGAGTACAAATTTAATGCATTGATATTTCTTTATAATTTCATTTTTTATCTGTTCTTTCATGTTCATTGCTTCTGCATTATTTATCTGCTATATTGTTTGTTCATACAAGTTTATTTCTTATAAAGGTGTGCCTTTCATCGTCACGCACGTTTCCCTTTATTTTGGTAAATATCTCCTTTGTCTTGATATTACTTCTGCATTTTCAATATTATTTTTCTTTATATTTGACAGATACAATTTTGTCAACCACTTATTAGTACTTTATTATATTTTCTATCTTAAGATTTAATTTATATTTTAATTTAAATATAAAATTCATTGATATGAATGTATTTCAATATAGTTTTAATGATCATTTTGTTACTTCACAACCGATTGCATATTTTAGTTTTATCTTGAATTTTTAATGTCAAGAAAGTTGACACTGTCATTCCTGTTTTATAAACAGATGTTTGTTTTTATCCTCGATTCCTTGCTTCCCTCAAATCTTCAGCTAAGATCAGTTTATTTTTGTGAAGTATAACCTTTAGAATTATAGGGCATTTGGGCAGTAAATGTTATCAAGTTTTACTTGTTCAAATATATCTATTTTTTATGGACTTTTAAAAAAGATTTTTGTTTGTTTTGTTAATGGAGGTACTGGGGATTGAACCCAGTTTTATATTCCCTTCCACTAAATTCAAAATTATACACTCTGTTTGTTTAATGGTTAACCTATAATTTATATTAAGCATTGTTAACATTTCAACATATAAATTTAATTCAATCTTTTGCTTTCCTTTTAGCTAACAAAGACCTTCGATCAATGTCAATGCATTTACCACTCCAACCTTTTTGCTGTTTTCATGTTTTAAAATTATATTTTATTTAATCACAAGACATTTTATTACTATGAAGTGTGACTTGAATATAGTGTTTACTTGCTTTGTTCATGGATGTCTTTCTTTAATTTCCTTTTTTTGTTCTATTTCAGACTCCCTAGCTAGAATAACATTCCTTCGGCCTAAAGTTAATTCCTTTACAATTCTGTTTAAACTTCCAAAAATTGAGAAGAAAATGGCCAACAAATTAATAGAAACATTAATGATATTTATGTAGTATTTTCACATAAAAATAAATAAATGTGACCCTTAAATATATGAAAAAAGCTTAAACCTATTTTGAAATCCTTTATTATATATAAATCCTTATAATAAAGGATTTCAAAATAATATACTGCAAAAACATTATTCAGCTACCAAATTATCAACAAATGAAATGTCTGACAACATATTCTGTTGGCCAGCCTCTAAATAATGATGCATTCTCAAGCATTGCTGATGGGAATGAAAAATGGTACAACACTATGGAGGGGATTTTGCAATACCTAATGAAAGTATACACACGGTCATCTTATAAATTCAGGAATCCTATTTCTAATAATCTGTCCAAAGATACAATGGCATAAACATAAAATGTTATATTTCATCTTTATTATACGAAAAAATTAAAAACAAGCATGTGGATGCAAGTAAAAATTCTGCTTTATAATTTTGAACTTGGAATCATGTATATATTTTACATAATTCAAAGTGAAATAAATAAAATAACCTAATATAACAATTATTAAAATTGAAAATAATGAAATGAAACCTATCTACGTATAAACTTGGTGGCATAATCCCACTACGAGGAATCATATTTGTGCAGTAAACCTACAATATTTTGGCTCTGTTGCTAGTAATGTATAGCCTGCAGTTAAAAAACAAACCTTTAGATAAATCTTAAGTTTCACATATTAAACTCATTATTTAAGTATTATGAATATGGCTATGTTGAAGTATTAGTATTCATGTGTGGGTACGTAGATATCAGTAAATTGAAATAAAATGAATTAGTTACTGTGTTCCTTTTAATGTCTTAGGAATTAAGTTTTCAAGTGGAAAAGAGGTACAATTATAAAATCTAAGTAGTCAAATAAATTTTACAATGTTGAATTTCAAGGTTCTCTAAAAAATGCATATCTCCAACTTTGTTCATTGAAGTGTCCTACAAGCAATGGCAACCCAGAAAGACAAGCACCCCAAACACCCAGATGATAGTCTCTAAATAGAATTCTGTACAATTCTTAACTGTTATCGCCACTAATATTTGAAATATTATAACCTCAAACAATGGCCTCCATTCTCTCTCTCCCCTTCTCCTTCTGGAACTCTGACTAGATGGTTGAAACCTCACACTCTGTACCTCTTCATTTATCAGTAGGCTGAGTTAAATGCATCGCTTGAGTTTCCCTGATCTTGATGATTTGAACTTATTGTCTGTAAAGTGGCCAACTTGTAGATACAAAGTTTCGAACAATTATTTGGTTTTTTTAAACTGTGCACTGACAAGCACCAAGATAACTTTTTAAGAAATCCTGAAATAAGAGATTTATTTTTAACTCTTCCATCCCTCTTTACTCTGTCCCAGGGCTAATGCCCCACAGCCACGCCCCCCGCCAGACCCTGATCGGTACCGCTCTGCCCGACTCCCACAACCCGAGCAGCAGGAGCACGAGCACGAGGGTCCACGCTTCCAGCGGGAGGATGAGGGGCGCGCGCGCACGCGCCGATGCGCCTGCGCAGACGCGGAACAGCCCGAACTTGAAGAAGACGGGCGGGAGCCAACTGCTCCCGGAACAGCTCCTGGAGGAGGAACGCGGCCTGGGGTCTGGGCCGCCGCCGCCGCTGCCGTCGTCGAGCCGGTAAGGGGGAGCTTGGAGGGGGCGCGCAGGTCGGAAGCCGGCGGGTGAAGCCTGGGCTGCGCTCGCGGGTAGCGGTGCGTAGGTGAGGCCCGGGCCTCGCGACCCGTTAGGACACTGAGGTGGGTCGGGGGCCACCGGGTGGTTCGTGGTGCCCACTTCTCCTTCCCGCTCATAGTAGTACGGGCGCCTGTTCGTTGCCGCTTATACCCGGGGGGGGGGGGGGTAGCGGATGCCGCCACCCCAGGAGGTGGGAGGGCACCGGGCAGCCAGGGAGCACGTCCGACTGGCCCTCAGGCCATGGCCTGTTCCCAGGAGGCGGGTGCGGTGCTGTCAGGGTGCGGGGGCGGCGGCGGCGTCGGCGGCAGCGGGGAGAGGGGTCTACCATTGGGAGCCTGTCAACTTGCTCCCATCTCTCCTGCGTCCTGTCCTGGGGGCAGCTTTTGCTGTCCAGATTTGCAGGGCCTATGTTGCAGGTCATTTCTGCCCCTGGGAGATGAGGAGGTGCTGTCAGGGTGCGGGGGCGGTGGCAGCGACAGCGGGAAATGGGAGCAAATTCCCGCTCTAGCATAGGCAGCCCCAATCCTGCCATTGCTGCTGCTGCTGCTGCTGCTGCTGAGCCCCCCCCCCCGCCCCGACCACACCCTGCCTACCTCCCAGGAGCAGGCTGACAGGGGGAGATTCTTTCCAGGAAGCCAGGGCAGCAGAGGCTGCCCCCCCCCCGTGCCAGGCAGCGGGGAAGTTGGGAGGAAGTTGACTGGCTCTCCCAGGGCAGCCCCCCTCCCCGCCTCTGCCTCTGCCTCTGCCGCTGCCTGCTGTCCATTCTGGGCGGGGCTGCCCCCTCCCTGCCGGCAGCACCATCAACCACCCAAGGCCCACTGGCGAGTGGTGTGCACCCTGGTACCACCCTGCCCCATCAGCTGAGACGAGGCACTGGGTGGTGGGGGGAGAAGTGGGGGGGAGTAGGGGTGGGGGCAGGGCGCCCGGGCGAGAATTGGAACTGCGTCCAACCCCCGCCCGGGCCCAGGAGCCTGGGACACAGGGCTGTGTGCCAGCACTCTTCCCGGGATCCCTGGCTGGCTGGCTGTCGCCATGGTGATGGGAGCTCAGACCATCCTGCCCCCCGCTGGTTGAGGGGTGAGGGGTTCAGCTGGGGGTAAGGTTGCACTCCGGGTGAGGGAGGATCCCGCGGTGAGTGGGCACAGGCTGAGGGGTGAGGAATCGCTGGGAGTGGAATTGACCCGGCTGAGGGGTGAGGGGGACCATCTTGGGATGTTGGGGGTCCTGCAGTGAGGCATGAGGGGTGAGCTTGTGGCGTGGGGGCCATAGGTTACTAGCGTGGTGGAGTGTCGGGGCGGGTACCTCGGTGTGAGAGGAAGTCCCATTTCGGGGGTCCTGTGGGAGACTTGGGGGCTTGGCTGTAGGTGGGGGGGGCATTCACAGGGTTTGGGAGGGAAGGCGAGCAGGGGGAGTGGGGCTAGGGGGTGTGGCCTGGCCCTGAGCTGTTCGAGGTTTTGGTTGTGTCAGGACCGGTAGGTGATGGGATGGGGGTGTTAAGGATGGAGACCCGGTGGGGCGGGTAAAGGGATGGGCCCTCCGCCCCACTGCCAGGCCCTTGCCCCCAGCCCCCAGCCCCCAGCCCGGCACCAGTCCCCACTTCCCAAAGAACAGGAGTTGCAGCCCGAGCGTCCGCGCTGCGGGCGGGAGGAGGAGGGGCGCGCATGCGCGTGGACGCACAGACGCGCCGACCGGACCCGCCCGAAGCGTGTGAAAGCTGGGCGGGAGCCTAGTGCTTGCGGACCAGCTCCTGGAGGAGGAACGCGGCCTGGGTTCTGGGCCGCCGCTTGCTGCCGGCCGCCGCCGCTTGCTGCCGCCGCCGAGCAGGTGAGGGGGCGCTTGGTGGGGGCGCGCAGGTCGGGAGCCGGCGGGTGAAGCCTGGGCTGCGCTCGCGGGTAGCGGTGCGTAGGTCAGGCCCGGGCCTCGCGACCCGTTAGGACCCTGAGGTGGGTCGGGGGCCACCGCGTGGTTCGTGGTGCCCACTTCTCCTTCCCGCTCATTAGTAATAGGGGCGCCTCTTCGTTGCCGCTTATACCGGGGGGGGGGGCGGTAGCGGATACCTCTGCCCCAGGAGGTGGGAGGGCACCGGACGGCTAGGGAGCACGTCCGACTGGCCCTCAGGCCCTGGCCTGTTCCCAGGAGGCGGGTGCGGTGCTGTCAGGGTGTTTGGGCGGCGGCGGCGGCGGCGGCAGCGGGGAGAGGGGTCTACCCTTGGGAGCCTGTCAACTTGCTCCCATCTCTCCTGCGTCCTGTCCTGGGGGCAGCTTTTGCTGTCCAGATTTGCAGGGCCTATGTTGCAGGTCATTTCTGCCCCTGGGAGATGAGGAGGTGCTGTCAGGGTGCGGGGGCGGTGGCAGCGACAGCGGGAAATGGGAGCAAATTCCCGCTCTAGCATAGGCAGCCCCAATCCTGCCATTGCTGCTGCTGCTGCTGCTGCTGCTGCTGAGCCCCCCCCCCCCGACCACACCCTGCCTACCTCCCAGGAGCAGGCTGACAGGGGGAGATTCTTTCCAGGAAGCCAGGGCAGCAGAGGCTGCCCCCCCCCGGGCCAGGCAGCGGGGGAGTTGGGAGGAAGTTGACTGGCTCTCCCAGGGCAGCCCCCCTCCCCGCCTCTGCCTCTGCCTCTGCCTCTGCCGCTGCCTGCTGTCCATTCTGGGCGGGGCTGCCCCCTCCCTGCCGGCAGCACCATCAACCACCCAAGGCCCACTGGCGAGTGGTGTGCACCCTGGTACCACCCTGCCCCATCAGCTGAGACGAGGCACTGGGTGGTGGGGGGAGAAGTGGGGGGGAGTAGGGGTGGGGGCAGGGCGCCCGGGCGAGAATTGGAACTGCGTCCAACCCCCGCCCGGGCCCAGGAGCCTGGGACACAGGGCTGTGTGCCAGCACTCTTCCCGGGATCCCTGGCTGGCTGGCTGTCGCCATGGTGATGGGAGCTCAGACCATCCTGCCCCCCGCTGGTTGAGGGGTGAGGGGGTCAGCTGGGGGTAAGGTTGCACTCCGGGTGAGGGAGGATCCCGCGGTGAGTGGGCACAGGCTGAGGGGTGAGGAATCGCTGGGAGTGGAATTGACCCGGCTGAGGGTTGAGGGGGACCATCTTGGGATGTTGGGGGTCCTGCAGTGAGGCATGAGGGGTGAGCTTGTGGCGTGGGGGCCATAGGTTACTAGCGTGGTGGAGTGTCGGGGCGGGTACCTCGGTGTGAGAGGAAGTCCCATTTCGGGGGTCCTGTGGGAGACTTGGGGGCTTGGCTGTAGGTGGGGGGGGCATTCACAGGGTTTGGGAGGGAAGGCGAGCAGGGGGAGTGGGGCTAGGGGGTGTGGCCTGGCCCTGAGCTGTTCGAGGTTTTGGTTGTGTCAGGACCGGTAGGTGATGGGATGGGGGTGTTAAGGATGGAGACCCGGTGGGGCGGGTAAAGGGATGGGCCCTCCGCCCCACTGCCAGGCCCTTGCCCCCAGCCCCCAGCCCCCAGCCCGGCACCAGTCCCCACTTCCCAAAGAACAGGAGTTGCAGCCCGAGCGTCCGCGCTGCGGGCGGGAGGAGGAGGGGCGCGCATGCGCGTGGACGCACAGACGCGCCGACCGGACCCGCCCGAAGCGTGTGAAAGCTGGGCGGGAGCCTAGTGCTTGCGGACCAGCTCCTGGAGGAGGAACGCGGCCTGGGGTCTGGGCCGCCGCTTGCTGCCGCCGCCGCTTGCTGCCGCCGCCGAGCGTGTGAGGGGGCGCTTGGTGGGGGCGCGCAGATCGGGAGCCGGCGGGTGAAGCCTGGGCTGCGCTCGCGGGTAGCGGTGCGTAGGTGAGGCCCGGGCCTCGCGACCCGTTAGGACCCTGAGGTGGGTCGGGGGCCACCGCGTGGTTCGTGGTGCCCACTTCTCCTTCCCGCTCATTAGTAATAGGGGCGCCTCTTCGTTGCCGCTTATACCGGGGGGGGGGGGCGGTAGCGGATACCTCCGCCCCAGGAGGTGGGAGGGCACCGGACGGCTAGGGAGCACGTCCGACTGGCCCTCAGGCCATGGCCTGTTCCCAGGAGGCGGGTGCGGTGCTGTCAGGGTGTTTGGGCGGCGGCGGCAGCGGCGGCAGCGGGGAGAGGGGTCTACCCTTGGGAGCCTGTCAACTTGCTCCCATCTCTCCTGCGTCCTGTCCTGGGGGCAGCTTTTGCTGTCCAGATTTGCAGGGCCTATGTTGCAGGTCATTTCTGCCCCTGGGAGATGAGGAGGTGCTGTCAGGGTGCGGGGGCGGTGGCAGCGACAGCGGTAAATGGGAGCAAATTCCCGCTCTAGCATAGGCAGCCCCAATCCTGCCATTGCTGCTGCTGCTGCTGCTGCTGCTGAGCCCCCCCCCCCGCCCCGACCACACCCTGCCTACCTCCCAGGAGCAGGCTGACAGGGGGAGATTCTTTCCAGGAAGCCAGGGCAGCAGAGGCTGCCCCCCCCCCGTGCCAGGCAGCGGGGAAGTTGGGAGGAAGTTGACTGGCTCTCCCAGGGCAGCCCCCCTCCCCGCCTCTGCCTCTGCCTCTGCCGCTGCCTGCTGTCCATTCTGGGCGGGGCTGCCCCCTCCCTGCCGGCAGCACCATCAACCACCCAAGGCCCACTGGCGAGTGGTGTGCACCCTGGTACCACCCTGCCCCATCAGCTGAGACGAGGCACTGGGTGGTGGGGGGAGAAGTGGGGGGGAGTAGGGGTGGGGGCAGGGCGCCCGGGCGAGAATTGGAACTGCGTCCAACCCCCGCCCGGGCCCAGGAGCCTGGGACACAGGGCTGTGTGCCAGCACTCTTCCCGGGATCCCTGGCTGGCTGGCTGTCGCCATGGTGATGGGAGCTCAGACCATCCTGCCCCCCGCTGGTTGAGGGGTGAGGGGTTCAGCTGGGGGTAAGGTTGCACTCCGGGTGAGGGAGGATCCCGCGGTGAGTGGGCACAGGCTGAGGGGTGAGGAATCGCTGGGAGTGGAATTGACCCGGCTGAGGGGTGAGGGGGACCATCTTGGGATGTTGGGGGTCCTGCAGTGAGGCATGAGGGGTGAGCTTGTGGCGTGGGGGCCATAGGTTACTAGCGTGGTGGAGTGTCGGGGCGGGTACCTCGGTGTGAGAGGAAGTCCCATTTCGGGGGTCCTGTGGGAGACTTGGGGGCTTGGCTGTAGGTGGGGGGGGCATTCACAGGGTTTGGGAGGGAAGGCGAGCAGGGGGAGTGGGGCTAGGGGGTGTGGCCTGGCCCTGAGCTGTTCGAGGTTTTGGTTGTGTCAGGACCGGTAGGTGATGGGATGGGGGTGTTAAGGATGGAGACCCGGTGGGGCGGGTAAAGGGATGGGCCCTCCGCCCCACTGCCAGGCCCTTGCCCCCAGCCCCCAGCCCCCAGCCCGGCACCAGTCCCCACTTCCCAAAGAACAGGAGTTGCAGCCCGAGCGTCCGCGCTGCGGGCGGGAGGAGGAGGGGCGCGCATGCGCGTGGACGCACAGACGCGCCGACCGGACCCGCCCGAAGCGTGTGAAAGCTGGGCGGGAGCCTAGTGCTTGCGGACCAGCTCCTGGAGGAGGAACGCGGCCTGGGTTCTGGGCCGCCGCTTGCTGCCGGCCGCCGCCGCTTGCTGCCGCCGCCGAGCAGGTGAGGGGGCGCTTGGTGGGGGCGCGCAGGTCGGGAGCCGGCGGGTGAAGCCTGGGCTGCGCTCGCGGGTAGCGGTGCGTAGGTCAGGCCCGGGCCTCGCGACCCGTTAGGACCCTGAGGTGGGTCGGGGGCCACCGCGTGGTTCGTGGTGCCCACTTCTCCTTCCCGCTCATTAGTAATAGGGGCGCCTCTTCGTTGCCGCTTATACCGGGGGGGGGGGGGCGGTAGCGGATACCTCCGCCCCAGGAGGTGGGAGGGCACCGGACGGCTAGGGAGCACGTCCGACTGGCCCTCAGGCCATGGCCTGTTCCCAGGAGGCGGGTGCGGTGCTGTCAGGGTGCGGGGGCGGCGGCGGCGTCGGCGGCAGCGGGGAGAGGGGTCTACCCTTGGGAGCCTGTCAACTTGCTCCCATCTCTCCTGCGTCCTGTCCTGGGGGCAGCTTTTGCTGTCCAGATTTGCAGGGCCTATGTTGCAGGTCATTTCTGCCCCTGGGAGATGAGGAGGTGCTGTCAGGGTGCGGGGGCGGTGGCAGCGACAGCGGGAAATGGGAGCAAATTCCCGCTCTAGCATAGGCAGCCCCAATCCTGCCATTGCTGCTGCTGCTGCTGCTGCTGCTGAGCCCCCCCCCCCGACCACACCCTGCCTACCTCCCAGGAGCAGGCTGACAGGGGGAGATTCTTTCCAGGAAGCCAGGGCAGCAGAGGCTGCCCCCCCCCGGGCCAGGCAGCGGGGGAGTTGGGAGGAAGTTGACTGGCTCTCCCAGGGCAGCCCCCCTCCCCGCCTCTGCCTCTGCCTCTGCCTCTGCCGCTGCCTGCTGTCCATTCTGGGCGGGGCTGCCCCCTCCCTGCCGGCAGCACCATCAACCACCCAAGGCCCACTGGCGAGTGGTGTGCACCCTGGTACCACCCTGCCCCATCAGCTGAGACGAGGCACTGGGTGGTGGGGGGAGAAGTGGGGGGGAGTAGGGGTGGGGGCAGGGCGCCCGGGCGAGAATTGGAACTGCGTCCAACCCCCGCCCGGGCCCAGGAGCCTGGGACACAGGGCTGTGTGCCAGCACTCTTCCCGGGATCCCTGGCTGGCTGGCTGTCGCCATGGTGATGGGAGCTCAGACCATCCTGCCCCCCGCTGGTTGAGGGGTGAGGGGGTCAGCTGGGGGTAAGGTTGCACTCCGGGTGAGGGAGGATCCCGCGGTGAGTGGGCACAGGCTGAGGGGTGAGGAATCGCTGGGAGTGGAATTGACCCGGCTGAGGGGTGAGGGGGACCATCTTGGGATGTTGGGGGTCCTGCAGTGAGGCATGAGGGGTGAGCTTGTGGCGTGGGGGCCATAGGTTACTAGCGTGGTGGAGTGTCGGGGCGGGTACCTCGGTGTGAGAGGAAGTCCCATTTCGGGGGTCCTGTGGGAGACTTGGGGGCTTGGCTGTAGGTGGGGGGGGCATTCACAGGGTTTGGGAGGGAAGGCGAGCAGGGGGAGTGGGGCTAGGGGGTGTGGCCTGGCCCTGAGCTGTTCGAGGTTTTGGTTGTGTCAGGACCGGTAGGTGATGGGATGGGGGTGTTAAGGATGGAGACCCGGTGGGGCGGGTAAAGGGATGGGCCCTCCGCCCCACTGCCAGGCCCTTGCCCCCAGCCCCCAGCCCCCAGCCCGGCACCAGTCCCCACTTCCCAAAGAACAGGAGTTGCAGCCGGAGCGTCCGCGCTGCGGGCGGGAGGAGGAGGGGCGCGCATGCGCGTGGACGCACAGACGCGCCAACCGGACCCGCCCGAAGCGTGTGAAAGCTGGGCGGGAGCCTAGTGCTTGCGGACCAGCTCCTGGGGGAGGAACGCGGCCTGAGGTCTGGGCCGCCGCTTGCTTCCCCCGCCGCTTGCTGCCGCCGCCAAGCGGGTGAGGGGGCGCTTGGTGGGGGCGCGCAGGTCGGGAGCCGGCGGGTGAAGCCTGGGCTGCGCTCGCGGGTAGCGGTGCGTAGGTGAGGCCCGGGCCTCGCGACCCGTTAGGACCCTGAGGTGGGTCGGGGGCCACCGCGTGGTTCGTGGTGCCCACTTCTCCTTCCCGCTCATTAGTAATAGGGGCGCCTCTTCGTTGCCGCTTATACCGGGGGGGGGGGCGGTAGCGGATACCTCTGCCCCAGGAGGTGGGAGGGCACCGGACGGCTAGGGAGCACGTCCGACTGGCCCTCAGGCCCTGGCCTGTTCCCAGGAGGCGGGTGCGGTGCTGTCAGGGTGTTTGGGCGGCGGCGGCGGCGGCGGCAGCGGGGAGAGGGGTCTACCCTTGGGAGCCTGTCAACTTGCTCCCATCTCTCCTGCGTCCTGTCCTGGGGGCAGCTTTTGCTGTCCAGATTTGCAGGGCCTATGTTGCAGGTCATTTCTGCCCCTGGGAGATGAGGAGGTGCTGTCAGGGTGCGGGGGCGGTGGCAGCGACAGCGGGAAATGGGAGCAAATTCCCGCTCTAGCATAGGCAGCCCCAATCCTGCCATTGCTGCTGCTGCTGCTGCTGCTGCTGCTGCTGCTGAGCCCCCCCCCCGCCCCGACCACACCCTGCCTACCTCCCAGGAGCAGGCTGACAGGGGGAGATTCTTTCCAGGAAGCCAGGGCAGCAGAGGCTGCCCCCCCCCGGGCCAGGCAGCGGGGGAGTTGGGAGGAAGTTGACTGGCTCTCCCAGGGCAGCCCCCCTCCCCGCCTCTGCCTCTGCCTCTGCCTCTGCCGCTGCCTGCTGTCCATTCTGGGCGGGGCTGCCCCCTCCCTGCCGGCAGCACCATCAACCACCCAAGGCCCACTGGCGAGTGGTGTGCACCCTGGTACCACCCTGCCCCATCAGCTGAGACGAGGCACTGGGTGGTGGGGGGAGAAGTGGGGGGGAGTAGGGGTGGGGGCAGGGCGCCCGGGCGAGAATTGGAACTGCGTCCAACCCCCGCCCGGGCCCAGGAGCCTGGGACACAGGGCTGTGTGCCAGCACTCTTCCCGGGATCCCTGGCTGGCTGGCTGTCGCCATGGTGATGGGAGCTCAGACCATCCTGCCCCCCGCTGGTTGAGGGGTGAGGGGGTCAGCTGGGGGTAAGGTTGCACTCCGGGTGAGGGAGGATCCCGCGGTGAGTGGGCACAGGCTGAGGGGTGAGGAATCGCTGGGAGTGGAATTGACCCGGCTGAGGGGTGAGGGGGACCATCTTGGGATGTTGGGGGTCCTGCAGTGAGGCATGAGGGGTGAGCTTGTGGCGTGGGGGCCATAGGTTACTAGCGTGGTGGAGTGTCGGGGCGGGTACCTCGGTGTGAGAGGAAGTCCCATTTCGGGGGTCCTGTGGGAGACTTGGGGGCTTGGCTGTAGGTGGGGGGGGCATTCACAGGGTTTGGGAGGGAAGGCGAGCAGGGGGAGTGGGGCTAGGGGGTGTGGCCTGGCCCTGAGCTGTTCGAGGTTTTGGTTGTGTCAGGACCGGTAGGTGATGGGATGGGGGTGTTAAGGATGGAGACCCGGTGGGGCGGGTAAAGGGATGGGCCCTCCGCCCCACTGCCAGGCCCTTGCCCCCAGCCCCCAGCCCCCAGCCCGGCACCAGTCCCCACTTCCCAAAGAACAGGAGTTGCAGCCGGAGCGTCCGCGCTGCGGGCGGGAGGAGGAGGGGCGCGCATGCGCGTGGACGCACAGACGCGCCAACCGGACCCGCCCGAAGCGTGTGAAAGCTGGGCGGGAGCCTAGTGCTTGCGGACCAGCTCCTGGGGGAGGAACGCGGCCTGAGGTCTGGGCCGCCGCTTGCTTCCCCCGCCGCTTGCTGCCGCCGCCAAGCGGGTGAGGGGGCGCTTGGTGGGGGCGCGCAGGTCGGGAGCCGGCGGGTGAAGCCTGGGCTGCGCTCGCGGGTAGCGGTGCGTAGGTGAGGCCCGGGCCTCGCGACCCGTTAGGACCCTGAGGTGGGTCGGGGGCCACCGCGTGGTTCGTGGTGCCCACTTCTCCTTCCCGCTCATTAGTAATAGGGGCGCCTCTTCGTTGCCGCTTATACCGGGGGGGGGGCGGTAGCGGATACCTCTGCCCCAGGAGGTGGGAGGGCACCGGACGGCTAGGGAGCACGTCCGACTGGCCCTCAGGCCCTGGCCTGTTCCCAGGAGGCGGGTGCGGTGCTGTCAGGGTGTTTGGGCGGCGGCGGCGGCGGCGGCAGCGGGGAGAGGGGTCTACCCTTGGGAGCCTGTCAACTTGCTCCCATCTCTCCTGCGTCCTGTCCTGGGGGCAGCTTTTGCTGTCCAGATTTGCAGGGCCTATGTTGCAGGTCATTTCTGCCCCTGGGAGATGAGGAGGTGCTGTCAGGGTGCGGGGGCGGTGGCAGCGACAGCGGGAAATGGGAGCAAATTCCCGCTCTAGCATAGGCAGCCCCAATCCTGCCATTGCTGCTGCTGCTGCTGCTGCTGCTGCTGCTGCTGAGCCCCCCCCCCGCCCCGACCACACCCTGCCTACCTCCCAGGAGCAGGCTGACAGGGGGAGATTCTTTCCAGGAAGCCAGGGCAGCAGAGGCTGCCCCCCCCCGGGCCAGGCAGCGGGGGAGTTGGGAGGAAGTTGACTGGCTCTCCCAGGGCAGCCCCCCTCCCCGCCTCTGCCTCTGCCTCTGCCTCTGCCGCTGCCTGCTGTCCATTCTGGGCGGGGCTGCCCCCTCCCTGCCGGCAGCACCATCAACCACCCAAGGCCCACTGGCGAGTGGTGTGCACCCTGGTACCACCCTGCCCCATCAGCTGAGACGAGGCACTGGGTGGTGGGGGGAGAAGTGGGGGGGAGTAGGGGTGGGGGCAGGGCGCCCGGGCGAGAATTGGAACTGCGTCCAACCCCCGCCCGGGCCCAGGAGCCTGGGACACAGGGCTGTGTGCCAGCACTCTTCCCGGGATCCCTGGCTGGCTGGCTGTCGCCATGGTGATGGGAGCTCAGACCATCCTGCCCCCCGCTGGTTGAGGGGTGAGGGGGTCAGCTGGGGGTAAGGTTGCACTCCGGGTGAGGGAGGATCCCGCGGTGAGTGGGCACAGGCTGAGGGGTGAGGAATCGCTGGGAGTGGAATTGACCCGGCTGAGGGGTGAGGGGGACCATCTTGGGATGTTGGGGGTCCTGCAGTGAGGCATGAGGGGTGAGCTTGTGGCGTGGGGGCCATAGGTTACTAGCGTGGTGGAGTGTCGGGGCGGGTACCTCGGTGTGAGAGGAAGTCCCATTTCGGGGGTCCTGTGGGAGACTTGGGGGCTTGGCTGTAGGTGGGGGGGGCATTCACAGGGTTTGGGAGGGAAGGCGAGCAGGGGGAGTGGGGCTAGGGGGTGTGGCCTGGCCCTGAGCTGTTCGAGGTTTTGGTTGTGTCAGGACCGGTAGGTGATGGGATGGGGGTGTTAAGGATGGAGACCCGGTGGGGCGGGTAAAGGGATGGGCCCTCCGCCCCACTGCCAGGCCCTTGCCCCCAGCCCCCAGCCCCCAGCCCGGCACCAGTCCCCACTTCCCAAAGAACAGGAGTTGCAGCCGGAGCGTCCGCGCTGCGGGCGGGAGGAGGAGGGGCGCGCATGCGCGTGGACGCACAGACGCGCCAACCGGACCCGCCCGAAGCGTGTGAAAGCTGGGCGGGAGCCTAGTGCTTGCGGACCAGCTCCTGGGGGAGGAACGCGGCCTGAGGTCTGGGCCGCCGCTTGCTTCCCCCGCCGCTTGCTGCCGCCGCCAAGCGGGTGAGGGGGCGCTTGGTGGGGGCGCGCAGGTCGGGAGCCGGCGGGTGAAGCCTGGGCTGCGCTCGCGGGTAGCGGTGCGTAGGTGAGGCCCGGGCCTCGCGACCCGTTAGGACCCTGAGGTGGGTCGGGGGCCACCGCGTGGTTCGTGGTGCCCACTTCTCCTTCCCGCTCATTAGTAATAGGGGCGCCTCTTCGTTGCCGCTTATACCGGGGGGGGGGCGGTAGCGGATACCTCTGCCCCAGGAGGTGGGAGGGCACCGGACGGCTAGGGAGCACGTCCGACTGGCCCTCAGGCCCTGGCCTGTTCCCAGGAGGCGGGTGCGGTGCTGTCAGGGTGTTTGGGCGGCGGCGGCGGCGGCGGCAGCGGGGAGAGGGGTCTACCCTTGGGAGCCTGTCAACTTGCTCCCATCTCTCCTGCGTCCTGTCCTGGGGGCAGCTTTTGCTGTCCAGATTTGCAGGGCCTATGTTGCAGGTCATTTCTGCCCCTGGGAGATGAGGAGGTGCTGTCAGGGTGCGGGGGCGGTGGCAGCGACAGCGGGAAATGGGAGCAAATTCCCGCTCTAGCATAGGCAGCCCCAATCCTGCCATTGCTGCTGCTGCTGCTGCTGCTGCTGCTGCTGCTGAGCCCCCCCCCCGCCCCGACCACACCCTGCCTACCTCCCAGGAGCAGGCTGACAGGGGGAGATTCTTTCCAGGAAGCCAGGGCAGCAGAGGCTGCCCCCCCCCGGGCCAGGCAGCGGGGGAGTTGGGAGGAAGTTGACTGGCTCTCCCAGGGCAGCCCCCCTCCCCGCCTCTGCCTCTGCCTCTGCCTCTGCCGCTGCCTGCTGTCCATTCTGGGCGGGGCTGCCCCCTCCCTGCCGGCAGCACCATCAACCACCCAAGGCCCACTGGCGAGTGGTGTGCACCCTGGTACCACCCTGCCCCATCAGCTGAGACGAGGCACTGGGTGGTGGGGGGAGAAGTGGGGGGGAGTAGGGGTGGGGGCAGGGCGCCCGGGCGAGAATTGGAACTGCGTCCAACCCCCGCCCGGGCCCAGGAGCCTGGGACACAGGGCTGTGTGCCAGCACTCTTCCCGGGATCCCTGGCTGGCTGGCTGTCGCCATGGTGATGGGAGCTCAGACCATCCTGCCCCCCGCTGGTTGAGGGGTGAGGGGGTCAGCTGGGGGTAAGGTTGCACTCCGGGTGAGGGAGGATCCCGCGGTGAGTGGGCACAGGCTGAGGGGTGAGGAATCGCTGGGAGTGGAATTGACCCGGCTGAGGGGTGAGGGGGACCATCTTGGGATGTTGGGGGTCCTGCAGTGAGGCATGAGGGGTGAGCTTGTGGCGTGGGGGCCATAGGTTACTAGCGTGGTGGAGTGTCGGGGCGGGTACCTCGGTGTGAGAGGAAGTCCCATTTCGGGGGTCCTGTGGGAGACTTGGGGGCTTGGCTGTAGGTGGGGGGGGCATTCACAGGGTTTGGGAGGGAAGGCGAGCAGGGGGAGTGGGGCTAGGGGGTGTGGCCTGGCCCTGAGCTGTTCGAGGTTTTGGTTGTGTCAGGACCGGTAGGTGATGGGATGGGGGTGTTAAGGATGGAGACCCGGTGGGGCGGGTAAAGGGATGGGCCCTCCGCCCCACTGCCAGGCCCTTGCCCCCAGCCCCCAGCCCCCAGCCCGGCACCAGTCCCCACTTCCCAAAGAACAGGAGTTGCAGCCGGAGCGTCCGCGCTGCGGGCGGGAGGAGGAGGGGCGCGCATGCGCGTGGACGCACAGACGCGCCAACCGGACCCGCCCGAAGCGTGTGAAAGCTGGGCGGGAGCCTAGTGCTTGCGGACCAGCTCCTGGGGGAGGAACGCGGCCTGAGGTCTGGGCCGCCGCTTGCTTCCCCCGCCGCTTGCTGCCGCCGCCAAGCGGGTGAGGGGGCGCTTGGTGGGGGCGCGCAGGTCGGGAGCCGGCGGGTGAAGCCTGGGCTGCGCTCGCGGGTAGCGGTGCGTAGGTGAGGCCCGGGCCTCGCGACCCGTTAGGACCCTGAGGTGGGTCGGGGGCCACCGCGTGGTTCGTGGTGCCCACTTCTCCTTCCCGCTCATTAGTAATAGGGGCGCCTCTTCGTTGCCGCTTATACCGGGGGGGGGGGCGGTAGCGGATACCTCTGCCCCAGGAGGTGGGAGGGCACCGGACGGCTAGGGAGCACGTCCGACTGGCCCTCAGGCCCTGGCCTGTTCCCAGGAGGCGGGTGCGGTGCTGTCAGGGTGTTTGGGCGGCGGCGGCGGCGGCGGCAGCGGGGAGAGGGGTCTACCCTTGGGAGCCTGTCAACTTGCTCCCATCTCTCCTGCGTCCTGTCCTGGGGGCAGCTTTTGCTGTCCAGATTTGCAGGGCCTATGTTGCAGGTCATTTCTGCCCCTGGGAGATGAGGAGGTGCTGTCAGGGTGCGGGGGCGGTGGCAGCGACAGCGGGAAATGGGAGCAAATTCCCGCTCTAGCATAGGCAGCCCCAATCCTGCCATTGCTGCTGCTGCTGCTGCTGCTGCTGCTGCTGCTGAGCCCCCCCCCCGCCCCGACCACACCCTGCCTACCTCCCAGGAGCAGGCTGACAGGGGGAGATTCTTTCCAGGAAGCCAGGGCAGCAGAGGCTGCCCCCCCCCGGGCCAGGCAGCGGGGGAGTTGGGAGGAAGTTGACTGGCTCTCCCAGGGCAGCCCCCCTCCCCGCCTCTGCCTCTGCCTCTGCCTCTGCCGCTGCCTGCTGTCCATTCTGGGCGGGGCTGCCCCCTCCCTGCCGGCAGCACCATCAACCACCCAAGGCCCACTGGCGAGTGGTGTGCACCCTGGTACCACCCTGCCCCATCAGCTGAGACGAGGCACTGGGTGGTGGGGGGAGAAGTGGGGGGGAGTAGGGGTGGGGGCAGGGCGCCCGGGCGAGAATTGGAACTGCGTCCAACCCCCGCCCGGGCCCAGGAGCCTGGGACACAGGGCTGTGTGCCAGCACTCTTCCCGGGATCCCTGGCTGGCTGGCTGTCGCCATGGTGATGGGAGCTCAGACCATCCTGCCCCCCGCTGGTTGAGGGGTGAGGGGGTCAGCTGGGGGTAAGGTTGCACTCCGGGTGAGGGAGGATCCCGCGGTGAGTGGGCACAGGCTGAGGGGTGAGGAATCGCTGGGAGTGGAATTGACCCGGCTGAGGGGTGAGGGGGACCATCTTGGGATGTTGGGGGTCCTGCAGTGAGGCATGAGGGGTGAGCTTGTGGCGTGGGGGCCATAGGTTACTAGCGTGGTGGAGTGTCGGGGCGGGTACCTCGGTGTGAGAGGAAGTCCCATTTCGGGGGTCCTGTGGGAGACTTGGGGGCTTGGCTGTAGGTGGGGGGGGCATTCACAGGGTTTGGGAGGGAAGGCGAGCAGGGGGAGTGGGGCTAGGGGGTGTGGCCTGGCCCTGAGCTGTTCGAGGTTTTGGTTGTGTCAGGACCGGTAGGTGATGGGATGGGGGTGTTAAGGATGGAGACCCGGTGGGGCGGGTAAAGGGATGGGCCCTCCGCCCCACTGCCAGGCCCTTGCCCCCAGCCCCCAGCCCCCAGCCCGGCACCAGTCCCCACTTCCCAAAGAACAGGAGTTGCAGCCGGAGCGTCCGCGCTGCGGGCGGGAGGAGGAGGGGCGCGCATGCGCGTGGACGCACAGACGCGCCAACCGGACCCGCCCGAAGCGTGTGAAAGCTGGGCGGGAGCCTAGTGCTTGCGGACCAGCTCCTGGGGGAGGAACGCGGCCTGAGGTCTGGGCCGCCGCTTGCTTCCCCCGCCGCTTGCTGCCGCCGCCAAGCGGGTGAGGGGGCGCTTGGTGGGGGCGCGCAGGTCGGGAGCCGGCGGGTGAAGCCTGGGCTGCGCTCGCGGGTAGCGGTGCGTAGGTGAGGCCCGGGCCTCGCGACCCGTTAGGACCCTGAGGTGGGTCGGGGGCCACCGCGTGGTTCGTGGTGCCCACTTCTCCTTCCCGCTCATTAGTAATAGGGGCGCCTCTTCGTTGCCGCTTATACCGGGGGGGGGGCGGTAGCGGATACCTCTGCCCCAGGAGGTGGGAGGGCACCGGACGGCTAGGGAGCACGTCCGACTGGCCCTCAGGCCCTGGCCTGTTCCCAGGAGGCGGGTGCGGTGCTGTCAGGGTGTTTGGGCGGCGGCGGCGGCGGCGGCAGCGGGGAGAGGGGTCTACCCTTGGGAGCCTGTCAACTTGCTCCCATCTCTCCTGCGTCCTGTCCTGGGGGCAGCTTTTGCTGTCCAGATTTGCAGGGCCTATGTTGCAGGTCATTTCTGCCCCTGGGAGATGAGGAGGTGCTGTCAGGGTGCGGGGGCGGTGGCAGCGACAGCGGGAAATGGGAGCAAATTCCCGCTCTAGCATAGGCAGCCCCAATCCTGCCATTGCTGCTGCTGCTGCTGCTGCTGCTGCTGCTGCTGAGCCCCCCCCCCGCCCCGACCACACCCTGCCTACCTCCCAGGAGCAGGCTGACAGGGGGAGATTCTTTCCAGGAAGCCAGGGCAGCAGAGGCTGCCCCCCCCCGGGCCAGGCAGCGGGGGAGTTGGGAGGAAGTTGACTGGCTCTCCCAGGGCAGCCCCCCTCCCCGCCTCTGCCTCTGCCTCTGCCTCTGCCGCTGCCTGCTGTCCATTCTGGGCGGGGCTGCCCCCTCCCTGCCGGCAGCACCATCAACCACCCAAGGCCCACTGGCGAGTGGTGTGCACCCTGGTACCACCCTGCCCCATCAGCTGAGACGAGGCACTGGGTGGTGGGGGGAGAAGTGGGGGGGAGTAGGGGTGGGGGCAGGGCGCCCGGGCGAGAATTGGAACTGCGTCCAACCCCCGCCCGGGCCCAGGAGCCTGGGACACAGGGCTGTGTGCCAGCACTCTTCCCGGGATCCCTGGCTGGCTGGCTGTCGCCATGGTGATGGGAGCTCAGACCATCCTGCCCCCCGCTGGTTGAGGGGTGAGGGGGTCAGCTGGGGGTAAGGTTGCACTCCGGGTGAGGGAGGATCCCGCGGTGAGTGGGCACAGGCTGAGGGGTGAGGAATCGCTGGGAGTGGAATTGACCCGGCTGAGGGGTGAGGGGGACCATCTTGGGATGTTGGGGGTCCTGCAGTGAGGCATGAGGGGTGAGCTTGTGGCGTGGGGGCCATAGGTTACTAGCGTGGTGGAGTGTCGGGGCGGGTACCTCGGTGTGAGAGGAAGTCCCATTTCGGGGGTCCTGTGGGAGACTTGGGGGCTTGGCTGTAGGTGGGGGGGGCATTCACAGGGTTTGGGAGGGAAGGCGAGCAGGGGGAGTGGGGCTAGGGGGTGTGGCCTGGCCCTGAGCTGTTCGAGGTTTTGGTTGTGTCAGGACCGGTAGGTGATGGGATGGGGGTGTTAAGGATGGAGACCCGGTGGGGCGGGTAAAGGGATGGGCCCTCCGCCCCACTGCCAGGCCCTTGCCCCCAGCCCCCAGCCCCCAGCCCGGCACCAGTCCCCACTTCCCAAAGAACAGGAGTTGCAGCCGGAGCGTCCGCGCTGCGGGCGGGAGGAGGAGGGGCGCGCATGCGCGTGGACGCACAGACGCGCCAACCGGACCCGCCCGAAGCGTGTGAAAGCTGGGCGGGAGCCTAGTGCTTGCGGACCAGCTCCTGGGGGAGGAACGCGGCCTGAGGTCTGGGCCGCCGCTTGCTTCCCCCGCCGCTTGCTGCCGCCGCCAAGCGGGTGAGGGGGCGCTTGGTGGGGGCGCGCAGGTCGGGAGCCGGCGGGTGAAGCCTGGGCTGCGCTCGCGGGTAGCGGTGCGTAGGTGAGGCCCGGGCCTCGCGACCCGTTAGGACCCTGAGGTGGGTCGGGGGCCACCGCGTGGTTCGTGGTGCCCACTTCTCCTTCCCGCTCATTAGTAATAGGGGCGCCTCTTCGTTGCCGCTTATACCGGGGGGGGGGCGGTAGCGGATACCTCTGCCCCAGGAGGTGGGAGGGCACCGGACGGCTAGGGAGCACGTCCGACTGGCCCTCAGGCCCTGGCCTGTTCCCAGGAGGCGGGTGCGGTGCTGTCAGGGTGTTTGGGCGGCGGCGGCGGCGGCGGCAGCGGGGAGAGGGGTCTACCCTTGGGAGCCTGTCAACTTGCTCCCATCTCTCCTGCGTCCTGTCCTGGGGGCAGCTTTTGCTGTCCAGATTTGCAGGGCCTATGTTGCAGGTCATTTCTGCCCCTGGGAGATGAGGAGGTGCTGTCAGGGTGCGGGGGCGGTGGCAGCGACAGCGGGAAATGGGAGCAAATTCCCGCTCTAGCATAGGCAGCCCCAATCCTGCCATTGCTGCTGCTGCTGCTGCTGCTGCTGCTGCTGCTGAGCCCCCCCCCCGCCCCGACCACACCCTGCCTACCTCCCAGGAGCAGGCTGACAGGGGGAGATTCTTTCCAGGAAGCCAGGGCAGCAGAGGCTGCCCCCCCCCGGGCCAGGCAGCGGGGGAGTTGGGAGGAAGTTGACTGGCTCTCCCAGGGCAGCCCCCCTCCCCGCCTCTGCCTCTGCCTCTGCCTCTGCCGCTGCCTGCTGTCCATTCTGGGCGGGGCTGCCCCCTCCCTGCCGGCAGCACCATCAACCACCCAAGGCCCACTGGCGAGTGGTGTGCACCCTGGTACCACCCTGCCCCATCAGCTGAGACGAGGCACTGGGTGGTGGGGGGAGAAGTGGGGGGGAGTAGGGGTGGGGGCAGGGCGCCCGGGCGAGAATTGGAACTGCGTCCAACCCCCGCCCGGGCCCAGGAGCCTGGGACACAGGGCTGTGTGCCAGCACTCTTCCCGGGATCCCTGGCTGGCTGGCTGTCGCCATGGTGATGGGAGCTCAGACCATCCTGCCCCCCGCTGGTTGAGGGGTGAGGGGGTCAGCTGGGGGTAAGGTTGCACTCCGGGTGAGGGAGGATCCCGCGGTGAGTGGGCACAGGCTGAGGGGTGAGGAATCGCTGGGAGTGGAATTGACCCGGCTGAGGGGTGAGGGGGACCATCTTGGGATGTTGGGGGTCCTGCAGTGAGGCATGAGGGGTGAGCTTGTGGCGTGGGGGCCATAGGTTACTAGCGTGGTGGAGTGTCGGGGCGGGTACCTCGGTGTGAGAGGAAGTCCCATTTCGGGGGTCCTGTGGGAGACTTGGGGGCTTGGCTGTAGGTGGGGGGGGCATTCACAGGGTTTGGGAGGGAAGGCGAGCAGGGGGAGTGGGGCTAGGGGGTGTGGCCTGGCCCTGAGCTGTTCGAGGTTTTGGTTGTGTCAGGACCGGTAGGTGATGGGATGGGGGTGTTAAGGATGGAGACCCGGTGGGGCGGGTAAAGGGATGGGCCCTCCGCCCCACTGCCAGGCCCTTGCCCCCAGCCCCCAGCCCCCAGCCCGGCACCAGTCCCCACTTCCCAAAGAACAGGAGTTGCAGCCGGAGCGTCCGCGCTGCGGGCGGGAGGAGGAGGGGCGCGCATGCGCGTGGACGCACAGACGCGCCAACCGGACCCGCCCGAAGCGTGTGAAAGCTGGGCGGGAGCCTAGTGCTTGCGGACCAGCTCCTGGGGGAGGAACGCGGCCTGAGGTCTGGGCCGCCGCTTGCTTCCCCCGCCGCTTGCTGCCGCCGCCAAGCGGGTGAGGGGGCGCTTGGTGGGGGCGCGCAGGTCGGGAGCCGGCGGGTGAAGCCTGGGCTGCGCTCGCGGGTAGCGGTGCGTAGGTGAGGCCCGGGCCTCGCGACCCGTTAGGACCCTGAGGTGGGTCGGGGGCCACCGCGTGGTTCGTGGTGCCCACTTCTCCTTCCCGCTCATTAGTAATAGGGGCGCCTCTTCGTTGCCGCTTATACCGGGGGGGGGGCGGTAGCGGATACCTCTGCCCCAGGAGGTGGGAGGGCACCGGACGGCTAGGGAGCACGTCCGACTGGCCCTCAGGCCCTGGCCTGTTCCCAGGAGGCGGGTGCGGTGCTGTCAGGGTGTTTGGGCGGCGGCGGCGGCGGCGGCAGCGGGGAGAGGGGTCTACCCTTGGGAGCCTGTCAACTTGCTCCCATCTCTCCTGCGTCCTGTCCTGGGGGCAGCTTTTGCTGTCCAGATTTGCAGGGCCTATGTTGCAGGTCATTTCTGCCCCTGGGAGATGAGGAGGTGCTGTCAGGGTGCGGGGGCGGTGGCAGCGACAGCGGGAAATGGGAGCAAATTCCCGCTCTAGCATAGGCAGCCCCAATCCTGCCATTGCTGCTGCTGCTGCTGCTGCTGCTGCTGCTGCTGAGCCCCCCCCCCGCCCCGACCACACCCTGCCTACCTCCCAGGAGCAGGCTGACAGGGGGAGATTCTTTCCAGGAAGCCAGGGCAGCAGAGGCTGCCCCCCCCCGGGCCAGGCAGCGGGGGAGTTGGGAGGAAGTTGACTGGCTCTCCCAGGGCAGCCCCCCTCCCCGCCTCTGCCTCTGCCTCTGCCTCTGCCGCTGCCTGCTGTCCATTCTGGGCGGGGCTGCCCCCTCCCTGCCGGCAGCACCATCAACCACCCAAGGCCCACTGGCGAGTGGTGTGCACCCTGGTACCACCCTGCCCCATCAGCTGAGACGAGGCACTGGGTGGTGGGGGGAGAAGTGGGGGGGAGTAGGGGTGGGGGCAGGGCGCCCGGGCGAGAATTGGAACTGCGTCCAACCCCCGCCCGGGCCCAGGAGCCTGGGACACAGGGCTGTGTGCCAGCACTCTTCCCGGGATCCCTGGCTGGCTGGCTGTCGCCATGGTGATGGGAGCTCAGACCATCCTGCCCCCCGCTGGTTGAGGGGTGAGGGGGTCAGCTGGGGGTAAGGTTGCACTCCGGGTGAGGGAGGATCCCGCGGTGAGTGGGCACAGGCTGAGGGGTGAGGAATCGCTGGGAGTGGAATTGACCCGGCTGAGGGGTGAGGGGGACCATCTTGGGATGTTGGGGGTCCTGCAGTGAGGCATGAGGGGTGAGCTTGTGGCGTGGGGGCCATAGGTTACTAGCGTGGTGGAGTGTCGGGGCGGGTACCTCGGTGTGAGAGGAAGTCCCATTTCGGGGGTCCTGTGGGAGACTTGGGGGCTTGGCTGTAGGTGGGGGGGGCATTCACAGGGTTTGGGAGGGAAGGCGAGCAGGGGGAGTGGGGCTAGGGGGTGTGGCCTGGCCCTGAGCTGTTCGAGGTTTTGGTTGTGTCAGGACCGGTAGGTGATGGGATGGGGGTGTTAAGGATGGAGACCCGGTGGGGCGGGTAAAGGGATGGGCCCTCCGCCCCACTGCCAGGCCCTTGCCCCCAGCCCCCAGCCCCCAGCCCGGCACCAGTCCCCACTTCCCAAAGAACAGGAGTTGCAGCCGGAGCGTCCGCGCTGCGGGCGGGAGGAGGAGGGGCGCGCATGCGCGTGGACGCACAGACGCGCCAACCGGACCCGCCCGAAGCGTGTGAAAGCTGGGCGGGAGCCTAGTGCTTGCGGACCAGCTCCTGGGGGAGGAACGCGGCCTGAGGTCTGGGCCGCCGCTTGCTTCCCCCGCCGCTTGCTGCCGCCGCCAAGCGGGTGAGGGGGCGCTTGGTGGGGGCGCGCAGGTCGGGAGCCGGCGGGTGAAGCCTGGGCTGCGCTCGCGGGTAGCGGTGCGTAGGTGAGGCCCGGGCCTCGCGACCCGTTAGGACCCTGAGGTGGGTCGGGGGCCACCGCGTGGTTCGTGGTGCCCACTTCTCCTTCCCGCTCATTAGTAATAGGGGCGCCTCTTCGTTGCCGCTTATACCGGGGGGGGGGCGGTAGCGGATACCTCTGCCCCAGGAGGTGGGAGGGCACCGGACGGCTAGGGAGCACGTCCGACTGGCCCTCAGGCCCTGGCCTGTTCCCAGGAGGCGGGTGCGGTGCTGTCAGGGTGTTTGGGCGGCGGCGGCGGCGGCGGCAGCGGGGAGAGGGGTCTACCCTTGGGAGCCTGTCAACTTGCTCCCATCTCTCCTGCGTCCTGTCCTGGGGGCAGCTTTTGCTGTCCAGATTTGCAGGGCCTATGTTGCAGGTCATTTCTGCCCCTGGGAGATGAGGAGGTGCTGTCAGGGTGCGGGGGCGGTGGCAGCGACAGCGGGAAATGGGAGCAAATTCCCGCTCTAGCATAGGCAGCCCCAATCCTGCCATTGCTGCTGCTGCTGCTGCTGCTGCTGCTGCTGCTGAGCCCCCCCCCCGCCCCGACCACACCCTGCCTACCTCCCAGGAGCAGGCTGACAGGGGGAGATTCTTTCCAGGAAGCCAGGGCAGCAGAGGCTGCCCCCCCCCGGGCCAGGCAGCGGGGGAGTTGGGAGGAAGTTGACTGGCTCTCCCAGGGCAGCCCCCCTCCCCGCCTCTGCCTCTGCCTCTGCCTCTGCCGCTGCCTGCTGTCCATTCTGGGCGGGGCTGCCCCCTCCCTGCCGGCAGCACCATCAACCACCCAAGGCCCACTGGCGAGTGGTGTGCACCCTGGTACCACCCTGCCCCATCAGCTGAGACGAGGCACTGGGTGGTGGGGGGAGAAGTGGGGGGGAGTAGGGGTGGGGGCAGGGCGCCCGGGCGAGAATTGGAACTGCGTCCAACCCCCGCCCGGGCCCAGGAGCCTGGGACACAGGGCTGTGTGCCAGCACTCTTCCCGGGATCCCTGGCTGGCTGGCTGTCGCCATGGTGATGGGAGCTCAGACCATCCTGCCCCCCGCTGGTTGAGGGGTGAGGGGGTCAGCTGGGGGTAAGGTTGCACTCCGGGTGAGGGAGGATCCCGCGGTGAGTGGGCACAGGCTGAGGGGTGAGGAATCGCTGGGAGTGGAATTGACCCGGCTGAGGGGTGAGGGGGACCATCTTGGGATGTTGGGGGTCCTGCAGTGAGGCATGAGGGGTGAGCTTGTGGCGTGGGGGCCATAGGTTACTAGCGTGGTGGAGTGTCGGGGCGGGTACCTCGGTGTGAGAGGAAGTCCCATTTCGGGGGTCCTGTGGGAGACTTGGGGGCTTGGCTGTAGGTGGGGGGGGCATTCACAGGGTTTGGGAGGGAAGGCGAGCAGGGGGAGTGGGGCTAGGGGGTGTGGCCTGGCCCTGAGCTGTTCGAGGTTTTGGTTGTGTCAGGACCGGTAGGTGATGGGATGGGGGTGTTAAGGATGGAGACCCGGTGGGGCGGGTAAAGGGATGGGCCCTCCGCCCCACTGCCAGGCCCTTGCCCCCAGCCCCCAGCCCCCAGCCCGGCACCAGTCCCCACTTCCCAAAGAACAGGAGTTGCAGCCGGAGCGTCCGCGCTGCGGGCGGGAGGAGGAGGGGCGCGCATGCGCGTGGACGCACAGACGCGCCAACCGGACCCGCCCGAAGCGTGTGAAAGCTGGGCGGGAGCCTAGTGCTTGCGGACCAGCTCCTGGGGGAGGAACGCGGCCTGAGGTCTGGGCCGCCGCTTGCTTCCCCCGCCGCTTGCTGCCGCCGCCAAGCGGGTGAGGGGGCGCTTGGTGGGGGCGCGCAGGTCGGGAGCCGGCGGGTGAAGCCTGGGCTGCGCTCGCGGGTAGCGGTGCGTAGGTGAGGCCCGGGCCTCGCGACCCGTTAGGACCCTGAGGTGGGTCGGGGGCCACCGCGTGGTTCGTGGTGCCCACTTCTCCTTCCCGCTCATTAGTAATAGGGGCGCCTCTTCGTTGCCGCTTATACCGGGGGGGGGGCGGTAGCGGATACCTCTGCCCCAGGAGGTGGGAGGGCACCGGACGGCTAGGGAGCACGTCCGACTGGCCCTCAGGCCCTGGCCTGTTCCCAGGAGGCGGGTGCGGTGCTGTCAGGGTGTTTGGGCGGCGGCGGCGGCGGCGGCAGCGGGGAGAGGGGTCTACCCTTGGGAGCCTGTCAACTTGCTCCCATCTCTCCTGCGTCCTGTCCTGGGGGCAGCTTTTGCTGTCCAGATTTGCAGGGCCTATGTTGCAGGTCATTTCTGCCCCTGGGAGATGAGGAGGTGCTGTCAGGGTGCGGGGGCGGTGGCAGCGACAGCGGGAAATGGGAGCAAATTCCCGCTCTAGCATAGGCAGCCCCAATCCTGCCATTGCTGCTGCTGCTGCTGCTGCTGCTGCTGCTGCTGAGCCCCCCCCCCGCCCCGACCACACCCTGCCTACCTCCCAGGAGCAGGCTGACAGGGGGAGATTCTTTCCAGGAAGCCAGGGCAGCAGAGGCTGCCCCCCCCCGGGCCAGGCAGCGGGGGAGTTGGGAGGAAGTTGACTGGCTCTCCCAGGGCAGCCCCCCTCCCCGCCTCTGCCTCTGCCTCTGCCTCTGCCGCTGCCTGCTGTCCATTCTGGGCGGGGCTGCCCCCTCCCTGCCGGCAGCACCATCAACCACCCAAGGCCCACTGGCGAGTGGTGTGCACCCTGGTACCACCCTGCCCCATCAGCTGAGACGAGGCACTGGGTGGTGGGGGGAGAAGTGGGGGGGAGTAGGGGTGGGGGCAGGGCGCCCGGGCGAGAATTGGAACTGCGTCCAACCCCCGCCCGGGCCCAGGAGCCTGGGACACAGGGCTGTGTGCCAGCACTCTTCCCGGGATCCCTGGCTGGCTGGCTGTCGCCATGGTGATGGGAGCTCAGACCATCCTGCCCCCCGCTGGTTGAGGGGTGAGGGGGTCAGCTGGGGGTAAGGTTGCACTCCGGGTGAGGGAGGATCCCGCGGTGAGTGGGCACAGGCTGAGGGGTGAGGAATCGCTGGGAGTGGAATTGACCCGGCTGAGGGGTGAGGGGGACCATCTTGGGATGTTGGGGGTCCTGCAGTGAGGCATGAGGGGTGAGCTTGTGGCGTGGGGGCCATAGGTTACTAGCGTGGTGGAGTGTCGGGGCGGGTACCTCGGTGTGAGAGGAAGTCCCATTTCGGGGGTCCTGTGGGAGACTTGGGGGCTTGGCTGTAGGTGGGGGGGGCATTCACAGGGTTTGGGAGGGAAGGCGAGCAGGGGGAGTGGGGCTAGGGGGTGTGGCCTGGCCCTGAGCTGTTCGAGGTTTTGGTTGTGTCAGGACCGGTAGGTGATGGGATGGGGGTGTTAAGGATGGAGACCCGGTGGGGCGGGTAAAGGGATGGGCCCTCCGCCCCACTGCCAGGCCCTTGCCCCCAGCCCCCAGCCCCCAGCCCGGCACCAGTCCCCACTTCCCAAAGAACAGGAGTTGCAGCCGGAGCGTCCGCGCTGCGGGCGGGAGGAGGAGGGGCGCGCATGCGCGTGGACGCACAGACGCGCCAACCGGACCCGCCCGAAGCGTGTGAAAGCTGGGCGGGAGCCTAGTGCTTGCGGACCAGCTCCTGGGGGAGGAACGCGGCCTGAGGTCTGGGCCGCCGCTTGCTTCCCCCGCCGCTTGCTGCCGCCGCCAAGCGGGTGAGGGGGCGCTTGGTGGGGGCGCGCAGGTCGGGAGCCGGCGGGTGAAGCCTGGGCTGCGCTCGCGGGTAGCGGTGCGTAGGTGAGGCCCGGGCCTCGCGACCCGTTAGGACCCTGAGGTGGGTCGGGGGCCACCGCGTGGTTCGTGGTGCCCACTTCTCCTTCCCGCTCATTAGTAATAGGGGCGCCTCTTCGTTGCCGCTTATACCGGGGGGGGGGGGGCGGTAGCGGATACCTCTGCCCCAGGAGGTGGGAGGGCACCGGACGGCTAGGGAGCACGTCCGACTGGCCCTCAGGCCCTGGCCTGTTCCCAGGAGGCGGGTGCGGTGCTGTCAGGGTGTTTGGGCGGCGGCGGCGGCGGCGGCAGCGGGGAGAGGGGTCTACCCTTGGGAGCCTGTCAACTTGCTCCCATCTCTCCTGCGTCCTGTCCTGGGGGCAGCTTTTGCTGTCCAGATTTGCAGGGCCTATGTTGCAGGTCATTTCTGCCCCTGGGAGATGAGGAGGTGCTGTCAGGGTGCGGGGGCGGTGGCAGCGACAGCGGGAAATGGGAGCAAATTCCCGCTCTAGCATAGGCAGCCCCAATCCTGCCATTGCTGCTGCTGCTGCTGCTGCTGCTGCTGCTGCTGAGCCCCCCCCCCGCCCCGACCACACCCTGCCTACCTCCCAGGAGCAGGCTGACAGGGGGAGATTCTTTCCAGGAAGCCAGGGCAGCAGAGGCTGCCCCCCCCCGGGCCAGGCAGCGGGGGAGTTGGGAGGAAGTTGACTGGCTCTCCCAGGGCAGCCCCCCTCCCCGCCTCTGCCTCTGCCTCTGCCTCTGCCGCTGCCTGCTGTCCATTCTGGGCGGGGCTGCCCCCTCCCTGCCGGCAGCACCATCAACCACCCAAGGCCCACTGGCGAGTGGTGTGCACCCTGGTACCACCCTGCCCCATCAGCTGAGACGAGGCACTGGGTGGTGGGGGGAGAAGTGGGGGGGAGTAGGGGTGGGGGCAGGGCGCCCGGGCGAGAATTGGAACTGCGTCCAACCCCCGCCCGGGCCCAGGAGCCTGGGACACAGGGCTGTGTGCCAGCACTCTTCCCGGGATCCCTGGCTGGCTGGCTGTCGCCATGGTGATGGGAGCTCAGACCATCCTGCCCCCCGCTGGTTGAGGGGTGAGGGGGTCAGCTGGGGGTAAGGTTGCACTCCGGGTGAGGGAGGATCCCGCGGTGAGTGGGCACAGGCTGAGGGGTGAGGAATCGCTGGGAGTGGAATTGACCCGGCTGAGGGGTGAGGGGGACCATCTTGGGATGTTGGGGGTCCTGCAGTGAGGCATGAGGGGTGAGCTTGTGGCGTGGGGGCCATAGGTTACTAGCGTGGTGGAGTGTCGGGGCGGGTACCTCGGTGTGAGAGGAAGTCCCATTTCGGGGGTCCTGTGGGAGACTTGGGGGCTTGGCTGTAGGTGGGGGGGGCATTCACAGGGTTTGGGAGGGAAGGCGAGCAGGGGGAGTGGGGCTAGGGGGTGTGGCCTGGCCCTGAGCTGTTCGAGGTTTTGGTTGTGTCAGGACCGGTAGGTGATGGGATGGGGGTGTTAAGGATGGAGACCCGGTGGGGCGGGTAAAGGGATGGGCCCTCCGCCCCACTGCCAGGCCCTTGCCCCCAGCCCCCAGCCCCCAGCCCGCAGCCCGACACCAGTCCCCACTTCCCGAAGAACAGGAGTTGCAGCCCGAGCGTCCGCGCTGCGGGCGGGAGGAGGAGGGGCGCGCATGCGCGTGGACGCACAGACGCGCCAACCGGACCTGCCCGAAGCGTGTGAAAGCTGGGCGGGAGCCTAGTGCTTGCGGACCAGCTCCTGGAGGAGGAACGCGGCCTGGGGTCTGGGCCGCCGCTTGCTGCCGCCGCCGCTTGCTGCCGCCGCCGAGCGTGTGAGGGGGCGCTTGGTGGGGGCGCGCAGATCGGGAGCCGGCGGGTGAAGCCTGGGCTGCGCTCGCGGGTAGCGGTGCGTAGGTGAGGCCCGGGCCTCGCGACCCGTTAGGACCCTGAGGTGGGTCGGGGGCCACCGCGTGGTTCGTGGTGCCCACTTCTCCTTCCCGCTCATTAGTAATAGGGGCGCCTCTTCGTTGCCGCTTATACCGGGGGGGGGGGGGGCGGTAGCGGATACCTCCGCCCCAGGAGGTGGGAGGGCACCGGACGGCTAGGGAGCACGTCCGACTGGCCCTCAGGCCATGGCCTGTTCCCAGGAGGCGGGTGCGGTGCTGTCAGGGTGTTTGGGCGGCGGCGGCAGCGGCGGCAGCGGGGAGAGGGGTCTACCCTTGGGAGCCTGTCAACTTGCTCCCATCTCTCCTGCGTCCTGTCCTGGGGGCAGCTTTTGCTGTCCAGATTTGCAGGGCCTATGTTGCAGGTCATTTCTGCCCCTGGGAGATGAGGAGGTGCTGTCAGGGTGCGGGGGCG